>NC_139217.1:451004348-451495817 GCF_055691185.1 Crinia signifera
TTGGCTGGACTCTCCAGAATGCTTTCCCCATGTGACTATACTAACATGAAAGCAATTTCGGTACACTACAACTTCTCCCCATCAATATGATGACTTAAAAACTGTGTTGGCACAATGGAGAAACCACTTTCCATCTTTAAGTACCCCAAAATGTTCAAATCACATAGCAACATCCTATGTGAAATACAACTCCCATCTTAGAAAATTTCCCCCTTAGTATCTACAAATGGAGCGCCTCTCAGCCAGCGTCGGGGCTCTCCATAATGCCCCCACTGGCGAGATGGCGCTCCATCAACGTGCAAGCGCCCTAGTTTCCGGGCGGCGGGGGACGCGAACCCTGCCCATCTCCACTCCAGGGAGACAGGCAGGGTTAGGGGGAGTGCGGAGAGGTGGGGGTACTTGGAGAGGACCAGTGGGGAGCTCCGTTGGAAGGGGACGTGCTCGCGTCTTGTGCACGCGCATCCCCTTCCGGTGGCTGGCGGGGGCAGGCGGTTGGAGATCCGACCGCCAGACCCCCGCTGGATGAAGCACGCTCCATCTGTAGTTTCCCCTTAACTTCTGAATGGGCAATGTGTGGCATTAGGCCAGAGGGAACCGGAATACCACAAGGCGTTAGGAAACTACTGATCATCCTATCAGCAGCTGCTAAGAAGTGTATACTGTACTTCAGTTTTGGCTGCACCCTACAGCTCCCCATTTTCCCTTTTTTTGAAAAAATGATTTCACATGTTTAGAATGGGGTGGCTCGAAGCATTGTTTCCTATGGAAAAATCGGGTCAATTGAGGCATTGAACAGGAAAATCGGGTCAATTGAGACATTTAACATTGTTCCCTATGGGAAATCGCGGGCATCGCGTCGGTCGCGTCGCACCCGATTTTTAGTGCATTCAATGCCCGAGATGGCCACGATTTTTTTACCTGCGATGCCCACGATCAAAATCGTGGGCGCCGTGCTAGGTAAAGAGTACCAAAAAAAACACCTAAGGAAGAAATTAATAGACAAAAGAAATGATATTTTCTACCCCATTCCATCTGTAATAAATCAGTGAAGCACGGCACGGACCACCTGCTGCCATGCTAGAAACCCCTGTACTATAATTGCAGATAGACTAAACTGTCCCATATTTGCTCGAGCCATCGCCTGTATTCATCCTTTGAAAATGACTTTATGTTCTCAGGCTCTTTGATGAACTTTGGCGTTTGATACAATGATGCTCTCCTCTTTCAGAACCTGTCATGTCTACAATGTAATTTGATCGTCAGCTCCGGGGTTCTCCGATCCCAGTGCACCTTTTATCTGTAGCAGCAGTAGTACATTAAGGAGAAGTGCCGGCGGTTTGAACATCTGCCCCAGAAATCTGTGAGAAAAGAACATGATGTAGGGTAAAATGATAAAATTAGCAGGATGCATAATGTACAGCACTAAGATATTAACTTACATTGAAATATGAGATTACTTAGCATGACAGAAAGGGCTTGTGTTGTGTAATGCAAGTGTTCTTTACACTGGAAGATACATTATATAATACAATGCTGACGAGTGCAGCTAAGGTCTTTGTACATATGATGCTAATTATATGCATTGAAATAACCACCCATTTTTCTTCTTTCACTATTTTGTTTCCTGAGCCACCGACACTGATTTTAATTTTAAGTATTTTCTTCTGTGAAGCTTAAAAATGTAAAATAAAAACACAGGAGCTAATTCAGACTTGATCCCAAGTTACATCTTTTACCAAATAAACAAAATCATACTGCACTGCAGGTGGGGCAGATGTAATGTGTAGAGAGAGAGAGTAATACTACTTTCACACTGCAGAAACGGGTAAAGTTGTAAAGGGGACTTAAAACGGGTCTGGTACCTTTCACATTGAACCCGTTGTGAAAGGTACAAAAACGGTAATCCAGTAATATAACCCCACTCCCCTGGTACTTGCCAGTTTGTATGCCCGCCCCCCCCCCCCCTTCCCTGGTACTTGTAAGCTTGCATGCCCGCTCCACCCCCCCTCCCCTGGTACTTGTATGTCTGCTCCCCCCCTCCCCTGGTACTTGTATGTCTGCTCCCCCCCTCCCCTGGTACTTGTATGCCCACTCCCCCCCTCCCCTGGTACTTGTACGTCCGCTCCCCCCCTCCTCCCCTGGTACTTGTCAGCTCACAGAGGTCCGGGCAGCGGGGATCATGCAGTGTGCTGTGGGGTCCGTTTGGCGAACGGGAAGTCATTGGCGGGGTCCCTACAGCAGATGGGGACTAGTAGGGCTACTAGTTCGGAAGCGGCCATACTAAACATCCCATCATCTTACCCGTCCTTTTTTCCAACATGCATCACCTTAATACCTAAAACATCTACTTATGATAAACCTGAAATAATGACTCGGAGACTTAGGTTTGGCAGAAGTTGTTAACTAATTTATTTTTGTAAAGTTTTAAACTAATTTTTTTTGTTGATTTATTAATTGATTAATTAATGGTGGCCAAGAAAGAACGGCTATTAACTAAACTCCACCCCAACTACCTACGTAAATGGCCTAACTCGTAACAAGCGGTATCCAACTCAACCTTGCGCCTTGACTACCCACCCCTCCGGGTGAGGTCGCTGACCCCGACACGGGTGTTACAGCAACATGCCTAAGTCAATGAGAGGTGAGTGCACCGAAAACAAACCATGTACGTAAACTCAATAACTAATACCTAACTAATTTATTAAAAAACTGCCGTTCTTTCCCGCCAAAGCGGGGTTCTAACAGACTACCCCGCACCGCCACCATCTAAACTACAGACTCAATGACTATTAACAGATCCTCCAAGAATATAAAGAGGCCCTCATCAACCAGATGAACCCCATCAGGCCGGAATAGGTGTTTATGACCGAACCTGCTCCTCTCGTGAGCGACCACCGCCCCTCCTGAAGCTACTACCCACCGGGCTATTGCTCCATTAAGTTTCTTCCTGGACTCATCGATTGCCCTAGGGTTAGTAACTCCCCTCCAACATAGCCGAGGAACAATAAATGACCAGACTATGGTACATGTGGGCCAGGCCGATCTAATGGCTGCAAGGTCTTCTAAAATCCAGCCTCGCAGCTCTAACTGAGGCACCTTTCCGAGATCGTTACCTCCCAAGTGAATCACTAGTACCGATGGTAACCCGTACTTGCGTGCGCAGCACAATAGAAAATCCTTAAGGGCCCCCCAGGACATGCCCCGCACCCCTAACCACCTAATCGATCCGATGCAGGCAGAAGGGGGGGCCTTACCTGCGCTAGCTAGCCTAGCCGCCCAATACACGAATGAGTGACCGACTACCCACACCTGGAGCCTATCGATCCCCCGACCTAAAGGGGAGAGATGCAAGAGAGATGAAGTAGGGTGTTAGACTGGGCTGTTTAAATGGGAGCACCTTTGCATATTTATGAGGATCTGCCAAAAGAAAAAGAAAAACAAATTTGGTATGACTATTCGAGGCACATTCAAAACAGTGCCTAAGACATGCTCCAATCACGATTGGAGCCATACCAGGACACAAAAGGAAAGAGACAAACAGGGGGAAGGGCAGGGTATTGGAAAGGCAAGGGTTGAAGGGTGTACTCGGCCGGAGAAAAACGACTAGACCTGCTGAGGGACTTTTAATTAGACTATAGCCAAATTAAGTAGCACCAGATTCAGTCCGTCAGATCAGGCAAAAAAGCGGGAAAACTCTGGACGCTGGCCCAACAGCAGAGCGTAGTTAAGCCCCGAGTAGGGTGGACATAGGGAGGGGTAAACAAATGACCATCCATCAACAAGACAGTCACAAACAGACAACTCAGCAAACACTTATGACAGCAGATGTGGCCTAATATATTTCTTGTAGCTCGCTGAGCGCCATCTCCCTAGGGATTTAATGTCCTCCACCGACCAGCCGGCCTCAGCTGCCGCAGTAGCGGCACCTATTCTAAATGAATGCGTCCCGAAGTCTCTTGGTGACAGGCCCAGCCGAGACAGGCAACGCCCCAGCATCCATCGGAACTGGTACAACGTCAGAGGTGAACCATCGTAGTGTAGGAGCCATGATCGCCCTGAGGACGGTCTCACTAGCATATACAATGTACCCAATGTTACCGGGCACACTGACTCAGGGACGACAGGGCCCATGGAGGACCACTTACCTCTGGCCGACTGGTCGGTCTTGGACCTTCTAATCCTAAACCACAATGTCCCCCCATCTAAGCGTATGTCAGACAGAAGGAGGGTCGCGTCCCTAGTCTTCGAGGGTGCAACTAGCTCGGATATCCTAAAAGCGCCGTGGTAAGCCATGGAAAAAGCCAGCCTAAACAGCAGCGCCTCGAACGCAGAGCTAGCGCAATGCCCCACCCCTTCTAGTAGATCACGCAGAAGAGAAGCATTAATTGGCCGGCGACAGTCTGGAGGGGCTGGAACCCTCCGCGCCCAGCCCTTCATGGCCTTAGCGACTAGAAAACCCTTAGTAAAATCCGGCCGCCCTTTGATCCTAGCGAAGAAAGATATGCCCGCCAAGTACCTAGCTGCCACTGCCCTGGATTTCCCTAAACTATATAAAAACCAAAGGAAAGACAATAAACGCTGTTGACCCCGCCTACCTGGCTGCGCGCCCCCTCCTGAGAACGATTCCCATTCTGCCAATGCCTGCCGATAGCTTCACAGTGTGCGGGGAGCCAATGAGGCCTCCGCTAGCCCCTCCAGTCGGGCTCGATCACCTGCCAAACATAAGAGGGGCAGGGCGTGCCCAACAGATCAGCATGAGGCGCAAGATCCCGAAAACGCTGCCATTGAAAACGCGAAAGAGCGTCCGCTATTTCATTATCAACACCTGGCACATGCTGAGCCCTAAACAATATATTATGGCGCAGACATTGGAGGGAAAGCTGCGCCAGGACTCTCAACACTACCAGGGATTTAGCCTTTTGGTGATTGATGGCGTGTACGGCGCTGAAATTATCGCACCAGAACAGCAGGCTCCTGTTCGCTAGGCGCGGTCCCCAGATTTCCATGGCAACCATGATGGGAAAAAGCTCTAGCAGCAAAAGATCCCGGGTGAGGCCCTCCCTGGCCCACCCCTGAGGCCATACCTCCGCGCACCAGTGCCCATCTAGGAAACAGCCGAAGCCAGCCGCTCCGGCTGCATCCGTGTATAACTGAAGCTCCGAGTTTGCCACGGTCGGGGCGAGCCAAATCCTCACCCCGTTGAAGTCCTCTAAAAACGAGGACCATACCTTCAAGTCCCGCCGAATCTCAGCGGACAAGCGGACTAAGTGGTGAGGCTTGATCACCCCAGCCGTGGCCCTCTCGAGCTTCCTGCAAAAAAGCCTGCCCATGGGGATGACCTTGCACGCAAAGTTGAGCTGCCCTAAAACTGACTGTGCTTGTCTCAGAGTGATCTTAGACCTGCTCTCGCATTGAAAGATAGCCTCACTGAGCCTGCTTACCTTATCGGCCGGCAGGCTACAGCAGCCCCTCTCAGTATCTATCAAGATACCAAGAAAGGACAGACAAGAACAAGGGCCCTCGGTCTTGTCGTCTGCGATTGGGACCCCGAAATGTCCGAACATCGATTGAATCTTAAGCAACATGCGTGCGCACTGCTCGGAGCCGGCTGGTCCGATGCACAGAAAGTCATCCAGGTAATGGGCTAGGCCGCCCCCGTCAGATGAACTCTCAACACACCAGTGCAGAAAGGTACTGAACTTCTCAAAAAATGCACAGGAAACGGAGCACCCCATCGGCAAACATTTGTCGATGAAATACTCCTCCCCGATGCGGAAACCCATGTACCGAAATGAACTGGGTGCAGGGGAAGAAGCCTGAAAGCAGACTCAACATCTATCTTAGCCATGAGCGCCCCTTGTCCAAACGACCCGAACCATTGCCAGGGCATCGTCAAATGACTGATAAGTCACCGAACAATATTCCTCTGGGATGGCGTCGTTGACAGAGAAGCCTGCTGGGTAAGACAGATGCTGTATAAGGCGATACTTCCCTGGGGCCTTTTTAGGTACCACACCCACCGGGGAAATAACCAGGTTCTCTATGGGGGGGTGGGGAAAGGGGCCTGCCATGCGCCCCAACTGAATCTCCTTATCCACTTTCTCCCTTAAAACTTCTGGGAGGGAACGAGCGGACTGGAGATTGCGATATGATCCGCCCTTAACTTCACCTTTAACTGGCAAAACAAAACCCCCTTTAAAACCTTCAAACAGAAAAAAGGCAGCTTCCCTATCTGGGTAGCGCTGAAACCAATCGGCCATGGCAGCCACGTTCACAGGTGAACGCGCTTTATCTAGGATTCCCGCCTGCCGCTGCTCTGGGTGTAGCGGCCGCCGCCCCTCTATTGGGGCGGGGGCCCCGAAAGCAGTTGGAGGCCGGGTGGTTCCCAGAACAATTAATGCAGATATGCCGAAAGCGACAACGCTGGCCCATCTGACAGGAGGAGTTATTAAATGCGAAACATTTACCCTTAGATGCGCCTACAGCTGCTGGCCTATTAGTCGCAGCGAAACGACGTGCCGGAAGGGCCTCCTGCGCTGGTCTCTGTGAGGAGGGGGAGGCCGCGGAAAGAGCCGGAGGTGCGGAGGCAGCCTCCACAGCCCCCGACCCCATGCGCGTGAGCCCCATCCATATTTCCACATCCTTGCACCCAAGGTCTAGAATGAATAAACAGTCCTGCTTACGCTGGAACTGCTCATCATAAGTTCGCCACGCCGTGCCCCCATAGGTACGCTGCATCTCGTGGACCATGTGTATATATCTTATCACGTTCATGTGTTCGTCTGGCCGATCCTCCAAGTAACAGGCTGCGAAAACACAAATACCCGCCAGCCAGTTGTCATAAGACCTGTAGGCCTCAGAGCCGATGCCGCCCTTATCCTTTGCTGCCTTGAACGCTTTCTTAGAGTCCTCGGTCAGACTGAACACGTCAACGTAGTCCCCTTTCTCAATTTTCTTCCTGCAACTTTCGCGCAAACCCCTGCACACTGCCGTATAGTCGCAGTGCACAACGGCGGGCAAATTTCTTCTCTTCCTCTCTCTACGGGATATAGCGGATAGCTTCCTGCGCTTGGACTGCTGTGCTCTCCTCCCCGCCTCCTTCCTGGCGTACCTAGCTGCCCGTCTTGCGTGCCCTAGCGGAGCTTCCTACATCAGACCCGCCTGCTGAAGAGGAGGAGGAGGAGGAGGAAGAATGGTTACTCCCTGACCCACTAGATGAGGTGCCCCGCCGCGACCCTGCATCGTCCTCAAACGAGGCCTCACCTGAGGAGTCCGGTTGTGCAGCCCAAGTGTCGTCATCATCCGCGTCGTCGCTGGTGTCGACAGCGTCCGCCAAATCTTCCAAGGGTAGGGGGTGTCATCGTGGTAGGCTTCATGTGCCCCATGTCTCGGCCTGCTGGATCTCCTACGCTCCCCTGCCGTACGCTGTGCCTGCCCTGACGTGGAAGGTCGGCCCTCTATGGCAGCTACTGCAGACCCCATCTCTCTGACGGCCTGCATGAATTGGGAGCGGCCCTCTGCTGGCACTCTTCGGGACCCTGACCCCCTTCTATTACTCCTCTCCCTGGGCCTGCTTTCGGGGGAGAGGCTATCTGCCAAAGGCCCCAGGGCGCTGGCCACGGTTGAGAGGGCAGTGGACAGCAGTATGGGATCAAAAGCCGCAGCAGGGGGCGCCCTCGTGCGGCTTCTCCCAGAGCCCTCTGCAGAGCCTGAGCGACCAGCACGGTTAGCAGCCCCCTGCCTCCTGCCCATGCTCCCCCAGCCATCATCACAGTCCTCCCAATCTCCCTGTGCCTGTTCGCCCTGCAATGCCTGGCTGAGCCCCTCTAACCCCTGGTCCTGTTCATCCCACCCTTGGTCATCAAAAGGGGGGTCCTGTGAGCAGCTCCGTTGCCTACCGCCACGCCCCCTTTGGCTGGGCGCAGCGCGGCTCTGAGCGTGCTCTCTGGTCCCAGCCCCCCTGGCTGCAGCATGTCCCCTGCCTCTCACCGCCCTGCCGCGCTGTGCGCGCGTGCCCGACGCTCGGCTCGGCGCTGGGGGCAGCAGTGCCGCCCGCCCAGCGTCCTCGCCTGCTCCGGCAGCGCCGCCATGCCCGGCAGGTCCCCCACTACCGCGTGACGCGCCGGACCGCGTGACCCGGCCGGCGCGTCGCGATGACGCCGCCCCACCACGCTGCCCGCGGCCCCCCCGCCCCCCTGCAGGCCGCGACGGAGCTCGCGCGGCCGTGTCAGGCGCAATGCCTCTACCGGCGCGCGTCACTCCCCGCGACCCGCGGCGGGAGGCGCCGGAGACTGAAGGGGAAGGGGGGGTCGTCCTCTTGGATATCGCTGCCCGCGAAACGGGCCGGACGGCGAGCAGATCGCCGCGGCCGCCGGGCTGAGGAAGCCATGCCGCAATGCCTGACCGCAACTAGGGACACAGGTACCTGCCACTAACGCTTGTCAGCTTTTCTATCCTACTCCAGCACCCCACGTCTGTCCTCTGTAAAATCAGCAGGAAGAAGAGGAAGCCTCCTCCCCTTCCTGCTCCTATATTCCCTCTTCCTTAGCCAAACCCTCCCCATCCCATAGGATCCCCGGGTCACATGCTTGGCAGTGATGACACGCAGCTGAGGGATGTTTAACCCTCTTCATGCCTATTGCAGGCCCTCCGTTATTCAAGTACCAGGGGAGGGGGGGGGGAGCGGCCATACAAGTATCAGGGGAGGGGGAGAGGGCATACAAGCTTACAAGTACCAGGGGAGGGGGGGGGGAGCGGCCATACAAGTATCAGGGGAGGGGGAGAGGGCATACAAGCTTACAAGTACCAGGGGAGGGGGGGGGGGGGGCATTGTAGGATCCAATATACTGGTTTAGACCCATTCACACTGCACAAATAATGGTTCTGAACCACGTAGGACCCTTCTATTTACCCATTTTAAATTACCAGTTTTCTTGAACCGGTAATTTAAAACTGGTGCTTTCACACTGCAGCTCTAACCGTTTTAAAAGGCAAAAAAATCGCAGTATACCGTTTTAGAGCTGCACTGTGAAAGGGGTATTTAGATTTGGGTGTTATTTTGTTTCTGAGCAGGGTAAATACTGGCTGCTTTATTTTGACACTGCAATATAGATTTCAGTTTGAACACTCACCCAAATCTAACTCTCTCTGCACATGTTACATCAGCCCCACCTGCAGTGCAGCATGGTTTTGTCCATTTGAGAAAAAATGTGCTTTTCGATCATGTCTGAATTACGCCCACAATGCCCAACAGTTTCTAGTTTTAGACCAAAGTCTCTTCCCAAATTGACCCTGGTTGGAGCCTGGTGCACGGGTCAAAATGAATGAACTACAGGTCTCTACAACTGTGAATAATAAGTCAAGTTTTATGTGACTTTTTATTTGGAAGGTGAGATCTGCGCTGTTTAGTTAATCTGAAACTCAGTTGCATAAATAGTGGAAAGATCAACCTACATTACATCACATTCCAGGAAACCAGTAATTCCCCTGGTCACCTAATAAGCCCACAATACAGACCTACCTTTGCCAGATTATTTAATGCCGCTTTATTGTATTTAAATATACATTATTATGTATCATAATAATCAGTGCAAGTGGAACAATCCTGCATTGTGCAATCCTGCCGCTGCATCACCCGGCACACTTAGTGGCACACGACATCCCCCCTGGCAACCCCCCCACAATTTTCAAGATGGGCAGCGATCTGGCAGACCATGCACATAGACCAAAGGCATCCACCAAACTCAGTGGCAGCTCCTACCTCTTTGGGGGAGGGGGGCTGCCTCTGGCCGCAGGCACCCCCCTCATCCTGTCACCGCTGTCGCTCTCCTCACGTCCCCGGCACCTGTCCTATGATTGCAGGTGCCGGCACTGGCGCATGCGCAGTACAAATATATGTACTGCGCATGCGGACAGCTTCTATGGGCTGCTTCGGCAACAGCCCATAGAAGTAATCATGGTTCCGGCGCCTGTACAATACTAATGACAGGCACCAGGACCAGCGCATGCGCAGTACCGATATAGGTACTGCGCATGCACAATTGCTGATTTTGCCTGGCAGTCCGCACAAAGGCAGTGGGAGGGAACACCTCCCAATGGGACTGTCTTGGGTGACTGGCAGGTCAGAGTTCCAATAGGAAGTCACTGCCAGTCACAGTGAAGCCAGTGCAGTCAGGGCCGCCAATAGGGGGTGCTGTGGTACAGCTGTCCAAGGCCCTGGCCTCTGCAATGGCTCAGGCAGCTCATTTTGCCCCCTGCAACCCCCACCCCTCCCCCGACTGCCACCACTGTGCTGCGCTCAGTTTGCTGAACAAAGCAGGTCCCGGAACACAGGCTTATTCAACCCAGGATGCCGCGGGCCAATTAAAATGCTGCACCAGCTTTTTAGCCAATCAGGGCTCGCGTACCAGGATCTGATTGGCTCCTGGTACACAAGCTCTGATTGGCTCAAAGGCTGGTGCAGCATTTTAATTGGCCACCAGCATCCTGAGTTGAAGAAGCCTGCGCTCCGGGACCTCCGGGCTGCAGCTCAGCGGAAGAGGAGATGGGAGAGCAGGAGCTGGGTTACAGTAAGTCAAGTGAGGAGGGGGGACCGGACTGGAAATGAGTCCATGGCCCCAAAATTCCTGATAGCAGCCCTGGAGGCAGTGGTCTAACTGCTTTGGCCTGATGGGAAATTAGAATGACAAAGGTAACATTACACACGTGAGCAGTCATGCTACCTTACTTATTTCAACCACCCACATATATACCATAATTGCCTACCCTCCTGCATTCCGCAGGAGACTCCCTGAAATAGCAGCAATCTCCCTCTCTCCCTCATTAGTCTAGCAATCTCCCTCATGTCACCTAGCCCACATTACACTGTTACATCATAGTTATCTCCCCTCCTGCATTCTGCAGGAGACTCCCTGACATAGCAGCAATCTCCCTCTCTCCCTCATTAGTCTAGCAATCTCCCTCATGTCACCTAGCCCACATTACACTGTTACATCATAGTTGCCTACCCTCCTTCATTCTACAGGAGACTCCCTGACATAGCTGCAATCTCCCTCTCTTCCTCATTAGTCTAGCAATCTCCCTCATGTCACCTAGCCCACATTACACTGTTACATCATAGTTGCCTACCCTCCTGCATTCTGCAGGAGACTCCCTGACATAGCAGCAATCTCCCTCTCTTCCTCATTAGTCTAGCAATCTCCCTCATGTCACCTAGCCCACATTACACTGTTACATCATAGTTACCTCCCCTCCTGCATTCTGCAGGAGACTCCCTGACATAGCAGCAATCTCCCTCTCTCCCTCATTAGTCTAGCAATCTCCCTCATGTCACCTAGCCCACATTACACTGTTACATCATAGTTACCTCCCCTCCTGCATTCTGCAGGAGACTCCCTGACATAGCAGCAATCTCCCTCTCTCCCTCATTAGTCTAGCAATCTCCCTCATGTCACCTAGCCCACATTACACTGTTACATCATAGTTACCTCCCCTCCTGCATTCCGCAGGAGACTCCCTGAAATAGCACCAATCTCCCTCTCTCCCTCATTAGTCTAACAATCTCCCTCATGTCACCTAGCCCACATTACACTGTTACATCATAGTTATCTCCCCTCCTGCATTCTGCAGGAGACTCCCTGACATAGCAGCAATCTCCCTCTCTCCCTCATTAGTCTAGCAATCTCCCTCATGTCACCTAGCCCACATTACACTGTTACATCATAGTTGCCTACCCTCCTGCATTCTGCAGGAGACTCCCTGACATAGCAGCAATCTCCCTCTCTCCCTCATTAGTCTAGCAATCTCCCTCATGTCACCTAGCCCACATTACACTGTTACATCATAGTTACCTCCCCTCCTGCATTCTGCAGGAGACTCCCTGACATAGCAGCAATCTCCCTCTCTCCCTCATTAGTCTTGCAATCTCCCTCATGTCACCTAGCCCATATTACACTGTTACGTTTTTTTTTGGGAAAAAAGGAATGAGAGACAGATACATTTACATTGAATCATCAGCACCATCTCCCAGCACTTTACCAAGTATAGTAGCTCTTACTAACTGCTTTTGGGGCACAACTACATTTGGATATAAGTCATTTTACAAGATTCCTCTCAGATGTAGCAGTAAACACCCACGCTTGTAGGTGCCACGTTCACAATCTCACTATATATGGAACTAGACACGCCCTTTGGGAAGAGCATGACATGCCCCCTCAATGGAGCACTGTGCAAAATTCTACTACCAACAATAATCTTCCTGAAACTAGTTTTCAAAAGTAAGCAAGAATGATATATACATCTATCTATATCTTTATCTACATACACATGCACATACGTATATGCATACAAGACACAGAGGATCAAGCTGTCTCAATCTATGACAAACTGCAGTATCTATAATTCCAATTCCACTTGGACGCAGCCATGTTAACAAGGCATTCTGATACATTATGAGGGGTATTCAATTGCTGCCCAAAACCGCTCTTGTATGGTAAAAGGCTATTCAATTAAATAGCCTTTGTACCATGTCGGAAATGCATGACTCTAGATTCTTACGCATGGAAACCAATTAATTTCAAAATAAACCGGGGAAATACAGTTTCCCTCCCAACCCATGACCCAATTAATTTTTTTTATGGAGTTAACCTCACAGCTCCACAACCAGCTCCTGACAGGTTCACTCCAAGAGCTGGGACTAGCACACGGGGTATTCAATTCTAATTGAATAACCTTATATGTATACTCATTGGAAGTACTCTACTTTCCATCCCACGATCGATCCCAATTCTGGCTAAGTGAATTCTGGGTAAAGAATGCAGGGATTAATTGCAAGCTTTTTGCTGTCTGACATCATTGTCTCTTTTCCCACTATTAGGTTGTAGCGTTTGATTAATGCTGGCTATTTACCATAGTTGCCATGGCGATGGTACACAAATAAAGTGTGAATGGAATCCCACTGAAAGACTGGGAAATGCAGCGAAGAGAACAACTCTTCCAAACAACTAAACTAGAAAAAGAAAACAACAAATCCCAGTGTGTCCTGTGTCCGGAGATAATCTTCCACAGGCATTCAAATATTAATTGGTACCTTTAACATCTTGGAGCCCAAGGCAATAATTGCCTCTGCTTTCTGCATATGGGGGCTCCTCGATGGACAGATAAACCTGTATTTTCTAAAATATTGGACGTGTGCTACTGTACTCTCCATTTGCTTTTATTTATTGTATAAATAAGCCTGTTAAATTCTAACATGGATACGGGTCATTGGGACGACCCACATTAGTTCGACCACAGAATGTCGACTTTAGGTTGACACGTGAAATAGGTCGACATTGCTAAGGTCGACAGGGTTGGAAGATCAACAGAAGGCAGTAGGTCGACAACGGCTAGGTAGTCAAAAGGTCGACGTGCTTTTCCATTTTTCTTGTCCCAAATGTCGACATAACTGGCATGGACACCGTCACTGCACCCGCCATGCTTCAGGCACGATTCTGTTCTCCCTCCATGCCCTAGTGGATGGTAGGGCACGAAATACCGCACTTGTCGGCTCAAAAAAGTGAACAACCCATGTCGACATTTTGACTGTCGACCTAGCCAGTTTCGACCTATTGCTTATGTCAACCTTCCATCCATGTCGACCTTAGGCAAGTCCACCTATTTCAGGTGTCAACCTAAGTCACGTTTACCTTCAGTGGTCGACACAATGCATGTCGACATTAGTCGAGCTAACGACCATATACCTTTTAACATATAGTATGTGAGTTCCTGGGACAAGGATTCCCTAAGGCACCAATAGCTATTGCAATATAACTTGCTATGTTCTCAGTACACACTACAGTATATAGGCCCTCATTCTGGTTGACTTGGTAAGCTGCAGAGCTTACAGACATGTGCTCGCTATCGGAGAAATCCTTCGATGGTCACCGCCCATTGAACGATTTCTGTAGGGCTCGCAAATATAAGTCAGTGGAGACTGAACGCTGCACGTTCCCATGGGTGTGACCTGAGTCCGCCGCCCCACGCCCCCAACCATCGCTTCGTGCGCGTGACCCGGCAACATATTGCTGTGGCCATTTGTGCAGTGGACCTGCGCATGCGCACAAAAGACCGTGCACACGCGCAGTGCACCAACCATCGGAATGGGGTCCGAGCAAACTAGAATGACCCCCATAGTTACTTTCTCAATTGCATACTGGAATTATAGAAAGTTCATTGAAAAACCACCATAAAAACATGTGCAGGCCATACATCCGGATTCACTAGTGCGCAGGCCCGTTCCGCTGATCGGCGATCTGATATGCTGATAAGCAGACATCTCAGGATAATAGGCAGACGGCTGACGTCACACAACCGCCCCCTATTTGGGCATCTCCGGATAATAGGCAGACGGCTGATGTCACATGCCCACCCCCTTTTGCCCATCTCTGGATAAAATAGGCAGGCGCTGAATTGAATGGGCCCCCCCTTTTTGGCCATCTATGGTAAATAGGCAGGCGGCTGACGTCACATGCCCGCCCCCTTTATTGCCCATCTCCGGATAAAGAAGGCAGGTGGCTGATGTCACATGCCCGCCCCCTTTATTGCCCATCTCCGGATAAAGAAGGCAGGTGGCTGATGTCACATGCCCGCCCCTTTTTTGGTTATCTCCAGATAAAGTAGACAGGCGGCTGACGTCACATGCCCGCCCCTTTTTTGGTTATCTCCAGATAAAGTAGGCAGGCGGCTGTCATCACATGCCCACCCCCTTTTTGGTCATCTCCGCATAAAATAGGCAGGCGGCTGACGTCACATGCCCGCCCCCTTTATTGCCCATCTCCGGATAAAGAAGGCAGGTGTCTGATGTCACATGCCCGCCCCCTTTATTGCCCATCTCCGGATAAAGAAGTCAGGTGGCTGATGTCACATGCCCGCCCCTTTTTTGGTTATCTCCAGATAAAGTAGACAGGTGGCTGACGTCACATGCCCGCCCCTTTTTTGGTTATCTCCAGATAAAGTAGGCAGGCGGCTGACATCACATGCCCACCCCCAGGGCCGGTGCAAGGCACCGGAGCGCCCCAGGCGAGTCGGGGTGGGGGCGCCCCGGTGCCGGGGGGAGGGAGGGGGGGGTGGTACCTGTGTAAAAAAATTGCTGCCCCGGCGTCCCTGCAGTGCTGGGGCGGTCAGGGGTGTCCGTGCCGTAGGGGTGCCTGCGGCGCCGTCATGTGTATAAAGCTGGCTGCGGCCGGCGGGGTCCCTGTAGTGAATAGCAAATAACTAGCGCTTCCAGCTTTATACACATGACGGCACCGCAGGCACCCCTACGGCACGGACACCCCTGACCGCCCCAGCACTGCAGGGACGCCGGGGCAGCAATTTTTTTATACAGTTCGCTGGGGGTGAAGGGCGAACTGCCGCCCTGCAGGTGCCGGCGCCCTAGGCAAATGCCTAGAGCTGCCTAGTGGTGGCGCCGGCCCTGCCCACCCCCTTTTTGGTCATCTCCGCATAAAATAGGCAGGCGGCTGACGTCACATGCCCGACCCCTTTATTGCCCATCTCCGGATAAAGAAGGCAGGTGGCTGATGTCACATGCCCGCCCCCTTTATTGCCCATCTCCGGATAAAGAAGGCAGGTGGCTGATGTCACATGCCCGCCCCTTTTTTGGTTATCTCCAGATAAAGTAGACAGGCGGTTGACGTCACATGCCCGCCCCTTTTTTGGTTATCTCCAGATAAAGTAGGCAGGCGGCTGACATCACATGCCCACCCCCTTTTTGGTCATCTCCGCATAAAATAGGCAGGCGGCTGACGTTACATGCCCGCCCCCTTTTTGACCATCTCTGGATAAAATAGGCAGGCGGCTGACGTTACATGCCCACCCCCTTTTTGACCATCTCTGGATAAAATAGGCAGGCGGCTGACATCACATGCCCATCCCCTTTTTGGTTATCTCCAGATAAAGTAGGCAGGCGTTTGACGTCACATGGCCGCCCCCTTTTTGGCCATCTCTGGATAAAATAGGCAGGCAGCTGACGTTTTTTGTTAGCGGGCAGGTCTGAATTAGGCCCTGGGTGCAGTTGTAGAATTGTGGAAACATCGTTAAATACATGGACTTTATACTTTTATAATTGATTCCGTATTTTATCGCATTCAACTTTGGCCATGGAGAATGAGAAGGTCAAGAGGTTATTCCTCATCTTAACTAAGATAATGGAGTCCTGTTCACAGTGTCAAATGCGTGTGAAAAGTGCATGAAAGCTGCTTCTTTTAGTGAATGTTGTTAGTGCTTTTTAGGATTAAAATAAAGCCTGAATCGCTTTCACTTCTCGTCCTTTGATCTTCTCTGTAGCTTTATCTGTTCCACTCATGGTCCAGAACTTAACTGAAAAGAATTTGTCACTTTTTTTGGAAAACCATTTATTACACAGCCTGGGAGAGAGCGCGGACAGGGACAAACAGGGCTCATTCACAAAGTTGCAAAGTGTTTTCGTTCCCCAACGATATTCCTCCCAATATAAACTATACTACTTGTAATGGTGTAAAGTAGTATTTTCTGTGTGTGTGTGCTGATTTTTTTTTAAATAAAAACACATCAAGTAGGTCAAACTTACGTACTATGTTGAGATTTTGCCACAGCTGACAATTTTCTGTTTAAGAATACCTCCCAACTGTCCCTATCTTCCAGTTTTTTGGGACTGCCCCACTGTTTACACCTGTGGGCAGCAGTATCCTGCAGTTTGGGGCTGGCGTGAGACCTTCTGTCACTCCCTATTCTGCTAAGTAGAGCAGCATTGTATAGGCGGTGTGCGCATTTGCCATTGTCCAGCATGACTGCACCTGGTAAAGACACACTTCCCCAGCTCTTCAGAGTCCTGTGGCGATTTGCATACAGACCACTTAATATGGCGTCAAAAGTCTGGCTGTGATGGCACATAGATCCGCTGGTGTTTGATTAAACCAAAACAAATCAATATCAATGAGGAATGGCACATGTACTATACTGCTGTGTTGGACTCTCAAACAAATCAAAAATCAAAAAAGGTACCGGCAATAAGTATTCTCAACTTTTGTCTATTTAGAGTAGAAGGATCAAAAGAATCCGGACTAACTAATAAAAAGAAGTTTGATGAGATATGCTTACCATTAAAACTTTATAGTGTACAGACATACTCAGTGGTGGCACTGGGGTCGTTGACACTTGGTATAGCCAAGAGACCCCCTGCACACACACATTCCAGATAGGGGGCATAGCCTTATAGAAGTCCCCCACTTTTATCACTACAGCATTTCTTTTGAAGACTCTGGCTACACCGCTGACGCTTTCTCTGTGACAGGAGCAGAGTGCTGCATTTTAATGATACAGTGCAGCACCAGCTTCTGTCACTGAGAAGGAGCCTGCATGAAAGTGTCACGCTCAGGAAGTGTGAGAACAGGATGCTGCCTGCTCCTCCCTGGTGCATTGGGGGCAGCCGCAGCATGGCCTTCATAGCAATTAGATGCGGAGGTAAAGTCACAGATACAGAATCATCAGACAAAACTAATTTTTCAAAAACATAAATCTACATGCAAAAAGAGTTTAGAAGTGGACAAATTGCTTATAGACCAATCAGCTTCTAGTTAGCATTTAACACATACATTCTAAAAACGAATATGTTGAAGCTGTTTGATTTCTGTGGGCCGCTTATGTACTTGTCTACTCTTTTAAAAGCTTGCTACATCTCCTCATAAAACAGGGATGGGGAACCTTCGGCCCCTCCGGCTGATGTTGAACTACACATCCCAGCATGCCCTGCTACAGTTTTTATATTTGGCCATGCTAAAACTGTTGCAGGGCATGCTGGGATGTGTAGTTCATCACATCAGCTGGAGGGCCGAAGGTTCCCCCATCACTGTCCTTAAACAAAGTTTTCTGCGATGTGAAATACTTTTAGAAAAAAAAATAGATGCATTAAATTGTAAGCTTTTTGGGACAGGGTACTATTCCCCATTATATTCAAGTTCATTCATGTCTCTTGCTTTTAATTATTTTTAATCCCGTTACCCTCTACACTGTAAAGGTATCCTGTACGCGGTGTGATTCCATATTAACACATTCACACAAAAACAAAAAATGTTTAATTACTTTAATACCGGTCAGTAGAAATCATATTATATATTTTTTTACATTTGCCATACAACAATATTCTCCATATTCCCAACTCCGGCTTGACGTTCTGTCGGCAGTAAATGAGGCAGTTCCCAGGTTTGAATTAGCGCAGAATCAAGGACAATAACAGTGAGCACTTAGTATGCAGATCAGACCAGCTCCCACTGAAGACCACAACATTGATATTCCGAGCACACGGGTTCCTGGCTCTAGATAAAGTCCTGTAGTTCCCTCACACAATGCTGATCGTTAATCCTCTTTGTAATGGTCAATTTACATGTTATAAGATCTAAAAGACAGGAAGTGCCTAGTTTGGCTGCAAATTTTATTCTTTAATCCAACCCCTCCGTTGCCCCATTAGTAAAATAGAGAGCCTCAGAATTTACTGTTGACTGTTATGAGAACTACCATGGGGGCTTTCAAACATCTCAGGAGAACGGCAGATCTGGAGACAAGAGGAAATATGTGAGACCCAGGATGAATATTCATACACTTCATACGTACAAAAACAACCTTTCAGCACAAACAAACAAGTGTTTTCATACAAGGATGCTAGTGCCAGACCAAGTGTCTGTCTTCTCATTATGGGCGCAGAAAGCATTGCTTGAAATGTTGTCAGTTTTTGAGTTTTATTTATAACCCGTAGGCAAAATAGAGGATATTCTGTACAGTGGAACTCATCTGCAAAACAGCAGTCATATCCAAACTGGTGAAGATCGATCTTTATTGTTGTAGCAAGGGTGGCACAACCGGTGCCCGGAAAGCGCAAGCAGGGCCGCCATTAGGGGGTGCTATGGGGACAACTGTCCTGGGCCCTGCCACTCTGACAGAGGGTAGGGCCCGGGCAGCTCTATCCCCATCACCCCCTTTACTTCACTACACAGCACAGCCACTGAGCCGCCGCCCCCGCCTACTCATTCAACAGCGGCGGTGGATCACAATTAGTATGCAACCCGCCCTGCTGCACATATACAGAGCCCCGTGGTGGCCGGAGCGCGTCGGCTCTGAATTCATTATCATCAGCACCGCAGGACAGGAGCCGGGAGCCCTCCACAGGAAGCCCCCGCTGCACGGCGTGATGTAATGATGTCACTCCGCAGATGGACAGATGAGGAGCTAGTGCCGCCGCCTGTCTCACTGTCACGAGCCTGGTAACTGGACAGAGGAGCGGTGCTGCACAGTGACAGCACACGTGCAGCGCAGCTGCCCCGGTCCGCTCTTGCACTGCTAATTAAAAGGGTAGTAATATACATTTATTACCATTGGTTGTATATGGTGTACCCCTACAAACTTTTGCTATGTAGCCTACAAATATCTACTTACGCCCCTGGTCGCTGCCCCCGATGGCACAAGGTTACAGCTTGTAGGGTGATTTGCAGTAGGATGGCCATCGATAACTAGCTAATATTGATGGCTAGCAACCATCATTGGTTGGTCAATGATTTTGCCATTGATGGTGGAGGTCCAATGTTTCTCTGCTATTGATGGCAGACTGTAAGGCAATTTTGTTTGTCCTCTGAGACAGGGGTCACAGAGACTAGATCCATCTCTGACATCAACTTGTCTTTGGGACATAAAGTCAAGTTGCTGCTGCGGGGCATCACATCCATATGTAGGGGTACATTTACTAAGATGGGATGTTACCATAGCAACCATCAAATTCTATCTATTATCTTCTTGAAGGTGCTAAATAAAAAGGTAGAATATGATTGGTTGCTATGGGCAACATCCTATATTCAATAAAACTCCCATCTTAGTAAATGTACCCTTACAATCAGGGGGAGTCTTTTACTGTTCTGTTCTGCACTGCTATTGCAGGACCCATCCTGTCTATGAACAGGCATTACCATTGGGCATAATGAATTAGCCCCACTGTTCCCTGGGTGTAGGTGAGTGTCATTTTGTGAAAGGAACTTACCCAGGGTGCAGGCAGCGGGGTCCGGGGTCCAGACTGCGGGAATAAGGGCAGCGGTGGCTGGGCACTTGTATCGTTATTTGTCGGGCAGCGGGGAGGGAAGCGCTGCTGGATTTGAAAACATATTGAAAAGACTGGTAGGACGCTCTCAGCCAATCAGCGTCCGGCCAGTCTTTTCAATATGTTTTCAAATCCAGCAGTGCTTCCTGCCCCACTGCCCGGCAAATAGCGCTACAAGTGCCCAGCCACCGCTGCCTGGATCCCCGCAGTCTGGACCCCGCTGCTTAGACCCCTCTGCTTGGACACCGCTGCCCCCCTCACACCAGAAAATGCAGGGACTAGGGTGGTGTGAAATGGGCCAACCCTGGAATGTCCCTGCTTGATCCAGGGACCATTTTTCCGGGTAAGTACCTGCATTTTCTGGTGTAAAAGGGGTATTAAAGAATGTAATTTAAAGGGTTTGGAGCAGTTTTTCATTTGAACTGCTTAAAAAGACCTTTAATACATTCAGGTGATACTAAATTAATATGAAAAGTGTGTGAAAAAACACCTTTATGTGTTATTTTAGTAAAAAAAAAAAGTGCTATTAGCAAGGCAAAAAAGACAAAAAAAATGGGCAATACCATGTGGGCTACAGTATTTACCCTTAATTATTTATTAATAATTAATTTATTAATTAATTTGCTCCCCTTGGTGTTTCCAGATACAAAATGACTTACTTTTTTGCTTTAATGAATCTGGCCTAAAGCATACCACCAAACTTGCGAATTGCGCTTGGACGGACCCTTGCGCGAGGCCACGCCTTATTTTGCTGCTGTAAGGGCATTGCCAGCAGCTCTATAAACTGCTGGCCATGCCCCCAGCCCCTCTGGCTGCGGGAATAGACACCATGCGCTCCGGGTGGGATGCGGGAACATCACAAAAAAACAGGAGGTTTTCGTGAAAATCGGGACAGTTGGGAGGTACCAACCGACCAACCAACCAACCAGCTTTTAACTGTCTCAAATGCTGGGTACACACTGAAGCCATCTCTGGCACCGCTGATATAGTTAACAATATTGCAGGTGCCACGGAAGAACAATATAGTACATACACACTGACCGATATAGTTCATGATATCGGTCATTGATATCACCTGCCCCGCACTCCGTGCATGCAGTCGCAGGGGGGTCGTTAACGACCCACGGCCAAGTGCATTGTTAACTGTATTGACTGTACTCACTGGACGATATGCACACAATATCGTGTATACCCAGCTTCAGAAACATAGAAATTGACAGCAGAGAAGAGCCACTTGGAACATCGATTCTGCCACTTTTTTTTTTATCTTTTAGGTAATCTCAACACTTTTTGATGTTTAGTTTTTCAGTTAGGACCTGATTGGCTGGTACAGTACTTTATCTCTCTTTAAGTCTTAGTTCATAGACCCCTTAGACAGCAGACAGTTGTACGCTGACTCTGGGCTCAGATTGACGTAAGGCAAATAACCAGAAAGGTTTATATAATAGATTGCTCCTGCTGGATGAATGAATTGAGCCGTCATCTCTTCAAGAGCAATGGCATTCCTATACACACAGACATGTCTCCATGGAGGACGGAGGTATGGAAGAGCTTCCTATAATAGGCCATTCATACATACGTAACTAATAGCCATATTATGCCAGTTCCGGATTAATAAAAACCTCGATGAATAGAGAAACTATGAGTGGCGAGCTGGCTGAATGGACACAGATTTACTAATTACTCTGCTTCAGTTGATATCAACTAGTGAGAGACAGATAAAACAACAAGGGAGTCTAACAAAAAAGAACATGACGCTCTAGAACCGCTTAGATAAAGTGACAGGATGCCGCTGAATGGAGAAGTCCCTGCGGTTCTACTACTAGGTTGTACAGTAGAGGAATATCCGTCATCTTGTGACATTGCTGTGAAACCTTTCCCCTTTTCCCAATCCACAGAGCTCAGAATCGCCCCACTAATGGTATCTCTCCCTATATGGTTTTGGTATGATCTGTTGACCGCTAGATTGTCAGCTGCATGTTTCCATCACATTTTAAGTTGCAATGTCGGCACAGTTAAAAGTCTTCAAATAATATTATTACAGTGTCATCGTCTCTGGTCAACTTTATGCTTTCGACATTTTGACTGCATCACCATTGACTAATTACCTACCCCTATATTGTTACATTAAGAGAAGCATGGCACAGAACGTATTCTATTAACTACTACCAAAAATGAATCTATTACCCCTTTCACACCACACAACTAACCCGGGTTATTGCCTGGTCAACCCGGGTCAAGGTGTGGTGTCGTGGTTTGACCCGGCTTTGAGATGTGAAAGCGATATTCCTTATGATGCTTTGATACATGGGGCTTATCTTCCTAGGATGGGTGATGGGATAGATCCAACCCAACATACAGGGTTTTTCCTTTTATAAATGACCATTTTAAAATCCCGGAAAACTGGCAATTTGAAATAACTGCAGCTTCATAAAGAAATGGTAAATAACTTACTTCGTATTTATTCTTAAATCTGCTTATTTTTCTCAGAGTATTCACCCCTAAGCAATTATCTCTTTTGTTGTCAATTCTATCTTGTTAGTCATCAGTAACCCCTACATAGAAACAAATGAGTTGAATATTAGGTTACTAGTTAAAAGCCTGTCAAAGGCCCTAACTGCTCCAACCTCCATTCTCTGTCTCCACAACTCCCTCTCTCCATGGGGGTTATTCTGATTGGTGCGGTGGGACCGTACACGGTCGGATCGTTTTTTTTTTAAAATCTGCGCATGCGTAGCTTTCGCAATGCGCATGTGCGGCGACCTCACACCGCTCACGGACGGGTCTCTCCGTGCGAAAAATCCTGTCCGCAAGAGCACGGTCATTGTGGGCGGCATGTGGGCGTTTTTATGGGAGCGGCCGGAATAATGAGGAAAACTGGGCGTAAACATGGGCGTACACGGTGTGTGCACACAAAATGCACGGTGCCACAACTGCCTCAATCGGCTAACGCGCCGTGCATTTTGGCCCAAAAACAGGCGGACGCCAAAGATAGCTCCAGACCACCCCTACAGATACCGTATGAGAGCGGACTGCTAATTAACGCTGATTACTAGTCAAACACATACACCTGAATGTAATAAGCAATGCTGCAGCCTATTAAGTCACAACCATTATTTCACTACCTGGAAGCACCACACAGCCCTCAAACACATTGGAAGCTTATCTTTCTACACTTCTCTACATGTATAGGTTTGTTTAATTTTAGGTAAGATTCATTGTAAGATCTGCTTATATAGGTCAATGTAGTTATTTTATAACCATCTACACCCATTCAGAAAGTGTTTTTGTATACTTTAAAAAGCAGGACACTCAATTCACAGGAGTCGACATGTGTCAACTTTTTCACTGTAACACAAACATACCAGTTTTTTTATTATGAAAAAGACACATGAACCACGTCTAAGAGCAACAATGATGTTTTTGGACTCAATTTCTATTTGCAATGGTGGAGCAATGTCCTAAGGCCATGGCCACTATTTTGCCCACAATCTTTATATTTTTGCCCAACAACATACATTATGCACTTTCATATCTGCTATGAACTTCCGTCCGTGCACTGTGGCGTACGCTCAGATATGCGGAAGTTGTCGGTGGGAAAACGGACGAGATCCGTCCGTGCACTGTGGCGTACGCTCTGATGTACGCCAGGTATCGGTGGCTAAGAGGGAGATCTGTCAGTGCAGGGTGGGGTACGCTGAAGTGAACGCCACTCCCCATTGTCGGTGTCTGTGACCATCCGTGTGCGGCTGTTCTGTGGGCGGACTTACGCTCGCCATGAGTGTACGGGAAATGCACGGTGTGACGGACCGTACGTACGTTTCACCGTACCAAACAGAAAAAGGCCCCATATCCAGGAAGTTTGAAACATATCCGAATCTTCTTCTTATTTATTTAGCATCCTCTAGAAGATAGTAGACAGGATCTGATTGGTTGCCCGTAGCAACATCACATGTGAAGTAGAATACACATCTTAGTAAATTTCCCCCATCATGTTGGTTTAACTTCTGTAAAGGAGTAATGTGGTCTGTCGAGTGGTTAATGGTGGTATTTCTCAAAAAGGTGAGGAGGATTTAGCCTTTTATATAGTGATCCCTACAATCTTAATATGTAATGGGTTGAAAGATCCCCCCCAAAATTAACTTGTTTAAAGCAACCAATGTGGAGGACGGCAACTTATTCCCCCAAGTACACATTGGGTTATAAAGAAAAAAACGAAACAAAAAAGTTGATTTCAGTTATAGAATATTAATTTTTAAAACAACCATTTGCTTGACTGAAAAATCATCCCACTCACCACGATTTTTAATGGGGTGTACTTTCTCCTTTTAGCCTCAAGGAGTCACTGTTGCCAATGCTGCCTGCAGAAAGCACTTGGCCAATGGCTGTGTATCTGTAGTCTGTTAAAATACATTATTTTATCAAATGTGGTGGCAGCCTATTAATAAGGGATAGGGGGGGATGCTCTAAGATCCGAGCCCCCTTACCGCCGCACATCGCCCCCCCCCCCCCCCCCCCCATCGCCTACATAATTATCGCATATGCTGTAACATATGTGATAATTATGGCAAAGGACAGCTCTTGCGTTAAGAGCCGTCCCTTGCAGTGAGAGACAGCGGGTCCCACCCGGCAGCTCCCGGCGGCTCCCCCCTCCCTCCCTTACCCGGCGCTGCTGACCTATATCCCTTAATAATGTACGTCAAGTAAAATCTGTCATCAAGGATACTTGTAATATGAACATTTGGAGAAAATGAACATTTTATTTTGATTATATTTATCGAATTGTTCTCATGCACTTTCATTTACATTTTTATAAATTTGACACTATATACAGACATTCCTCACTTATCGACTGGGTTCCGTTCCTACGACCCGGTCGTTAAGCGGATTGGTCGTTAAATTAACCTATATAAAACCCTTTAATACTTCAGAGACGCGGGTCGCTAAACAGTCTGGGCAGGTTGTAACTGTGAGAGGGTAGGCACAGGGCCACTGGAGGGCGGTAGTTGGGAGCCGGGACCCCGCTGGATGGAGGTGAGTAGCTGTCACTCCTCTCCCCCCCACCCCCAGCGACAACCCCGACCGTCCATCCGCCATCCCAACACCCCCCCTCGTGGCACCTTCGTGCCAGACGGCAATCCTACCCAAGGCTCCTCTACCACTCCCTATATCGCGACCACGGCGGCCGCATCACATCAGTAGTATTAGTATTAGTAGTATTATTTTTTGTATTATTATTAGTAGTAGTATTTTTAGTAGTAGTAGTAGTAGTAGTAGTAGTAATAGTAGTAGTAGTATTAGTATTATTATTTTATTAGTAGTAGTATTTTTAGTAGTATTATTATTAGTAGTAGTATTAGTATTATTATTAGTATTATTATTATTAGTTTTATTATTTTTAGTAGTATTATTATTAGTAGTAGTATTAGTATTATTATTATTATTAGTATTAGTATTATTATTATTATTAGTTTTATTATTTTTAGTAGTATTATTATTAGTATTATTATTATTATTATTATTATTATTTTATTAGTATTATTATTATTATTATTAGTAGTAGTAGTAGTAGTAGTATTATTATTTTATTAGTAGTAGTATTTTGACACAAACTGTACTGTATGTTGACTTTGCACAATCTTATAATTAGAATATAGCAAATATTATACAGTAATTTTCTTTTCTACATAAAAATAAGTAGGTTAGGTTGCATTAAAATGAGGTTGGAAAGAAGAAAGTCACCTAAAATAAAATGTGGCTGAGAAAATTTTTATTCTGCATCTTAAAAATATATTTGTTTTAGATAATTTCTCAGCTATTGGTCTTTGATGCTGTGTGTGAAAAAAGAGGGCTCTGTGAACACGGTATTTAAATTCATGTCACCAAAGCACTTAGAACACTGCAACAAAGCAGAGTTTAGCATTCTGGTGAGAGCTGGGTAGAGACACGTTCTGCTGATTTTTAACCCTTCCTCATATAACAGTTTTTTTCTGATTTCCTTTTCCTAAACCAAATATCACAATATTACTCCAGAACCCCCCAAAAAACTATTTTATCAATGTGAGACAAAAAACTTCTTCGGACGTGAATTTCTTCAGAAGAGAATTTCTTTGGGTATAAGAGGATTTCTCAACAAATATGGGAGTTCTTCAGTTTATAAAATGTTATTGCATTGGATTGAATTTTCCCACTCCATTAGCCAGGGTTGCCTACCCTCCCGGCCCCCCGGAAAGATGGGAACCCCCCCCGATCACGGCGTCCTCCCCCGATTTAATACTGCATACTGGGTCTCCAAGGAGGGGGCGTGGCTAAAATGTCATAATTGAGTCATTTTAGCCCCACCCCCGCCCCCACCTTGCGAATCAGGTTATTTGCAGTCCTGTGGGTGGGGCTTAATGATGTCATGAGCAAGCCCCGCCCCCAAATTGCTGCTGAAAGTCTCCTCTCCGGGTTTTTCCCGGAGAGGAGACTAGAAAAGTAGGCAACCCTGCATTAGAGATTTGTCCCCTGCTTGTCAGCTGGTCCCTCTTCACAAAGGGTGTGGATCGTTTGGTCTACAACAACTAGGTTGACAAGCATTGGGTCGACACCACTAGGTCATCATGCAGCAAGGTCGACATGTTGTAGACCTAATGACCATCATCTTCACAAAGTATCATCTATAACAGGGGTGGCCAACCAGTCATAGACAAAGAGCCAAAAAATATGCTTTGGGACGACGAAGAGCCAACATCATGCGCATATGTACATTTATACATCACCAACCTCATACATACATTTATACACAGCCACCCTCATACATACATACATTTATACATCGCCAACCTCATACATACAGACATTTATACACCGCCACCCTCATACATACATACCATTTATACACCGCCACCCTCATACATACATACATTTATACACCGCCAGCCTCATACATACATACATTTATACACCGCCACCCTCATACATACATACATACATTTATACATCGCCAACCTCATACATACATTTATACACCGACACCCTCATACATACATACATTTATACACTGCCACCCTTATACATACATTTATACACCGCCACCCTCATACATACATACCATTTATACACCACCACCCTCATACATACATACATACATATTGTTAATGGTGATTAAAATATAACCAGAGTGACAATAAGTGAAAAGCGTTGGTTACGTAATAAGTCCGCAACCAACGTACCCTTTATACCTAACTACGTGCGAACAAAGCGTAGCGCAGCGTAGCGTACCTTTAATTGTATTATGTATACCAAGAACCAATACCTTAATCAGAGATTCCTTCGCAGTACTTTGTCTCTAACCTGCGAATATACCTTATAGGACTGTGTCCGCAATATACCTTATCGCTATTATGCGAATAAACAGACAACGACCACTGTATAGAAATATGGAGATAAGAGCTCCGTAAAAAGGTTGTATTTGAGTCCCTAATGGACAAAAGGGGGTTACAGAAATAAGAATAAACAGGTATAACAAGTAATACAATATACTAACAATGAATACTAAACAGACTCTGCTAAGGGGAAAGAAAACAGATACAAGACACAATCAGCCAATCAATACAATAAGGATAAATACCGTTAATGCAACCGTTACCGTTCTCATCAAATATGCGAAGTGTAGTCCGGTCAGAGCTCACTATCGTTCAGGGATGAACTATAGTCCGGTGGTCAGGTCAGGGAAAGGTAGATGTGCCGAAGAGACTTTGCTGCTCTGGGTCGCCTATCTTATAGGGTCAGAAAGGGGAGGTCAAAGGCCGTTCTCATTGGTCAGGGGTCGAATGTCAGGTCAGCTGTGATTGGGGGGTAAGCTGATACACCTGGTTTGGCTAGGTCCAGGGGAGTGAACTTTAAGAGTCCTTTGTTCGGTGGTTTCGGCGTCAGCAGTGATAAGAACTGGTTTCATCTGGATTTCTTTGTTACATTCTTTTAACAGAAACTGTCCCTGGATTATGGATTATGTCCATAACTATTGAGTCGTGTATATTGCGAAATATTCGCAATGACCGGAATACTACGCATAAGAAACGGAACGGAACGGTACTAAACACGATACAGGCAGATGTATGCAGGGCTAACTAGGCTATGTGTGGCGTTCTAAACCTTTAACTATATTTTACTTGGTGTCAGTATGTATTTATGAATTTATGTGTGATAGTATGGCTACTCTTCTGGTCCACTTTGCCACGCATACTCGGGTATGGAAACTTTATTTGCGCAGCTCTGCGAACCAAAATGGCGGCCATACTATCCTAAAATGGCGTGTGTGTAACTCGACTTCCATAGTCCACCCTTTAACAGTAATTATAAAACTGTTACAATACAAAACATTTCACACGACAATACAGAAATTCATAATCCTAACAGAGAAATTGGGATACATGAATTAAACATATAAGGGGAGTAAACCATCTGCTCTCGGCCGATCCAGGATCATGGATAAACGATGGGCCGCATTTATCGAACAACCTACTCAGGGTCACGAAGGATAATGTACAATTTTGGGATAAAAATAAAAACAGGGGTGGTTACAACATATACACGTTCACAAATATGGTTTCTTTAAAGGGAGGTGGTTTCGATTTTAGGGTCATATACCAAACCCTGGTCTTCCTCTGTATCTCTCGTTCTTACACTCATGATTTCGGTACGTTTTGTCTTTCCCCGGGTCACCACCTTTAAACATTTGAACAATAGCACAAAGACTATGATGGCACCACCGATACAGAGGAGGAGTTTTCCTATGTTAGCTATGATCCCCTGCGCCCATTCTCCTAAACCAGAGAACCAGTGCATTGGATTCAACCAGGAGGTCCATTCACTAACTTTGTTACCTATTTCTGCCAGGCTGATATTATGTTCCCTTCTAAATTCCCATTTAAGCTGAAGAATCTCATCCATCCGGTGATCGACGATTTCTTCTGGGTCTTCAGTATTGTTGGTGATATATGTACAACATTTCACCCCAAACTGTGTAGAAAGGGTGACACAATATCCTCCTGTCATAGCTGTCAGATAGTTCAACACCATTCGATGTTGGACTAGCTCTCTTTTATACGCTTGCAACTCCTTCCCAGTGTATCTAAAGGTGTCATCACAAATCTCAGTGATGTTATCTACCAAGCTGGCTAATGCTTGTATATATTTAAAATTTATGACTCCTCTGGCGGTATGGGTGATATCTAAAGCAATGAGGAGTTGGATACCGAACGACTCGTGTATCATTTCGGAAGCTAGGGGTTCTTTCCTGATGGTTAAATCCCTTTTATGGATTTGGTCATAATGGGTATGAGTGTAAGGAGGAGAAATACCTCTGTGTATGTTCATCATCTCATCATGTGTGAGGGTCATCACTTCCGGTAACACTCTGCCTAGATAACAAATACCAACGTAGTTCATGGAGAGCCATTTGTACGCCCTCCTACCACAAATATAATAAACATCGTCAGGGAGAAAATAAGGGACAGAGTATTTCATGATCTTGTCACACATTATCCATAAGAACATCCCCGTTCCCTGTTCCCTGACTTGTTCCTCACAGATTTCTGGCTGTAGGGTTACATTACAGTAGCCGGCTGATACTCTGCCGGCCATCATTTTACTTCTCTTCACCGTGTAGACATATTTATAGTGTCTCCCACTGGTTCGGATTTTTAACAACAATTCTTTATCAATAGGCTCTCCATCTGGACGCTGGGAGTAAGTTATTGTCTGGTTATGCCATGTCACTTCCCAAGTACCAATCGCTCTGGAACTCGAGAAGTTCATACATACCAGGGATTTATCCACTTGGTATGGGTGTAATCTAAGACTAGGGGACCTGGTATACAGGTATCTCTTATCCAATGGCCTCCCCTTATTTAATACGCTTATCTCTGAAATATTAAGCGGGTATGGGACTAGGCCTACACTACTCCTTTTATGTAACACTTGTGAACACACCCAGCATTCTGTTTGGTTTAAAACCTTACCCACTAATGAGTGATAATCACTCAAGGGATGTCGGCCGGTAGTTGCCTTACTTGTCGACTGACATCGCTGGATGCATTCTTCTTCCATTTTAGGTTGACAATATCTACAGACACAGTACTCACCAGACAATAACTCATCACATAGCCCTTGAACTGCGTTTCCCTCATACCTTTTACCTTCTCCTGTCATGGGCAAAGTGTCAAGCTGGTTTAGGGATTCTACCTCACCCATATCTGGGTCCATTATTACACTGTCAGAACTCCGCTCCGATCGCTCTAGAATGTGGCAGCCACCGAGTATCTTTGGGTGAATAAAAGAACACAGAAAGAAAACAAAGACATATATGCATAACTGTGAACCTTTTGCTTGGAGTCCTTCCATCATCTCTACCAGGGGACTTTTATTTTGCTCTGCTCTTAGACCTTTGTTCGCTCAGGTTGCTCGACCTTGGCTGCTTCTCAGTGTTCCCGAAACAATGCTTCTAGCGACACTTCTTCTCTCTCGCTCTCTGCACACTGGGACTCTGGGTTACTGGCTTTCTTGCAGTGGGACGAATGTATCCAAGTCTCTCTCTCTGCGACTTTAATTGATGTAGTGCTGGTCAACAAAACTTGGTACGGTCCTTCCCAACGGTCTATCAAACAACCTGAGCGTAAAAAATTTCGGATCATAACAAAGTCTCCTGGTTTAAGATTATGACAATTCTCGGTGGGCATATCAGGGTTCAGTAACTTCAGCTGCTTTTGTTGCTCCCTTAGCTGTTTGTTTAGCTTTAGGATATACTGTACAGTTAGCTCATTGTTACATTTGAGATCATCCTGTGGGTCTATCATGATGTGTGGCTGCCGACCAAACAATATCTCGAAGGGGGACAAGTTGAGCGGAGTCCTGGGAGTGGTCCTAATGCTATACAGCACAATAGGCAATGCCTCTGGCCATAACAACCCTGTTTCAGCCATAACTTTACCCAATTTGTTCTTAATAGTACCATTCATTCTCTCAACTTTGGCGCTCGCCTGGGGACGATATGGAGTATGAAGTTTACTATTAATCCCCAGGAGTTTACACATGATTTGGAAGACCTCTCCTGTGAAATGAGTGCCTCTGTCACTCTCAATGACCTTTGGGATACCATACCTACAGACAAACTCCTGACATATTTTCTTTGCTGTAAAGGTAGCAGTGTTGGAGGCAGCGGGGAAAGCCTCCACCCAGCTGGAAAACATGTCAACACAAACTAATACATATTTCAAATTCCTACAGGGTGGTAACTGTATGAAGTCGATTTGTATTACCTGGAAAGGGCCTTCTGTAGGAGGGATGTGGGATGGCTCTGTTGGGATGGCTTTTCCAACGTTCTTCCTCAAACAGGTGAGGCATGACATTGCCACTCTACCTGCTTGAGAAGCGAACCCTGGTGCACACCAGTAGGCTTTTACCAGCTTGCACATACCTTCCTTCCCAAGATGTGTCAGCCCATGGGCCGCCTCGGCTAGACTAGGAAGGTATGCTCTGGGGGCCACTGGTTTCCCGTGTCCATCTCTCCAAAGTCCGGTGGACTCTTGGCCACATCCCTTCGACTTCCATACTGCTCTTTCCTGTGGGGAACACAAATTCTGCATGTCTATCAGTTTGGCTGTGGATACCATGTTCAGTGTACAAAGGTTGGTGGGATGGGTGAAAATATTTACAGGGCATGCGGCCCTTTTCGCTGCCTCATCAGCGCGGCTGTTACCAAGTGACACCGGGTCCTTCTCTGATGTGTGAGCTTTGCACTTGATAACAGCCACTCTGTCTGGAAGCTGGATAGCTCCCAGAAGTCTCCTAATATATGTCGCATGCGCCACTGGTGTGCCAGCCGCCGTCATGAAATTTCGGAGGCGCCATAGGGCTCCAAAATCATGGACTACTCCGAAAGCATATCTGGAGTCGGTATATATGTTAACTGATTTCCCTTTGGCCAGTTCACATGCTCTGGTCAGTGCCACCAGTTCCGCTACTTGTGCTGAGTGAGGTGGTCCCAAGGGTTCAGCTTCCACAATACCTTCTCCATCTACTACTGCGTAGCCTGTGCACAGCTCTCCCGTGTCCGTCTGTCTATGACAGCTACCATCTGTGAATAAGGTTATGTCTACCTCACTTAATGGGCTGTCGCTTATGTCAGGACGTGCTGTGAAGGTCTGATTCAGGTAGGTCATGCAGTCATGTTTATCCTCACCCTCACTAAACTCTGCTTTACCATATTCAGCAACATTCCCATCACCCTCCACCCTTTGTGCCTTGGAGGGCACATGAGGAAGGAATGTGGCTGGGTTTAGTGTGTTGCATCTTTTGATGGTAATATTTACTGGGGCCATCAGCGCCAGTTCCCACTTAGTGAACCGTGCTGAGGACACATGACGTGTTTGGGCAGAATTTAGGAGGGCAGAGACAGCATGGGGAGCATGAACAGTTAAATCGTGTCCCAACACTACGTCCTCACTCTTACTTACTAGTTGTGCTATTGCAGCCACACTTCGTAAGCAAGTTGGGAGTGAGCGTGCTACTGTGTCCAGCTGGCCACTGTAGTACGCTATTGGTCGGTTGGCATCACCATGCTTTTGTACAAGTACTCCTGCCGCACACCCACCTGACTCAGTTCCGTACAGTTCAAAGGGTTTCCCATAATCTGGCATTCCCAGTGCTGGGGCCTTTGTTAGGCTCACCTTTAGTTCCTCAAAAGCCAGCTCAGATTCCTCAGTATGAGAGACCCGATCCGGCTTAGTTGAGGAAACCATCTCTTGTAGTGGTAATGCCAGAATAGAGAAACCTGGGATCCAATTGCGACAGTATCCACACATGCCTAGGAACGTACGGATCTGATGCTGGGTCTGTGGCAGTACCATGTTCTGAATCGCTTGGATTCTGTCGTCGGTGAGGTGTCTCAGCCCTTGGGTAAGGCAGTGGCCCAGATACTTAACCCTGGTCTGGCATAATTGCAGCTTATCCTTAGATACTTTATGTCCTGTCTCTGAGAGATGCATCAGCAGCTGTCTAGTGTCATCCACTGATGACTCCAGTGACTCAGAACACAACAATAAGTCATCAACATATTGTATCAGTATCGAACCACTCATGGGTTGAAAGGATTGTAAACAATCATGCAAGGCCTGGGAGAAGATGCTGGGGCTGTCTATGAACCCCTGGGGGAGTCGTGTCCAGGTATACTGTACTCCTCTGTAAGTAAAGGCGAACAGATACTGGCTGTCAGGATGCAAAGGGACGGAGAAGAATGCTGAACACAAATCAATGACTGTGAAATGAGTACAATGAGGTGGGATTTGCATTAGGATGACAGCTGGGTTTGGCACTACGGGGAATTGGCTCTCAACTACCTTGTTTACCCCTCTCAAATCCTGCACTAGTCTGTAGCCCCTCCCCCCGCTCTTTTTCACAGGAAAGATGGGACTATTGGCCGTGCTGGAAGTTCTAACTAGGATTTCCTGTTGGAGCAATCGTTGGATCACTGGGAATACTCCTAGCTCAACTTCAGGTTTTAAAGGGTACTGCGGTATTTTTGGGGCTATCCTGCCTTCTTTTAAGCGGATTTCTACTGGAGCTACATTTGCCATTAGCCTAGCGTCCTGTCCATCTTTAGTCCAAAGGGAACTCGGTATTTGTGCTGTAATTTCAGCTACCCTAGATGGATTTGATTCTACAACAGTGGAATACAACATTAGCCTCTGAGGACTGTCCAGCATATCTTGCACTTCTTGTGTAAGATTTTTAGGAGTGTCTAGGAATACCCCATCGGGAGTGCAATAGATGACACATCCCATTTTACATAGTAAATCTCTACCCAGAAGGTTAGTCGGGGCCGCTGCAGCCAACAGGAAAGAATGTTTGGTATGCAAAGGCCCGATTGTAACCTCTGCTGGTTTCGTCAGTGGGTAATGTTGTATTTTTCCTGTTACCCCAATTGCCGCTACTGATTGGTTAGTGAAACCCAAGTGAAGAGGAGTGTTGAGAACAGATCTGGCCGCCCCTGTATCAACCAAGAAGGTTTGCCTTACTCCAGCTATATCAACCTTCACCTGAGGTTCCTCTCCAAGGTGTTGTGTTAGTCTAACTGGCTGTAGGATACAGGTGTGACCTGTTTCCTATGGTCTGACCTGGGTTGCCCTTAGCACAGTGTCAGCCATCAGATGGGGAGGAGGCATGTTGCGTGACCTGTCTGTCTCCTCCCATTGTCTAGGGGCTGGGTATCTCCGTGTCTCACCTTTGTGAGATTCCCATTCTCGCTTATGTGTCTGGTAACTCCTGTGGTTTCCTAACCTACAATGAGCTGCAATGTGTCCCTCCTTATTGCAGTTGTAACAGATAATTGGCTTTCTACCTGTGTCCCTGGTGTTTCGTTGATATGCAGCTTTGTTTGGGGCATTAGTAAGGGCTTGGATGCTAACCATCATCAGTTTGTCAGTTTGCAGTTCCCTGTGCTTCTTAATGTTGCGGTCGTGGTCCACAGCAGATTCCCGTAGGGCATCCACTGTCATTCCACGCCAATTTGGAAAAGAGGTTTGGACTCTGGCTCTCAGGTTTTCCCTAAGCCCTTCCACCAGCACAGAGACAATCATCTCCCTCAGGTGGGGGTCGTCCTTAGGCTCGGAGACACCAGTGTACTTTGATACCTCCAGTAAGGCTTTTGTAAAATAATCAGCAGCAGTTTCGCCATCTTTCTGTTTGATGGTGAAAATCTTGCTATATTCTACTGCTGCAGGAAAATACACTCCCAACTGTAAGTTAATCAGGCGTATATTCTCCTGGTTGATCTCATCATTTATCTCCTTGTCCACTTTCAATCCACTATCCTGAATGAATTTCGGGATGTCAATGTGAGTGGGGAGACAGGCCCTCAACATGATTCTCCAATCCTTGTTGGTGGGCTCATCAGAGTTTCCTAGATCCCTTACAAATTTCCGGCACAATGCCAGATCTTTCCTTGGGTCAGGGAAATCTGTAATGATGGACCGCAGCTCTAACCGTGTCCATGGGTTTAGCATGGTCATCTTTCTGGTAGGTATCACACCCTCTCTGTCTGCCTTACCATAGGGAACCTCCAGTGTGCGTACAGGGTATGTTTGTACCACATTCGCATTACTGGGACCTGCTTGGGAGTCATTTGTGTCTGTGCTGTGTGGTGCATTATTACCTGAGTCCAATACTATGCTGTTGGCATCAGCCGTCTCCTCCTCCTGTGCTGGGGCCTCAACAGCGGGTTGAGCTTTTCCCTCAATCATATTAATTGCATGAGAGACGGCCAGTGCCAACAGCTGCTCGTTTTCCTCTCGGGTTTCCTTGTAAGGGGATAAGACAGGGTACAGGTTAGCAACGGATACATTATTACTTATACTTTTCTTATGATTCATTATCCCCTTCGGCACATATGGGGGTGGGGGAGCTGATTCTATTGTGGCAGCGGTTGCATTTATATTGTGGCTGATTGCGTCAGGTATTGCCAGACCTCTGCTTCCCCATTGTTCCTGTCCTTCCTTCTGCCACAATTTAAGAATATTGATATGCTTCACTCTCTCCTTACGACTGGAGAGTAGGCATATTTCATCTTTTACTGCTGATAAGATTTCCGGATCGAAGCTACCAACACTGGGAAATTCTAACTTGCTGCCTTGTGTCATTTTTCTCCATTTATTTTGGTAAACAACTGCGAGTTCACCGTGCTTCCTGCACATAATAAAAGCAGCCGATCCTTTTGGCCGGCTTGCTTCCTCCCTAACATGCACGTTATCACAGCCTGACCCGTTATTACCCATAGTTACAGGAATAAACGTTCACAGCTTAATAGATATCGGTGGGTTATTACTTATCTGAGAGCTCCCCAAACACTCACTTCTACAGCTTCCTAGAACATCCCACAGTCAAGCAGGTGCGAAGGATACGAGGTACGATACTCAATCACCAAGTCTTTCAACTAGCAGCGAACTTCTAGCCAACTTGCTTGATGCGGCACAATTTTTCCAGGGTATAACAAACTTGTTTTCCTATACCCCCAAAAATTGGATTTCTAAAGTAGCTAATCGGAAACAAGCGTGTTCCGATGTATCTTCTTGTACCCTCCTAGCGGAATCAATTCCACTGAAGGGGCAGTTCCTATGGGCACGTCGTCACGTGAACCCGGTCCTAACTGGACTGTCCTACACTGGACTACACTGCGCTGAGTCGTGCCGTCACACACCCGTTCGCCTCAGTTATTTTTCACACTGGGCGCTAGTTACACCTTGGTCTTATGCGTATTTTTGAAATATTTCTGTACAGAAAATCTTCCCAGGCTGATAGCTTTTCACTAGATACTTATGCAGGTATAAATCCCTTATAATACGCTATAGGAATCTATTAAAATAATGCTTGAGTTGCTTGCTTATGAAAAATGAACAAAAAGAAAAAACTTATTTTCTCTTTATTAAATCACCGCCCCATCCACAGTATATTGCTATACTGTTTAAATAAAGCTAGTGGTTCAATACTGTTCACCTTTGAGTTCCTATGTGTGCTGCATGTGCAGTACCAATGAACAGCCACGTGTGTACATGCGCTGTTCACAGGCCGCCGGTGAATCGGCCACCCACGTGTTCTATAGTGTATTTGCAAGGTTGCACTCGGGTTTCGCTATACGCAGTAATTGCGCTTTAAATGTGGAATAAGTCCCTTAACTCCGTCCGAAAGCTACGTATCAAGATGCGAAATAAATCCCGCACTTAATCCGTAAATCACGTACAAAGATGCGAAAATTTCCCGATATGGGCACGTGCGCGCGCACCTTGCGTAATACACAATAGACGCTTTACGTTACTGCAAAAAGGCCCAGGGCTTGTCGCCACGTGGCGGAGTCTCTGGTTTTGCAGTAACTAACAATAAAAGTTATAGTTTTGCACAGAGGGGATCCTCTATGTACTATAATAAACACAGACTCCACGTGTGCGAACCTTATCGCTCGTGGTACATATACTATAATAAACAAGCAACCCAAGACACTATACCCCGTTAAACTACTTGTGGCAGGCAGAAGTACAGTTTACTAAACACTTAGGTATGATATGCTTTAAAACACGTGGCTTTCACTTATTGTACTCCGGGTTCAGCGCTAGCACTTCCCGAACCCCGCACCGCCGCGGACTCGGCCTATCCAGCAATGGAAACAAATAAATACTTCCACCCTTTTGCTGGTATAGGTCGGGTCGCACGCCTGGTACTGAGTTCTGGAATGTGGAGCGGACGGACGATGCCCCCAATTGTTAATGGTGATTAAAATATAACCAGAGTGACAATAAGTGAAAAGCGTTGGTTACGTAATAAGTCCGCAACCAACGTACCCTTTATACCTAACTACGTGCGAACAAAGCGTAGCGCAGCGTAGCGTACCTTTAATTGTATTATGTATACCAAGAACCAATACCTTAATCAGAGATTCCTTCGCAGTACTTTGTCTTTAACCTGCGAATATACCTTATAGGACTGTGTCCGCAATATACCTTATCGCTATTATGCGAATAAACAGACAACGACCACTGTATAGAAATATGGAGATAAGAGCTCCGTAAAAAGGTTGTATTTGAGTCCCTAATGGACAAAAGGGGGTTACAGAAATAAGAATAAACAGGTATAACAAGTAATACAATATACTAACAATGAATACTAAACAGACTCTGCTAAGGGGAAAGAAAACAGATACAAGACACAATCAGCCAATCAATACAATAAGGATAAATACCGTTAATGCAACCGTTACCGTTCTCATCAAATATGCGAAGTGTAGTCCGGTCAGAGCTCACTATCGTTCAGGGATGAACTATAGTCCGGTGGTCAGGTCAGGGAAAGGTAGATGTGCCGAAGAGACTTTGCTGCTCTGGGTCGCCTATCTTATAGGGTCAGAAAGGGGAGGTCAAAGGCCGTTCTCATTGGTCAGGGGTCGAATGTCAGGTCAGCTGTGATTGGGGGGTAAGCTGATACAACTGGTTTGGCTAGGTCCAGGGGAGTGAACTTTAAGAGTCCTTTGTTCGGTGGTTTCGGCGTCAGCAGTGATAAGAACTGGTTTCATCTGGATTTCTTTGTTACATTCTTTTAACAGAAACTGTCCCTGGATTATGGATTATGTCCATAACTATTGAGTCGTGTATATTGCGAAATATTCGCAATGACCGGAATACTACGCATAAGAAACGGAACGGAACGGTACAAAACACGATACAGGCAGATGTATGCAGGGCTAACTAGGCTATGTGTGGCGTTCTAAACCTTTAACTATATTTTACTTGGTGTCAGTATGTATTTATGAATTTATGTGTGATAGTATGGCTACTCTTCTGGTCCACTTTGCCACGCATACTCGGGTATGGAAACTTTATTTGCGCAGCTCTGCGAACCAAAATGGCGGCCATACTATCCTAAAATGGCGTGTGTGTAACTCGACTTCCATAATTTATACACCGACACCCTCATACATACATACCATTTATACACCGCCACCCTCATACATACATACCATTTATACACCGCCACCCTCATACATACATACATTTATACACCGCCACCCTCATACATACATACCATTTATACACCGACACCCTCATACATACATCCATTTATACACCGCCACCCTCATACATACATTTATACACCGACACCCTCATACATACATACCATTTATACACCGACACCCTCATACATACATCCATTTATACACCGCCACCCTCATACATACATACATTAATACACCGCCACCCTCATACATACATACCATTTATACACCGACACCCTCATACATACATCCATTTATACACCGCCACCCTCATACATACATTTATACACCGACACCCTCATACATACATAACATTTATACACCGCCACCCTCATACATACATACCATTTATACACCGCCACCCTCATACATACATTTATACACCGCCACCCTCATACATACATTTATACACCGCCACCCTCATACATACATACCATTTATACACCGCCACCCTCATACATACATTTATACACCGACACCCTCATACATACATTTATACACCGACACCCTCATACATACATACATACATACATTTATACACCGCCAACCTCATACATACATACATTTATACACCGCCAACCTCATACATACACACCATTTATACACCGCCACCCTCATACATACATACATACATACCATTTATACACCGCCAACCTCATACATACATACCATTTATACACCGCCACCCTCATACATACATACCATTTATACATCACCAACCTCATACATACATTTATACACCGACACCCTCATACATACATCCATTTATACACCGCCAACCTCATACATACATACCATTTATACACCGCCACCCTCATACATACATACCATTTATACACCGCCACCCTCATACATACATTTATACACCGCCAACCTCATACATACATTTATACACCGCCAACCTCATACATACATACCATTTATACACCGCCACCCTCATACATACATCCATTTATACACCGCCATCCTCATACATACATACATTTATACACCGCCACCCTCATACATACATACCATTTATACACCGCCACCCTCATACATACATCCATTTATACACCGCCACCCTCATACATACATTTATACACCACCAGCCTCATACATACATACCATTTATACACCGACACCCTCATACATACATACCATTTATACACCGCCACCCTCATACATACATTTATACACCGCCACCCTCATACATACATACATTTATACACCGACACCCTCATACATACATTTATACACCGACACCCTCATACATACATACATACATTTATACACCGCCAACCTCATACATACATACATTTATACACCGCCAACCTCATACATACACACCATTTATACACCGCCACCCTCATACATACATACATACCATTTATACACCGCCAACCTCATACATACATACCATTTATACACCGCCACCCTCATACATACATACCATTTATACATCGCCACCCTCATACATACATACATTTATACACCGCCACCCTCATACATACATACATTTATACACCGCCAACCTCATACATACATACATACCATTTATACACCGCCAACCTCATACATACATACCATTTATACACCGCCACCCTCATACATACATACCATTTATACACCGACACCCTCATACATACATACCATTTATACACCGCCATCCTCATACATACATACCATTTATACACCGCCACCCTCATACATACATACCATTTATACACCGCCACCCTCATACATACATACCATTTATACACCGCCACCCTCATACATACATACCATTTATACACCGCCACCCTCATACATACATCCATTTATACACCGCCACCCTCATACATACATACATTCATACACCGCCACCCTCATACATACATACCATTTATACACCGCCACCCTCATACATACATTTATACACCGCCACCCTCATACATACATACATTTATACACCGACACCCTCATACATACATACATTTATACACCGCCAACCTCATACATACCATTTATACACTGCCACCCTCATACATACATACCATTTATACATTGCCACCCTCATACATACATTTATACACTGCCACCCTCATACATACATATATACACCGCCACCCTCATACATACATACCATTTATACACTGCCACCCTCATACATACATACCATTTATACATCGCCACCCTCATACATACATACCATTTATACACTGCCACCCTCATACATACATACATTTATACACCGCCACCCTCATACATACATACATACCATTTATACACCGCCACCCTCATACATACATACCATTTATACACCGCCAACCTCATACATACATACCATTTATACACCGCCACCCTCATACATACATACCATTTATACACCGCCACCCTCATACATACATACCATTTATACACCGCCACCCTCATACATACATACATTTATACACCGACACCCTCATACATACATACACCGACACCCTCATACATACATACATCCATTTATACACCGCCACCCTCATACATACATACATTTATACACCGCCACCCTCATACATACATACATTTATGCACCGACACCCTCATACATACATACCATTTATACACCGCCACCCTCATACATACATACCATTTATACACCGCCACCCTCATACATACATACATTTATACACCGCCACCCTCATACATACATACATACCATTAATACACCGCCACCCTCATACATACATACATTTATACACCGCCACCCTCATACATACATACATTTATACACCGCCACCCTCATACATACATACATTTATACACCGCCACCCTCATACATACATACATTTATACACCGCCACCCTCATACATACATACATTTATACACCGCCACCCTCATACATACATTTATACACCGCCACCCTCATACATACATACATTTATACACCGCCACCCTCATACATACATACATACATTTATACACCGCCAACCTCATACATACATACATTTATACACCGCCAACCTCATACATACACACCATTTATACACCGCCACCCTCATACATACATACATACCATTTATACACCGCCAACCTCATACATACATACCATTTATACACCGCCACCCTCATACATACATTTATACACCGCCACCCTCATACATACATACCATTTATACACCGCCACCCTCATACATACATACCATTTATACACCGCCACCCTCATACATACATACCATTTATACACCGCCACCCTCATACATACATACCATTTAAACACCGCCACCCTCATACATACATTTATACACCGACACCCTCATACATACATACATTTATACACCGCCACCCTCATACATACATACATACCATTTATACACCGCCAACCTCATACATACATACCATTTATACACCGCCAACCTCATACATACATACCATTTATACACAGCCACCCTCATACATACATACATTTATACACCGACACCCTCATACATACATACATTTATACACCGCCACCCTCATACATACATTTATACACCGACACCCTCATACATACATACATTTATACACCGCCACCCTCATACATACATACCATTTATACACCGCCAACCTCATACATACATACCATTTATACACCACCACCCTCATACATACATACCATTTATACACCGCCACCCTCATACATACATACATTTATACACCGACACCCTCATACATACATACCATTTATACACCGCCACCCTCATACATACATTTATACACCGCCACCCTCATACATACATTTATACACCGCCACCCTCATACATACATACCATTTATACACCGCCACCCTCATACATACATTTATACACCGCCACCCTCATACATACATACCATTTATACACCGCCACCCTCATACATACATACATATATACATACATACATTTATACACCGCCACCCTCATACATACATACCATTTATACACCACCACCCTCATACATACATACATACCATTTATACACCGCCACCCTCATACATACCATTTATACACCGCCACCCTCATACATACATTTATACACCGCCACCCTCATACATACATACCATTTATACACCGCCACCCTCATACATACATACATACATACCATTTATACACCGCCACCCTCATACATACATACCATTTATACACCGCCACCCTCATACATACATACCATTTATACACCGCCACCCTCATACATACATTTATACACCGCCACCCTCATACATACATACCATTTATACACCGCCACCCTCATACATACATACCATTTATACACCGCCACCCTCATACATACATTTATACACCGACACCCTCATACATACATACATTTATACACCGCCACCCTCATACATACATACCATTTATACACCGCCAACCTCATACATACATACCATTTATACACCGACACCCTCATACATACATACATTTATACACCGACACCCTCATACATACATACATTTATACACCGCCACCCTCATACATACATACCATTTATACACCGCCACCCTCATACAAACATACCATTTATACACCGCCACCCTCATACATACATTTATACACCGCCACCCTCATACATACATACCATTTATACACCGCCACCCTCATACATACATACATATATACATACATACATTTATACACCGCCACCCTCATACATACATACATTTATACACCGCCACCCTCATACATACATTTATACACCGCCACCCTCATACATACATACATACATACATACATTTATACACCGCCACCCTCATACATACATACCATTTATACACCGACACCCTCATACATACATACCATTTATACACCGCCACCCTCATACATACATACATTTATACACCGACACCCTCATACATACATACCATTTATACACCGACACCCTCATACATGCATACATTTATACACTGCCACCCTTATACATACATTTATACACCGCATACCCTCATACATACATGCCATTTATACACGCCACCCTCATACATGCATACCATTTATACACCGCCAACCTCATACATACATACCATTTATACACCGACACCCTCATACATACATACATTTATACACTGCCACCCTCATACATACATACATTTATACACCGCTACCCTCATACATACATACCATTTATACACCGACACCCTCATACATGCATACATTTATACACCGACACCCTCATACATACATACCATTTATACACCGACACCCTCATACATACATACCATTTATACACAGACACCCTCATACATACATACATACATACCATTTATACACCGACACCCTCATACATACATACATACATTTATACACCGACACCCTCATACATACATACATTTATACACTGCCACCCTCATACATACATACATTTATACACCGCATACCCTCATACATACATGCCATTTATACACGCCACCCTCATACATGCATACCATTTATACACCGAGACATACATACACACCATTTATACACTGCCACCCTCAAAAAAGTGTGTGTGTGTGGGGTGGGGGTTAACACTATTGAAGCCCATGGGGTTCACTTTGCTATTCTCCCCCACCCAGTACTCATACCTCCCAACTTCCGTCTGGAGGAAATAGGGACACCGAAAAGGGGGCGGGGCGTATGTAAATGAGGGCGCGGCTTATGCTAATTAGCCGCGGCCTCATTTTCATACGAGAATAGACGCTGTGCGCATGCGCACAGCGTCTATTCTACTAGATTGGGGGGTCTCCCAACTGCCACCCCCCGCAGCGGGACAATGCCTGCCGCGGGTGGGACAGCAGGACAGGACCCGAAAATCGGGACTGTCCCGACGGAATCGGGACAGTTGGGAGGTATGCCAGTACTAGCAGTCAGGTCTCCTGTGCCCTGCTGCCGGCTTCCACTTTCCGCAGCAGTGGGGATGAACCATGTGAGAGCGAAAGAGGTGGGGCAAGAGAGATGACACAAAGAGGGAGTGAGAGGCAGGTAGATAGAGAGGTGTGGGGGAAGAAGGGGTGAGGGGAGGAGTGCGAATGTAAGTAAGGCAAGGCAGGGGGAGAGAGCATGGGTTAGAAAAGGGTTGTCCCCCTGTCCCCCCCCCCCCCCCCCAGATCTCCTGGACTCCGTCTCCTTCTCACCTGCGGCTACGTAGTCAATGTCAGGTCTTCTCTATGCCCCGGCGCCGGCTCCCGCGCAGTAGCTGGCCTCCTCTGCTTCAGCAGCCGCTGGACTTCCCTGCAGCAGTAGCTGGCTCCTGCAATGGCTGCTGTTCCCTCAGCCCCGGAACCTCCATCGGCTGGTCTCCTCTGCCCCAGCGCTGGCTCCCGCAGCATCATCTCCTATGCGCCGCCATCTTCTCATCGGCGTGGGTAAGGGGGCAGGGGGCAAGACGCTGGATGTCCATCATATATTAGGGGGGGGGCTTGCTCCGCAGCTGGACCTGCTATGCAGCCGCTGCCGCTCACTGTGTGGGGAGACGCGGGCTGCCAGATCGCTGCTGACCACAGTGATCGGGAAGAACTTTAGCACTGCGACGGGGGTGATTGAATGAGCCTCAGCTCATTAAGCAAAGAGCCGCATGCGGCACGAGAGCCGCGGGTTGGCCACCCCTGATCTATAAATATATAAAAGGCGAAATACTTCTCTGAGGTGAAGTACCACCAATGACCACTAGAGGCCACTCAACGGACCAAATTACTCCTTAACAGAAAGTGAAACTAAAATGATCTGTTTCAAACTTGCAGAATATGGAGAGAGGGAGCTGTGGAGACTGGAGGTTAGAGCAAATAGGGACTAAACCATAATTTTGACGGGCTTTTAACTAGTCTGTTATAAAATGTATCATCTGTTATTAAATGTATTCAACCAATAAATGAAATAGATGTTCCTGTATTAGTTTATGCTGGTGATCTGTGGTGTAGCAACAGTCACAACAGACCCCGCAGTGGCTTGGAGGCGCTGGGTGGCCTGAAGGTACAGTGGGGACACCTGTACCAGCCCGCCACGCCACTCTCAGTGCCTCAGAGAGGAGCCACTGGTCTGAGGATCAGCACAGTAGAGAGATGTGCCTCTTAAAATAGCCATTTTGGGAGGGACATTTCTAAAGTGTGATGGGTGGCAGGTGCAAACTGCGGCCCCTGGCAGGAGAAGAACCCTGTTTCAGCGGCTGGGGTGGAGGTATCCCTCACAACAATACCATCTTAAAGGTTGAGGGCTGGTTACCATTTTGGGGATAAATATATTGTTTTATTTCTTTATTTTGTGTAAATTGTAGCATTTCATTGACTTTTTTTTTAACACAAAAGTTTTCAGAGCAATAGGATAATAGGACCCAGAGGCAGAACTCTGGGAGGCAATGGAGTCATCTGCCGCCGGGCTTATGCTCCCAAGGGGGCACCTCTCTTCCCCATCAAGTTTGAATCAGTTAATTGAAAGCAGTTGATATTGCTAATGTGGCTGACTCCCCCTCCTAACATCATTTTTGCAAGTATCACACCCTGTATTAGATCCCATGGCCTTACTGGAGACAGACACCTTACTGATTGAGCTATTTGGGGGGGCACCAATACTTACCTTGCCTCCGGGCAACTTGGATGAACTTACGCCACTGATAGGACCTGCTAACATACAGCATTTATCGGTACTTATGTATTATCTGGACTCCCATGTTAAATGCACCCCATTTTTTCATACCCCTACTATCCAACTACGCATGGAGTTGATTTTATATAGTGTGGCGAGCACAGCGAGCCACCGTGCCCGAAGCGTGGCGAGCGCAGCGAGCCCCGCGAGGGGACACTGTCTCATAAGAAAACCGGGAGTCCAGATATTACATAAGTACCCATTTATCTTTTAGTAACTTGCCTTTTATTTAGATGAGTTTGAAGTCATTTCTTATTTTGGTGGTGGTGGGGGGGGGGGGTAAATATGGGGTTTCTTTACTTTAAATGTAAAATTGATTGGCATACAGAAGTTCGGTTGTCTTCTAACATCTGTATTGACTGCAAATTCCTGCCAGTTTTGTCAGCGGATTGCAAAACTGATGGAACCAATCAAATATAATAATAACTATTATTCATTGATTAACAATTCATTATCAAATAAGTCACAACAGCAAATGACTCTAGATGAGGGTTAGATTATTTACGGCACTGATTTGTGTGGGCAACTACTGACAGCTCCTGTTGGGGATATGTATCAAACCGTATTGGTTGCTATAGCCACCGTCTCCAATGGTTTTCCAGAAAGTTCCCAAGTATGGGGGTGATTAAGGTGAGTCAGATGCATAGTTACCTATCCTCCTGCATTCCGCAGGAGACTCCCTGACATAGCAGCAATCTCCCTCTCTCCCTCATTAGTCTAGCAATCTCCCTCATGTCACCTAGCCCACATTACACTGTTACATCATAGTTACCTCCCCTCCTGCATTCCGCAGGAGACTCCCTGACATAGCAACAATCTCCCTCTCTCCCTCATTAGTCTAGCAATCTCCCTTATGTCACCTAGCCCACATTACACTGTTACATCATAGTTACCTCCCCTCCTGCATTCCGCAGGAGACTCCCTGACATAGCAACAATCTCCCTCTCTCCCTCATTAGTCTAGCAATCTCCCTCATGTCACCTAGCCCACATTACACTGTTACGTCATAGTTACCTCCCCTCCTGCATTCTGCAGGAGACTCCCTGAAATAGCAGCAATCTCCCTCTCTCCCTCATTAGTCTAGCAATCTCTCTCATGTCATCTAGCCCACATTACACTGTTATATCATAGTTACCTCCCCTCCTGCATTTTGCAGGAGACTCCCTGACATAGCAGCAATCTCCCTCTCTCCCTCATTAGTCCAGCAGTCTCCATCATGTCACCTAGTCCACATTACACTGTTACATCATAGTTACCTCCCCTCCTGCATTCTGCAGGAGACTCCCTGACATACCAGCAATCTCCCTCTCTCCCTCATTAGTCCAGCAATCTCCCTCATGTCACCTAGCCCACATTACACTGTTACATCATAGTTTCCTCCCCTCCTGCATTCTGCAGGAGTCTCCCTAACATAGCAGCAATCTCCCTCTCCCCCTCATTAGTCTAGCAATCTCCCCCATGTCACCTAGCCCACATTACACTGTTACATCATAGTTGCCTCCCCTCCTGCATTCTGCAGGAGACTCCCTGAAATAGCAGCAATCTCCCTCTCCCCCGGAGGTTCATGCAATCTCCCTGATTTCTCCTAACCCACATTATGCAGCTGACACATTTTTTTTTGGGGGGGGGGGGGGTGGGGGGGGGAATAAATCAGAGATATATACAATTAAATAAAATCTTTATTAGCATTTCCCTGCATTGGTTATAAGGCACAATGAGGCAGATGTATTAAGTCGAGACAGGCAGGGACCCGCAGCGGCGTCATCCTGAAACTGGAACGTGCGTTCATGTGAGACGCACGTGCGTCCCAGTCAGATAAAGCGCCTCTACGCCGGTGAACGCCAGCGCAGGCATGCTGGCGATCCCCGGCCAAGGATCAGAGGCGGTCCATCTGTAGGTGTAAAAAATTGGCAAGTAAAGATTTTTATTTATCGTAATTACCTTATTTAGGAAATATAATCTTTTTTTTATATACAACATTTTTTATTTGAATTTATATAAGTTTTGTGAGCGACGCTGGCATTTTTAGAGGATACTTCAAAAATACCTCATGCCACCTTCACAATCTTCCTGACATACTTTTTCCATAAGAGATGTTGCGCTACAGTACAGTCACGTGGTATCTGTCCCACTGTTTTTCCAGAACAAATATAGAAGGCTCTGTGCATCTAGTCAGAATCTTGTATAAACACAACCTTAGGAAAACACGTTCCTGACCTGTATTTGAACAGCTGTCTATCTGCAGGAGAATCGGATCTAGAAGAATCCCGGACCCTGCAGGCATGAGTGTAGAGGCCATCATTGTGTAGGGCCACACATGTACAGGGCCAAATAAACCCTCGCTAAATATATTCTGCTTCACTGCATGATGTTTTTTTCCCATGTATTTCTGCAATAGACCAGGCGCTACTAGAGTGTTTTTTTGCTACCATTGACAACAATGTCATGGTATAATTGTACAATAACAGACTAATATATGTAATATATTATATATTTGGCTACATGTGTCAATCATTCTGACAGTGTGTGTGTATAACGCTGGGCGGGGTCACACATGAAACTCCACCCCCCGCCCAGCCTTATACACTCAGACCACACATAATACACACATATTGCTCCCTGCCCAGCTGCACAACACCCCCCGCAATACCACACACCTTTAATACACACATATGACACATGTAGCCAAATATATAACTCAATTACTCTGCCCCGCCACCTGTGCTCCCAGAAGTATCGCGGAAACCCGCGCAGCACACACACACGTTCAATCCAGCAGAATCCCACTCTCGCGGGAACTGCCACCCCGACCCCAGCACGCTCCGAACACACACACAGTGCAGAGCAGTGTGCCCGCTGCCTGATACATCCTCCCACCGCCAACCCGAACCGCTCGCACAGGCGCCTTGCACTAGGGACTCAAAAGTGATTATGCCACTGTACAAGGCATTGGTTAGACCTCACCTAGAATACGGAGTACAGTTCTGGGCCCCGCACTATAAAAAAGGACATCATAGAATTAGAAAAAAATCCAAAGAAGAGCAACAAAATTAATTAGGGGAATGGAGAATTTAAGCTACGAGGAGAGATTAAGCAAGCTGGGACTATTTACATTAGAGAAGAGACGTTTAAGGGGGGACATGCTCAACATGTACAAATATATCAGGGGCCAATATAAGGAACTGTCAAACCCCCTTTTTACTGCTAGAAAGGATTCTAGGACGCGAGGGCACGAGTTTAGATTAGAAGAAAAAAGTTTTTGTTGCCTTAGTAGAAAAAATCTCTTTACGGTCAGAGCAGTCAAACTTTGGAACTCTCTTCCTGAAGAAGTGGTGTCGGCAGACACTATAAATACGTTTAAAATAAGGTTGGATAAACATTTATCGGTTAAAAACATCCAGGGGTATGAATAAGTAACAATCTGTCTTTAAAAATTTCTGAACATACTATACAACAAGGGATAAGCTACTATAAACATAGGTTGAACTAGATGGACGCAAGTCTTTATTCAGCCTTAACTACTATGTAACTATGTAGCATTGTTACTAAATAAGGGATTTAAAGACTGCTGGCTGACAGCGGTACTACAATACCTAGCTATCAAATATATCATTTCTGTGATACTAAAATCCTTTTGAAGTTTGCAGCAGAGGGAGAAAATACAAGAACGAGACGCTTGTAAATCAATCTAGCCTCAATTATTCAGCCCTTTTACACTGCCCTGAGGTGGATCAGGGAGGGTCCATCCTCGCGGGACTGTCAGCATTCATCAGAAGACATAGATATGACCCTGGCAAGGTTATCCGGGGGACACAGACAATGGCACTGGCCTGGCAAGGCTGGCATTATGGTTGTTATGGCAATACACAAGGATTAAGCGGTAGTGCTCCCTTCCCGGGCCACCTAGCACTCATTGTTCCACAGATATATCTATCTCATCACTAGCTGAAGACCAAATTGTTATGAGATTGTAAATATAACAATAGGCAAAGACTATGACAATGAAAAGTCTGAATATAATCCCTCCTTAATGGACATTATATTGAATTGCAGATGTACGGGGAATACATTGAAACACCCTTGCTATATAAAATAAGTATAAAGTATGAGAGATGTTTAGTTCAAAAGGTATTGGGGGAAATTTACTAAGAATACGAATATGACTGTCATATTCGTATTATTAATACGAATGAATATGACTGCCAACGGTCGTATTCTTACCAAAATACGATTCGTAAATAGGGCAGATTTACTCCGTAATTATGGATTCGGATTTGGGCGATGGCGAAGGCAGGCGTATTTGTATTCATAGTTAGTAATGTGTATTGAACTGTGGCGCTCTTTATTTGTACTCTATTTTTGTTATTAATTCAATGTTATGCCAAGTTTTGTCTCCCTGTACTGTTCCTTTGTACGGCACTGCGAAACACTTGTGGCGCCTTATAAATAAAATTATAATAATAATAATAGTTAGTGGCCGTATATATGGCTGTTAAATACAAATGCAGATCCATGCAAGCTGCAGTGCCAAAAAAGAAACAATTTGCAACTTTTAGATACAAAAATGCAAATACTGGAAAAAAAGGGCAAAAAACTGAAAAAAACATTTAGAACACAGGCACGCCATCATTTAAATTAGTCAGGGGAAAAAACACAATTGAAAAATGCAGCACAAATATCACACAGCATCTAATCACCGCTAAGCAGAGCAGCAAGTGACAGGGGGACGCCCAACCACTGCCCCCCTCTGCGGGACACTGCTTCCCGCGAGTAGGACTGTCACAAAAAATCATAACTGTCCTGCGAAAATTGGGACAGTTGGGAGGTATGTAACAAGCTTCACCTGTGGATCTTTTAAAATGTGTCAGCTAGCAAAGGCCCCATATACCAGAACAACCTACATATGACCTGACCGTAAGCAAGTCCTAAGCGCGGTAGAACGAGCGATCTTATGTGCTTTAAAAGCACGTAAGATCCGCTTACATTGGAAGCCGATGGATCAGACGTGCAGCACAACTGATCTGAGGGCCGACCACTCGACCTGAGGACACGGGAACGATAGATCGATCAGCACACATCGTACGTGCTGTATGCTGAGCGATCTGTGCTGAGTGAACCGTGTTTAACTAGATCACTCAGCACAAAGCTCCCGTCGCCCCATGTGTACGGTGCTTTTGGGATCCCTGAGTACTGGAGTTGGGAAACAGTGTCTCAGAGTGTTAACTTTTTATTCAAACTGAACTGTCATATTAACAGCACGTGTAACGCCAGGGATAAAGATCCATTAATCCATGTTCAACAGCTGTATATAACATGCTGTGATCTCGGAAATTCCTTATGTTATAAGAGAGCTTTAAGCCGTGGCCGATGCTATTTTTGGATACGTTCCAATTCCTGCACCACAGAAGTCAATTATATTGCAGTGAATAGATGCAATCAGACATTGTTGATGCATTTTAGTATCCCTTGAGCTCAGTCCTACAGCTGAGCATGGGGCAGTGTTTTTTCTATGTGGTCCGGACTTGCTGCCAAGGGGTGTAGGAACACCGAAGGGGGCTTCCCGATGACTGATAACAGAGGTCTGAATTCAGCTACAGAGGCCTTTTATAAAAGATAAAAGATAGCAGTTTGTATGAGAATAAAGGCCTTATCAATGTACCGGAAGTAAGAATTACAACTATAATATCATTGGCCAAGTGCTAGTTTTTAAACTTTTTATGAATAATAAAAATATATAAATACTACATCATAATTTACTGTCAATCAGTCAACCAGATCCATACCTCCCAACTTTCATTGGTGGCTCAGCGGGACTTGGGGGCATGGCCTCATAGTGAGGGGGCGTAGCCTTCAATTTGCACCGCGAGGCCACATGCCCGTTTTGCTGCTGCTGCTGCTGCTGCCCCTCTGTCTGCGGGGAATAGATGCAGTGTCTATTCACCACTGACAAGCAGGTGGCAGCAGGGACTCCCAACTGCCCCCCCCTCCCCCGAACGTGGGACACTGCCGGCCCTGGGCAGGACGTGGGAACATCGGGTGCTCCGGTGTCCTCCCACAATCCAAAAATATACTGGTAGGCGAATTGGCTCCCAACAAAATTAACCCCCAAAAAACAAACATCCGCTCGCATTGTATCGTGGGGATTTGTGTGGTGGGGTGCGCATGCGGTTGGCGGAATGGCGTTTACCTGCTCGCTAGGTAGGGAATATACGCAGTCTAGCGAGCAGGTCTGAATGACCCCCTGTAGCAGACCACTGCAGTACGGAGCTGATCTGAGCTTTCTTCTGTGTCCATTGTAACCACCTATTCCACTGCTGAGCTTCCCAGATTTATCAAACACATCCAAAGTTTTTCTCAAACAGTTAATTTTGTGGTGCAATTTTTTTTTTTTTTAAATGGCAGGGGTGTGCAGGAGATCCTGTCTATGGCCCTGACAAAATATGGTACATTTGCAGCATTCAGCTATATATATAGTAGATTTCAATGGCTGCAAGGACAGTTCCATTCACATTGACACCAACTGAAACAAGAGGGGGCAACAAGGTGAAAATACACCTTTAATATGCCTCAGTAGACAAAGGAACAGCAACAAGCCATGAGATTTGTAGATCAAGTGTGTTCAGACACTGCCAGCTTGAGTCAGGTGAAGCCCCTAATTGAACTTTTGGAAAAGCGGCTCAAGAAACTGAAGGATGAGATTAAACAAAGCAATTGTGCTGTTTGTCAGACTTGTAGACCAAGGAGGAGCCCATCCCCCTCCCCGGGTTCGGCACCGTAGGAGGCGGCCTAATGCTGCCCAATAGTAGAGCAGGTTTCAGTTCAGTTTTAATTAACAGAATTCAGGTGGATTCGGTATTCTGGAGAATTGAAGCGCATATTCTACTGAAAATATAGAGTAAGTTATGTTCATTTTATGACATATAGTACCGGGAATGACCAGGAGGCTTACAAATTTTGGGTGGCTCTCCAGGGGGAAGGCTTGAGGACATGATTCACTATAGTGCTGTCACATCCCCAGAACCTCCACCTTGCATGTCGGCAACTACTGTATTTTTAGCTTATTGATTGCCAGGGCCACCGACAGGGGGGTGCCGTGGGTACAACTGTCCCGGGCCCCGGCCTCTGGAGGGGCCCAGGCAGCTGCCCACGGAGAAGATGCCGCGCCGCCGCTGCTGGAGGGAGATGTTGGTAAGTAATACTAATTGGGGGGCATAGGGGGTGGCAGGGTGCCGGCGGGGGTGTGTGTGTGTGTGTGTGCCGGTGTGCGGGGGGGGGCGCTGGGGGTCCGGGTTTAAGGTCGGTCCCGGGCCCCAACATTACTAGTGGCGGCCCTGTTGATTGCTACTATTAAAAAATAAATAAATGAAGAAAATACCCAATCCACGTTATTCTTTCTAAAAACAAAGCATCTGGATACTTCCAGCTGCTTTGACACAGCAAATAACTCCGATCTCATTCGTTACTCAAAAGTTTTCACCTTCTAATCTTATCGCATGAACTTAAGCACAGACTTGTATTGCTTTATTTCACTTTAACCTCTACCTTGTTTATACAGTGAGTACTGCTGATACTGAATGCTTGGTCTGCTGGGTCTCTCAGCACAGCTCCAGATAAGATACACCCACTCCCATCCTGTAAGGTATTACCCTCACTGTGTATTGTATTCCTGCTGGGTGTGTATACGGTTAGCGGGATAGTCTGGTGGACTAGATCACTACATTAAGTATACAAATCAATTCTTGACAAATTGTCAAGTCTAACTTTCCTAATGTAAACACCAATATGTAAATTGTGGGTAAGAGTGTGCACACACCATCCTGACACTAAAGTACACCTTTTTCTCTGGTCCAGGTTATGTCTGGTATGGACAGATTCCTGGGTAAAAACAATACTCCAAACATGCCTAAACGCCAAACAGCTCAAAAAGCGGGCCCCTCCCACCAACCCCCCTCCCCTGCCAACTCTCAGAGAAGGGAGGAGAGTTCTAGCCCGAGCCACTTGGGTATACCTTCTCCAGCAGATAACGCCAGAGAGGTCATTAATATGCTGATGCCCCTAATTGATAAAAGATTTGAGGATCTGCATGCACGACTTGATGCATCACTAGCCAAAATTGATAATAATACAGCTAGAATTGTGACTCTTGAACAACGCACGAGTGACAACGAAGACTCAGTGCATGAGCTAAGACAGGAACTAGATGCCAAATCGGCACTGATCCAAAACATGTCAGAAAAACTTGATGATCTCGAAAATCGTAATAGAAGATGCAATTTGCGATTTATAGGGGTACCAGAGTCTGTACCAGACTCCCAACTCTCTGATTACATTAGCGTATTGATCCCGAGAAACCTGGGTCTAAATGTAGAGGAATCACCCATACAAATAGAAAGAGCACACAGAATAGGGATGGGGCGTAGGGGTAGAGACGAGCGTCCCAGGCCTGTCATAGCAAAATTCTTAGATTACAGAGAAAAGGAAAAAGTACTACAGGCATATCGTGCTAAACCTGACCTCAAAATTGAAGGGCAGAGGGTTTTGGTTTTCCAGGACTTCTCAGTCCTGGTATCACAAAAACGCAGAGCTTTCTCAGAGGTATGCAAAATGCTGGTATCTAAAAATATCAGATTCGCCCTTTTATATCCAGCTAAGCTCAGAGTGATTGAGAATGGCCGTCCAATTATATTCTCAGACCCCGCTCAAGCTAAATTGCATTTTGCAACAGCCAGGCCGCCCTCTCCTGCCCAGGCTAATGAGGACTCTAATGATAATGGATGAATATATGCCGACTTTTTAACATAAAAGGCCCAGGATCCAGATCTGCTATATTTTCAAGTAATAACATTAATATGTATGTAATGACCCACGTATCACTCTTGTAAATCACCTCAAAAGGGAAAATAGGTGCAGATATACACCTGAATTCACTGCTCCCTCTCCCTGATATTTGAAGGATTTAACTTCGAAAGGGTCACTCAATTTTTATAATAATCCAAGTTCAATAATCTAATTTACTTGATACCAGTTATTCATTTGTGTTACATGTTAGATCCTAAGGGCCAGAACTACTGTGTCAGAAATGTATGTTTAGTTTCAAAATTCAGTTTGAGGCACACTATGCCCGCAATGAGTTGAACGGTATAATATGTATAATACTGTTATGTTCATACTATGGAGCATCCCCCAATTTCCACTGGGGAATCCTCCGAAATTTCGAGGGAAACAAAGTTTGGTCCCTCAACTAAAGTTTCTACAAAAAATGTTGTGCATTGTGATGTTGCTCATAAAGTCCTGTTTCTCTGTACGCCTCTCCGAAGGTAATGCTGGCTGGAGGGGGATCCAATTTAGGGTCGCCTCGGCCTTACGTTTAGAGGGGGAGGGCCATAGGAAGGTTAAACCTCCCGTGGGTCACTACTCCCGACAACGCAGTTTCAATTTTAGACCACCATGACATCCCCCACATTTACAGCGGAGACGGCTCCGCCACCTAAAAGGCCTAACCTATCTCTAGTCTCTTGGAATGTAGGAGGTCTAAACACGCCCATAAAGAGGAAAAAAGTAGTAACCCATCTACGCAAGAGTCACCCAGCGGTTGCCTTTCTTCAGGAAACACACTGGGTGGCGGAGGAAACCTCCACGCTGCGTGCCCCCTGGATAGCTGAATGTTTATCGGCCCCATATAAATCCAAATCGAGAGGGGTAGCAATCCTGTTTCATAAAAACCTGAAGTACACCATTCTGCACACTATACTAGACCCCAATGGGAGATATATATTAGTTGACGTAAATATAGAAGGCACAAACTACACCCTAGTGAATGTGTATGCCCCCAATGTGGGAACGGGTGCATTCCTACGTAAAATCATTCATATACTAGCATCCAGAACCTGCTACCCACTTATAGTTGGGGGAGATTTCAATGCGGTCTCAGACCCTGTGATAGACAGATCCCCACCAGTAGCGAGACAGGCTTCCCCGGGTTGGAAGGAAATGCAAGAACTTAAAGAAACACTGCAACTTAGTGATCCGTGGCGCCTATTGAATCAAACAGACCACTCATACACCCACCTCTCCAGGGCTCACGGCTCTTTGTCTAGAATAGATTGTATACTAGTGTCTAACTCATTACTATGCAAAATCAAATCAACTGTGTTAAAAGACATAGTAATCTCAGACCATGCCCCGGTCGTCCTGGAGTGGTGGTGTGACTCGATGGAGGCAGGCGGCCCCAGTTGGCGTTTCCCAGAGTATTTAGCTAAGTCGGAAGATTTCAAAAATTTTATGAAAGCCACATGGTCCAATTTTCTAGACGATAATATCGAACACTGGGATAATCCAGTCTTGCTCTGGGAGACGTCAAAGGCGGTGATGCGGGGATATATAATGAGTTATGTTTCAAAACTACGTAAAGATAACAAGAAAAACTACTGTTCCTTGCAATCCGCAACCAGTGAAAGTTTCGAAAGATACAAAAACTCGCCCACGAGCGAAAATATGGAAACCTACTTGAGAGATAGGAAATTGTTAGAAACCTTTCTAACAGCTCAGGCCCAACAAAGAATAGACTACACAAAGAATACATACTACAGATGGGGTAATAAGGGGGGGAAATTATTAGCGGCAATGTCCAGACCCTGGAAAAAAAGAACTTATATTAATGCTATAAAAGACTACTCCTCAAACAGGATTATAACCCAAACTAAAGATATCTTGGGAAACTTTCATAGTTTTTACCAGGAACTATATAGTCCTATTCCCCACCACCCCTTGCTGAGCCAATCCATGCTTAAGAGCGCAAATCTCCCCAAACTTACTCAAGAACAGAACGAGGGCCTGATGGGAGTAATAACAGAAGAGGAACTTACAAGGGTTATCAAAACGCTCAAACCAAATAAAGCTCCTGGCCCCGACGGGTACACGTGCTCCTATTACAAAATACTTCACACCGAAATAACCCCTTCCCTTCTGGAACTATACAATAATATATATCAGAACAAACCGGATTACCCCTCCTTCACTAACGCTTATACTACATTGATACCAAAACCGAATAGAGACCCGTTCCGAGTAGACTCATATCGCCCAATAACGCTACTTAATGTAGACTTCAAGATACTTTCAAAAATAATGGCAAATAGGCTGCAAGATATACTACCTGATTTATTGACCTCCCACCAGTTGGGCTTTGTGCGGGGACGCCACTCGGTCAAGGCTATTCGTACGGCCATAGCTGCAACAATAGCAGCAACACAATCAAAAAACTCTGAACGTATGCTACTAAGCCTAGACACGCAGAGGGCATTTGACACAGTGGCCTGGCCGCACTTATTCCAAGTTTTAAAAACCCGGGGCTTTAATGTGGATTTCATAAATTTGATACAATACTTCTACAAAAGCCCAATAACGACTCTATTAGTAAACGGAATGAAGAGTGCACCGGTCCAGATGCTTAGGGGTACACGTCAGGGGTGTCCCCTATCTCCCCTCCTCTTCAATTTATCTATTGATCCCCTCTTGAGAATGCTACAATCAACGGCAACATTTAAGGGTATTGAGATAGGTAATCAAGAGGTTAGGGTCTCTGCTTTTGCAGATGACTTGATGCTATACATCGATAAACCCAGCGAATCCCTACAGAATATTTTAAAGCTGCTAAGAGACTTCGGTATTGTGTCAGGCTTTGAAATAAATCTAACTAAATCAATAGGACTATACTTGACCCCGGGAATCTCTCACCCTAAATGGAGCGCTCATTTACCCCTAAAATGGGCAACTTCCTATATAGTGTATCTAGGGGTAAAACTCCCCAAAAACCCGGCTGACCTTTACAGAGTCAATGTCACGGAGGCCATTAAAGTAACTGCTGCAGAACTAGATAAATGGAGAACACTATCTCTTTCATACTTAGGTAGAGCCAATCTAATTAAAATGACAACATTCCCGCGACTCCTGTATATATTGCAATCTCTCCCTATTTTGTTGAATAACTCAGATATTAATAAAATAAACAGCCTGTTCAGAAGTTTTATATGGAGGGGGAAAAAACCCCGAATAGCACTAATAAAATTACAACAACCAAAGATAAATGGGGGGATTAATTTCCCCAATGTTCAGGCATATAACTATGCGACCCTGCTACGCTTTTTGCGTGATTGGTTACACAATGGGGAAACCTACACTAACACGTTAATTGAAAAACAATTTCTACCAGATGGTAATTTAACAAGCTTTCTTCATAAATTTGAAGCTGAAATCCCACAATCTATCAAAGACAATCCACTAATGTGGACAACTTACAAATTATGGCACAAGCTGAGACATGTAAAACACTTGAATTCACACCACTCACTGTTCCTAACATTCGTGGGCAATGAAGACTTCCAGCATGGAGAGGCTGCATTCCCCTTTACCCTGTTCTACAGAGAAGGAATATCCAGTCTGAAAGATATATGCGACCCTTCCACAAACAAAGTATTAACTTTTCAGCAGGCTTGCCAGAAATTCTCTATACTGATCAGTTATCCCCTCGCTTACCTCCAAATGAGCCACTATGCCAAAACAACAGTAAAATACCTCTCTGACAAGGATTGGTATAATTTATTATTTATTTATTAACAGTTTCTTATATAGCGCAGCATATTCCGTTGCGCTTTACAATAGCAGACAGTGATACAACAAAACAGGGTATTTACAGACAGTCAAAATGTAGGAGGGCCCTGCTCGCAAGCTTACAATCTATAGGGAAATAGGCATTGATACATAAGGATAGATACTTTATTCTTTATTGCATCGATTTCACCAGAACGCAAGGTTCTATGACTGGTTCTGGTATTTGATAAGCTTGCCTGAAGAGATGAGTCTTCAGGGAACGCTTATAGGTTTGGAGACTGGAGGAGAGTCTTATTGTGCTTGGGAGGGCATTCCACAGAGTGGGTGCAGCACGAAGAAAGTCCTGCAGTCGGGAATGGGAGCGGGTAATGAGTGTGGATGAGAGACGCAGATCTTGGGAGGAGCGTAGAGGTCGTGTTGGATGATATTTTGAGATAAGAGAAGATATGTATGTTGGTGTAGTTTGGTTTATGGCTTGTGTGTAAGTAGAAGGGTTTTGAGTGCTAAACCCATAATTGAAAAAGCCATATCTGTACACTACAACTACCTTAGACCACTTATAGTACACGAGGACACTAGATCAGGTATGAAACTATGGCTAAGAGATTTCCCCGACCTATCATGTGAAATACTGCTTAAAAATTTGGTGAACTCCTGCCGCATGTTACCCGCTGCTCAATACCAGGAGCAATTTCTAAATATTTTTCATAGAGCTTATTTCTCACCACATAGACAACTCCTGGCGGGTATGCCATCAAATGGGTCCTGCCCTCGTTGCGGAGAGTCAGAGGCGGGGTTATTACATTGTCTTTGGTCATGCCCAATCACAAGAGGCTTTTGGCTACAAGTGAGGAGATTCACGCTAGACAACCTGATAAATTATATACCCTTTAATGCAGAATGGGCCATATTTGGAATCATTCCTGCAGGGCAGAGGATAACTAGGGGATGCAGAAAACTTGTACTGGCTGTACAGGCAGCGGCGTGTAAAACCATCTTGCACGAATGGATATCCATGCAGCCTCCTTCCTTTACGCTCTTTAAAACTAAGCTCCACCACATCTTTCAGATGGACTGGTTGGAAACAACCTTAGATAAAGAAAAACGAACCCAAAAATTTTTTGAAACGTGGGAAAGTTACATTGTGACTTTACCAGCAGACTTTCAAAAGAGAATTCAAAACACTTTGCAATGTACGGAGTGGTATGAGACGAGGAGGCTGCTGGGAGATCCACCAATAGTAGTGGTGTAGGGGCGGGAATCCCGGGTATAAGGCTTGTACAAAGCAAAAAGGTTCTTCATGTTGTTAATCGCTAATGAGGGATTAGTGAGGATGGGACCTCCACACACATAAACATACAAAGAAATAACTACTAAAAATTCTCAGGAGACGTTTCATGGTTACTCATATATTGCCTTTTATTGGAGAGACGTGCAGGGGACATTCTTGAATTTTCAAATTTGGATATTGTTAAACTACAAAGAAATGTAATTGTTTGAAATTTACTTGCAATACTGTATGAATAATTTGCAAATACTGTAATGTCTATACATGTTAATGTTACAATGCACCACGCAATAAAAAGAATTTAATAAAAAAAATAAATAAATAAATAAAATGCTTTCATTTGCATTGCATTGAACACTGGCCCTTATATTCAGATTTGATAGCAGTACAATTTTGTTCTCAAAATGGGAAAAACCATGTGCACTGCAGGTGGGGCAGATGTAACATGTGCAGAGTTAAATTTGGGTGGGGTGTGTTGACACTGAATTCTAAATTGCAGTGTAAAAATAATGCAGCCAGTATTTACCCTGCACATAAACAAAATAAGTAACTCACACAAATCTAACTCTCTCTATACATGTAACATCTGCCCCACCTGCAGTGCACATGGTTTTGCCCATTTTGAGAACAAATTTGTACTGCAATCAGATCTGAATAAGGGCCCCTGTTCTGTTCTGTGATACTCTGCTTCCATCTGCTGGGCAATCAATGAACTGAAGACAATGTATTTGACATTAGAGGACAATTAAAAAAAATAGATTTTCGGTGATAACAGGATGGCTGACAGACAATGTCTAGGTAGACAGCCAATAGGGTCGACATGCACAAGGTCAACACAAGCATTTATTTTTCCATTTTTCATATTTTACCATCCACGTGGACTCCGACTGGGAATGGTAAAGTATGCCGGATGCAGCGGACCGAGGCACCTTATTAAAAGCATGGCGAGCAGAGTGAGTCATACGAGAGGACCGATGGTGACATTGATACCATAAAAACGTGAAAAACACATGTTGATCTTTTCATGTGTTGACCTTTTACATGTCCACCTTTTTCCAAAGTCGACCTTGTGCATGTCAACATTTTGTCAAAGTTGATCAACGTCGACCTTGTGTCGATCTATTGACCATTGACCTACCATCCGGATACTGTCTGTGAGCTATACCACGCCTGTTCTCCATCAGTCTCAAATGGTTTCCGGTCGATGGGTCGACAGTGTCTAGATCAACAGTCATAAGTCGACTACTATTGGTCAACAGGTAAGTGGTTGTCACATAAAAGGTCAACGTGGTCTTGGTCGACATTGACAAGGGGGAACACAAGCAAATGGTTAACATGTTTATGGTCGACACATAAGAAAGTCAACATGAGGTTTCATTATTTTCTTTTTAAATCAACTTGTTCTTACTTCATGATCCAAGTGTGTATAGAGGGGGAATATAATAGGGTGCATGTGAGGGGACGGGGTTCACATTTACGGTGCCCATGTCGACAGATGACACAAAAAAATTGTAAAAAGCTCATGTCGACCTTTCCTGTGTTGACCATTTCCATGTTGATCTTTTGACAATGTCGACCTTTCACATGTGTCAACCAATAGTGGTTGACCTATTGACTATCGACATAGTAATCCTCACCCCTCAATTATACATTTATAAAGCATTATTTTTGCTCCAAGGTAGAGAAGGCGCCAACAGGGAACTGGTTTGTAGGAGGAGAGATGTGAGAGCGGTATTTACAGCTGGGATCGCAGGCTGGTGGAAAAGTGCAAGAAGGTGAGTATGAGTATACTCACATGACTCCTGTTGGGATTCTCTCCTTCGGAATGCTGCCAGTCCAAATGCTGGTCATCCGCAGGGCCGCCGAGAGGCAGGGGGGCGGGTACATTTTACCTGGGCCCGGGCCTGCCAGGGGGGCCCGGGTCTGGACACACACTTTAAAATATATTTTTTGGGCTGCGGGTGCGTCGGGAGGACAAGAACCTGTCCGCCCGCCTGCCCATGTATCCGGCCACCCGCCCGTCAGCTGCGGCTGCCCCTGCCTGTCCTTCCCCTGCACACAGAGAGACAGACGCTAGAAGTCATAGTTCACCTATAGCGTCTGACAGGAAGCACAGCTCTGCACTTCCTGGTAACGCTGCCGGGCTGTGCTCCCTGTCAGAGACGCTGGAAGTGAAAAATTACTTCTAGCGTCTGTCTCTCTGTGCGCAGGGGAAGGCAGGGTAAAGCAGGGGCAGCAGCAGCTGACGGGCGGGTGGCCAGGCACATATTAACCCCTTGGCAACGAGCTAGAACCTCTGGCAATGGAAATAAACCCCCCTTGGCAACGAGCAAGAACCCCTGGCAAAAAATATTAACCCCTTGGCAACATCATGGGCCTCAATGGCAGCCATCAGGGTGGCCGCATCCCGCCGCTCCACCGCAGTCATGAAGCACTGCCCGGTCTCCCTGGAGATGCCTCCGAACGCCCACTGGTGGGGCAGGAGCCGTCCCACGTTACTCTTCCTCTTCACACAGAGGCTCTCGTCCACCTCCACGATGTGATTTGGGCCTCCGATCAGCCGCTGAGGCTGCGCCAGCAGGTCCACCGTACAGGCCACCCTCATGAGATTATTATACTGCACGGCAGTTTTTTGTGAGATGTTCAGCTGCCGATCACAAAACTTTATGCTGGTCAGCTCTTCTGCCCAGCAATACAGGAAGCGGATCAGGGTCACGAAGCTGAGGTGAGACCCCCGGAACCACTGCGCGGACCTCACGCTCACCTTTTTGCGGCAGCTGCGAATGTGGCAGCACCACATGCGCTCTTTCATGCTGAGCCTCATGGGGGGGCCATTGGGGCAGGTCTGGGTCTGCGGCAGGAACTGGCTCAATCGCCATAGTCAGGTTCGCCACTGCCATCATACACCTCCGTCTCTCACACAGTGCTACTACTGACTGACTACGCTAACTGCGTAGCACTCTGACTGACTACGTTACGCTCTCTCTTTGTGCCCCCTTCTGTCCATCCCTCTCTCTGTGCACCTTCTGTCCATAACTCTCTCTTTGTTCCCCCATCTGTCCATCCCTCTCTCTGTGCCCTCTTCCTCTTCTGTCCATCCCTCTCTCTTTGTGCCTCCATCCATCCCACTCTGTGCCCCTTCCTGTCCATCCCTCTCTCTTTATGCCCCTTCCTGTCCATCTCTCTCTCTCTGTGCCACCTCCCGTCCGTCCCTATCTCTGTGCCCATCCCTCTCTCTTTGTTGCCCCATCTGTCCATTGCTCTCTCGGAACCCCCTTCTGTCCATCCCTCTCTGTGCCCCCATCCATCCCTCTCTGTGCCCCCCTCCTGTCCATCCCTCTCTCTTTGTGCCCCCTCCCGTCCATCCCTATCTCTTTGCCCCATTGTGCCCATCCGTCTCTCTGTGCCCCCTCTTGTCCATCCCTTTCTCTGTGCCCCCTCCCATCCATTCCTCACTCATGGTCCCCTCCCATCCGTCTCTCTCTCTGTGTCTCCTCCTGTCTGTTTGTCCGTTTTAGTCCTCTCCATATGTTTATGTCCCCTCCTGTCCACTCTTCTCCCTCTCTCTTACCCCTCTATTTCTCTCTCGCTTTTGTGCGGGCAGACACCAGACACGCTGACCAGGGGGGCAGACCCGCTGACCGGGGGGGGGGGGGGGGGGTGCGGGCAGAACAGCTGAGAACCGCTGACCGGGGGGTGGGGGGCAGACCTAGATACTTTACTGCCAACAGCTCTGATCACTTTGCTCATCGCTGACCCGCTGCTCACCTACACATGTTGCCTGTGGTGTACAATGGTGGATGGTGGGCATGTACTGTAGCCCTGACTGGGCGGGGGGAGGAGTTTTCCAAGGGGGTGGTGTTGTGTATAACGCTGGTCTATCCCTAGGGGGGGCGGGTTTGTGTATAACGCTGGGTGGGGGGGGGGTGTCTTAAGGCAGAAACTGTGTGTGTGTATAACGCTGTCAATCACTCTTGTAACCGCCCAGCGTTATACACACAGGGGATGAGTGACAGATCTGGCTAAATATATAAGAGATAACCACAATAGGGTGATTACACCCCGGCACACCGCTACCAAAGGGGGAGTCCCCCATGCAGACGCTAAATTTAGATGCAAAAGCGTCTGAAAACCGGACTACCTGCAAGCCGCTAAGAAGGGGGAGTCAGGATTTAGACGATAAAGCGCCTGAAACCCGACTACCTGCTAGCCGCTACAAAGGGGTTGTGTCCCCCATGCAGACGCTAAAACTTAGACGCTTTAGCGTCTGAAACCCGGACTACCTGCTAGCCGCTAAGAAGCCGGGGTTTCTGGACTTAGACGCTAAAGCCTCTGAAACCCCACTACCTGCTAGACGCTAAGGTGGTGGGGCATCTAAATTCAGACGCTAAAGCGCCTGAATTTAGTTGGGTCTAGGGGTACATCTAAATTTAGATGCTAAAGCATCTAAATTTAGGTGGGTCTAGGGGTACACTATTAAAACCTGTCCACAATGCCACTAGTCGACGCAACAGCTGTCGACCTTGTAATTCCCAATATCCACGCCAACCCGAAGTGTGGCGAGCGGCGGCGGTACGTGTCGTACGACCTTTTCATACTCCCACTATCCACGTCAGGGCGGAGTTGAGAATAGAAAGTGTGGCGAGCGCAGCGAGCCACCGAGCCCGAAGCGTGGCGAGCACAGTGAGCCCCGCGAGGGGACTCGGATACCTTCACAGGTATCCGCGTCCCCTCGCGGGCTTCACATGCCCACTTTCTATTCTCAACTCCACGTCGGATAGTGGGAGTATGAAAAGGTCGTAGGACACGTACCGCCGCCGCTCGCCACACTTCGGGTTGGCGTGGATATTGGGAATTACAAGGTCGACAGCGGGGCTCGCTGCACTCGCCACGCTTCGGGTTGGTGTGGATAGTGGTGCTGTTTCAGGAACACATTCACACCTGCACACTCATACACCTGAGACAGTAATGACGACATTTTTGGCAACTGTTAACTTTTTTTTAGTTAAAATTTAACTTGATGAGAACTTGAGGATATAATGATTCAAAGAACATGTAGGTAATCAGCGTAAAGAACAGTCCAATATTAAGTAAAAAGTCATGATTGGTCAGTGGAACAGGAAGGAGCTTGTGCGTCGTCACCGCCACCACTTGCAGAGGAGTCGGCCGGCTCGGCGCTCTCATCATCCTCCTCGATCAGGGGGAGCAGGGTCAGAGCATGGAAGGGAGGGGTCCTGGGCGCCTAAACTCTGCCTCCACATAAACTCCTGGAGGTAGGAGTCCAGGTGATGGCGCGCGGTCCCCCTTTGGCGCTTATTGCGGCTGCCCCACAGGCGCTCTATGGTTTGGGTGTGCACCCCAGTGTCCGGGTCAATGAAATTATATTTATGGTTGACCTTGCCATGCAGGTAACCGGCCTGCTCGAGCTGCTGGGTGTTGTACGCCCTCCAACAGTTCATGTAGACGGTGGTGCCCGGTTCAACATGGGCCTCAATGGCAGCCATCAGGGTGGCCGCATCCCGCCGCTCCACCGCAGTCATGAAGCACTGCCCGGTCTCCCTGGAGATGCCTCCGAACGCCCACTGGTGGGGCAGGAGCCGTCCCACGTTACTCTTCCTCTTCACACAGAGGCTCTCGTCCACCTCCACGATGTGATTTGGGCCTCCGATCAGCCGCTGAGGCTGCGCCAGCAGGTCCACCGTACAGGCCACCCTCATGAGATTATTATACTGCACGGCAGTTTTTTGTGAGATGTTCAGCTGCCGATCACAAAACTTTATGCTGGTCAGCTCTTCTGCCCAGCAATACAGGAAGTGGATCAGGGTCACGAAGCTGAGGTGAGACCCCCGGAACCACTGCGCGGACCTCACGCTCACCTTTTTGTGGCAGCTGCGAATGTGGCAGCGCTACATGCGCTCTTTCATGCTGAGCCTCATGGGGGCCATTGGGGCAGGTCTGGGTCTGCGGCAGGAACTGGCGGGCCTGCAGGAAAGCCACCGCCTCCTCTTCCGTCTGCGGCAGACTAAACAGCGTCAGCCGCTCAATCGCCATAGTCAGGTTCGCCACTGCCATCATACACCTCCGTCTCTCACACAGTGCTACTACTGACTGACTACGCTAACTGCGTAGCGCTCTGACTGACTACGTTACACTCTCTCTTTGTTCCCCCATCTGTCCATCCCTCTCTCTGTGCACCTTCTGTCCATCCCTCTCTCTTTGTTCCCCCATCTGTCCATCCCTCTCTCTGTGCCCTCTTCCTTTTCTGTCCATCCCTCTCTCTTTGTGCCTCCATCCATCCATCCCGCTCTGTGCCCCTTCCTGTCCATCCCTCTCTCTTTATGCCCCTTCCTGTCCATCTCTCTCTCTCTCTCTCTCTCTCTCTCTCTCTCTGTGCCACCTCCCGTCCGTCCCTATCTCTGTGCCCATCCCTCTCTCTTTGTTGCCCCATCTGTCCATTGCTCTCTCGGAACCCCCTTCTGTCCATCCCTCTCTGTGCCCCCATCCATCCCTCTCTGTGCCCCCCTCCTGTCCATCCCTCTCTCTTTGTGCCCCCTCCCGTCCATCCCTATCTCTTTGCCCCATTGTGCCCATCCGTCTCTCTGTGCCCCCTCTTGTCCATCCCTTTCTCTGTGCCCCCTCCCATCCATTCCTCACTCATGGTCCCCTCCCATCCGTCTCTCTCTCTGTGTCTCCTCCTTTCTGTTTGTCCATTTTAGTACTCTCCATATGTTTATGTCCCCTCCTGTCCACTCTTCTCCCTCTCTCTTACCCCTCTATTTCTCTCGCTTTTGTGCAGGCAGACACCAGACACGCTGACCAGGGGGGCAGACCCGCTGACCGGGGGGGGGGGTGCGGGTGCGGGCAGAACAGCTGAGAACCGCTGACCGGGGGGTGGGGGGCAGACCTAGATACTTTACTGCCAACAGCTCTGATCACTTTGCTCATCGCTGACCCGCTGCTCACCTACACCAGTTGCCTGTGGTGTACAATGGTGGATGGTGGGCATGTACTGTAGCCCTGACTGGGCGGGGGGAGGAGTTTTCCAAGGGGGTGTATAACGCTGGTCTATCCCTAGGGGGGGCGGGTTTGTGTATAACGCTGGGTGTGGGGGGGGGTGTCCTAAGGCAGAAACTGTGTGTGTGTGTAACGCTGTCAATCACTCTTGTAACCCCGCCCAGCGTTATACACACAGGGGATGAGTGACAGATCTGGCTAAATATATAAGAGATAACCGCAATAGGGTGATTATATAAACTCATAGCATCAACTCATAAGAAAGCTTTAGTTTCTATACTTTCATTTAATCCCTTAGGGGTCAGTGTGTCTGGGGTATAGATCCAGAAAGATTCCCGCATAATTAATAAGCAATCTCTATCTCCTCCCCTGGGGTCCTCTTTGACCTGTTCTAAGACTGAAAATTTAAAAGAAGTAATCTCAGAATTGTGGGCAGATTCAAAATGTCTGGGAATACTGTAGGTTTGTATTTTTTTTTTTATATTACGAAGGTGTTCCTGAATGCGTATTTTCAAGTTTCTTTTTGTTTTTCCTACGTAACATAAATTACACCCACATTTTATAAGGTAAACTATATAGGGGGTATTGATTACAGCTCTTTGAAAATAAAAATAAAATACTCTTCAAAAAAGAAACTACAAGTGTATTCATTTTGTTTTAGTCAGAAGACATTGCATACTTAGGGCGCTGGAGACACTACTGTGGTTGTGTTTGATTGTCAGTTCTTACTAGTAGGGAACTAAGGGCCTTATTCTGGTTCACTCTTTCTGACAAAATCCGGTACTTCTTTACTTTCACGGCGCCAGCATGGCGCCGCGCGTACTTCCGGGTTACGCTCGCCACTAACTAAGTAAAATAAACGAAGTTAACGCCATGCCAACATGCACATGGTTTTGTCCATCTAAGAAGGATTTTGTCAGAGAGAGTGAACTAGAATAAGGCCCTAAGTGTCAACAGCGACCGCCTATTTTTAAATCCAAACTAGCGCAATATGGGAGATTGCGTTTTGTGTATATATATATATATATATATATATATATAGATATATAGATATATAGATATATAGATATATATCTATATATATATTGATATATACACATACACAAACATATACTAGGTATAAAGTTACTGATGTATTATATAACCTTTGCATCCGCATACAAAACCACCGTTACTTGTCTGACATAAAATGAAATACTGTCATAAAATTCCATAGCAGTTAGTTTATATATGGTGCGTATAGTATTACTGTAGACTGTACACCATGTACCCTCAGCCCACAGTAATTCTATATAGAGTACAAGAGGACATTGGGGCCCCACGGACACATGAGAGCCGCTGTATCCATTCAGCACCTTAACAGAGCAGAGTATGTATGTATATATTAATATATATATATATATATATGTAGCTTAATACCGGCACTCACAGCGATCCTCCATACAAGCCAAAATTGCCCAGGTGCCTTATTCAACCCAAACAGCCGGTCCGGGTAAGTATACAAGCAATCAATCGGCACTCACAGGGTCTTAATCGACTGAGTAAAGAACTGACACGGAGGTCAAGAAATACAGCAACGTTTCGAGCCTTTATTGGCTCGTCATCAGGCTTAACAAAACAGACATAAACCACATACCTATATCACCTTCCACCACCGTGCAGACTGGGTTGCTGCAGCTGCCGTCCGCCCGCCCGGCGTCCTTTGCCGATGACGTCATCTCTCACCTGACGTTCACCGCGCTCCGTCAGCCGTGCAGCTCTGCGGTTGCTACGCAACCCTGAAAACAAACACAAAATGCGTGCACATAAATACACAGTTAAAAATGCAAAACACCAAATGACACAGAACCAAAAATGCACATGTATCGGAAGCATAACCCTACAATGAAACCAGGCAGCAGACATGGAAAAACAGGGCAAATAACATATCTACATGATAAGTGTAAACAGTACAATGTGGTAACTATACCTAAAGTCGACATAAATGGCAGACATATGTCACAGGTGTGCGCTATCCAGATAAAGAAAAAAAAGAAAGACAACATCTGGAAATCAGTGGGTCGACATGCCATGTCGACACAAGTGGACCATTGGTCCAGCACGGTAAGCCAAACAGAGAACAATCCTGCAACAAGGATATCAGAGCCCTCATAAGAAGCAGTTATAACTGCAGTGCTCATTGAGACCCGCTGGATGCACCGTATTTAGTCTGTGTATCCAGCGTGTCTCACACTGCAGTAAGAGTTTATCGCGATCACCACCTCGCAATCTCCTGGGTATATGGTCAATGATCTTATAGCGGAGGGTGGCTAGACCATGTCCCTTTTCCCTAAAATGACGGGGAACGGGTTGTTCATTAGCAGCCGGGTGGCCCTCAATCGACTGACGAATGGTGGATCTATGAGTCCCCATTCTCTCTTTGAACGTCCTTGTGGTCTTCCCCACATATAGAAGACCACAAGGACATCGGATAATATAGACAATGTACGAACTGGAACATGTGAGAACATGCTTAATGGGGATCCGCACCCCAGACTGTGGGTGAAGGAAGTAGGCGCCTGTTTCTAGGTAGCTGCAGGTGGTGCAACCCACACACCTGTAGCACGCGGGTTTTTTAGTCAGGAAATTTTGAGGGACTACTCGATCTAGACCCGTTATATCATTTCTGACCAGCCAATCCTTAAGATTGCGCTGTCTCTGAAAGCTGGGTAATAGCGAGCACCCTTTAAGGGCCTTGATGCCTGAATCCCTTTGGACCATAGGCCAAAGGTCCTTAGCTGATTTGACAATATCAGAACTGGCACTGTTATATTTCTGCACAAAAGCAATTTTAGAAGTCCCCAAGCTAGCTGTCTTCTGCTTGGGTCTGAGAGTGGACATCCTTGACGTGGCCATCACCTTGTTTTTGGCTTTGATTAACTCCTTGTGGTTATACCCACGAACTAGAAATTTCTCAACCATCAGGTCAATTTCCCTCTCAGCATCCTCAGGATCTGCGCAAATACGCCTGGCCCTGAGGAATTGTGAGAAGGGGAGACCCCTAACCGTCGCCACGGGATGGTGACTGGAACAGTGTAACATCGTGTTCCTATCGGTGTTCTTTTTATATAGACTAGTGTGTATTTTGCCATCAACAAGAGTGAGGACCACGTCCAGATAATGTACTGCTGTAGAACTTATATCAAAAGTAAACTTAATCGGACTTTCCAACAAGTTAATATGCTCAATGAGCCTCTCGAATTCATTCTGTTGACCGGTCCATATTAACAATAAATCGTCAATATATCTGGTCAAGAAGAAGACTTTTGAGGCCACAATGCTGTCTGAAAAGAAGAAGTCACGTTCCACATCGAACATAAAACAATTAGCAAACGCCGGAGCCACGCAAGAACCCATTGCGCAGCCCCGGCGTTGCAAGTACCATTTCCCGTCAAATAGAAAGTAATTTCTTGACAATGTCAGGGAGAGTAGTTCCAAAAAGAAAGACAATTCTGGACCATTATAAAGGGGACTGGTAATCAGCATTCTCCGTGCAGCCTCCACACCAGCCTCCTGTGGAATGCTGGTGTAGAGGCTGACAATGTCCAGGGTACATAGGAAACTGTGGGCCGGAATGTCCGGTAGTTCCTTCAATTTGTTTAGCAGGGAGGTGGTGTCTTTCAAATATGTATTTTGGACCTGTATCGTGGGTTGGAAATGGCTGTCGAGATATTTGGAGATGTTGTAGTAGATGGAGTCCCTGGCCGCAATGATGGGCCGGCCTGGGGGGTTTACAGGGTCCTTATGCAGTTTGGGGAGAGAATATAGGACCGGTGCGGTGGGGGATTCTTGGTATAATGACTTGGCAAGATTGGCAGGGATAATGTCATCTTTGACAGCTTGTTCCAGGATACTTGAGAGCTCCGCGTTGAAGCGTGCGGAGGGGTCCGTGTCAAGTTTACTATAGACCTCTGAATCACTCAATTGCTTTTCAAGCTCCTGTCGATATTGCCCAATGTCCTGCACAACTATCCCGCCCCCCTTATCGGCGGGGCGGATGATGATGGAAGTATCCTTACTCAAGGCTTTCAAGGCGTCAAACTCCTCCTTATTCAGGTTGGAATGTTTATTCCGATTGCTGTTGCCAATCTTCTTGGCTTGGAAATCCAACACTTTATTAAAACATTTGAGGGTTTGATTGTTGGTATTGGGGTCAAATACTGAGGGTTTTTTAATCGACTGTTTTTTGACTGTAGTTTCAGTCGTATGAACCGTATCTGATGTATTCCTCTCAAAGTAGTCTCTGAGTCTTAGTTTTCTATTGAATTTAAAGGAATCGATTTGCCATTGAAAGTCATCAAACCCCACCGTGGGTACAAAGTTCAGTCCCTTACTTAAGACGGTCATTTCAGTGGGCGAAAGTGGACGCTTTGAAAGATTAAAGATCAAGTCGCTTTGTTCTTCCCTCTTTTTTTCGTTTTTGAAGAGCCTGAGCCACTGGCCCCCTCTTCTGGTTGACCTTTTGATCCTCCCGCGATTCTTGCGCGGGTCTTTACCCCTAAAGGGGGTTTCTTGTTTTTTGAGGGATCCTCCGACTCACTATGTGTAGACTGTCCACCGCTCGATGTATCAGTGTCACCCCAAGTTTTCCGGGTTCTCCAATGTTTCTTTTCCCTACGGGGTGGGCCCGTGGGTGCACTGTGTATCCAAGAATAGACGTTGTTCTCGGAATAATCACGTTGAACAATCTCCAATTTATTTCTTTTGAATTTCACCAACTCACGTCGGTAGTTGTCGACTTGTGTCGTTAATTTCTCCAACCAATTCGATTGTGTGTCCTCTTTAAGAATATCTATATGGGTGGCTTCGAATTGCCCAATTTTCTCCTTGATGCTGGAAAGCTCACGGGTGGCCTCCGTGATGACGAGTAGAATAAGATCCAAACTGCATTTATTCAGGATCGCCACCCACTTGCGGCAGAACTCGGGGCTGTTCTTGCCTATCGTGGGGGCGTTCCTAATGCGAAATCCTCTCGGAATCAGACCAGATTTATGGTAATCCGAGAGGGTCACTCCATGAAGATAAAAATCGATCTCCTTTTTCCTTAGCCGGAGTAGCTTTAGGTACACCTGTTCGCTGGTTTCAGTGCCTCCCGTCTGGGATAGGGTTTCTTTAAAGCGGTAGGATTCCTGCTTCTTATGAGGGCTCTGATATCCTTGTTGCAGGATTGTTCTCTGTTTGGCTTACCGTGCTGGACCAATGGTCCACTTGTGTCGACATGGCATGTCGACCCACTGATTTCCAGATGTTGTCTTTCTTTTTTTCTTTATCTGGATAGCGCACACCTGTGACATATGTCTGCCATTTATGTCGACTTTAGGTATAGTTACCACATTGTACTGTTTACACTTATCATGTAGATATGTTATTTGCCCTGTTTTTCCATGTCTGCTGCCTGGTTTCATTGTAGGGTTATGCTTCCGATACATGTGCATTTTTGGTTCTGTGTCATTTGGTGTTTTGCATTTTTAACTGTGTATTTATGTGCACGCATTTTGTGTTTGTTTTCAGGGTTGCGTAGCAACCGCAGAGCTGCACGGCTGACGGAGCGCGGTGAACGTCAGGTGAGAGATGACGTCATCGGCAAAGGACGCCGGGCGGGCGGACGGCAGCTGCAGCAACCCAGTCTGCACGGTGGTGGAAGGTGATATAGGTATGTGGTTTATGTCTGTTTTGTTAAGCCTGATGACGAGCCAATAAAGGCTCGAAACGTTGCTGTATTTCTTGACCTCCGTGTCAGTTCTTTACTCAGTCGATTAAGACCCTGTGAGTGCCGATTGATTGCTTGTATACTTACCCGGACCGGCTGTTTGGGTTGAATAAGGCACCTGGGCAATTTTGGCTTGTATGGAGGATCGCTGTGAGTGCCGGTATTAAGCTACATAAGTAGTGTGTGGATTACCCTTCACACGGAGACGTATCCCGTCAGTGTAAAGGCCCATACACAGGACTGTGCACCCCTGAGACCTGCTTTTGGACACTACTGCCAGTGTGCGGTTAAGTACTCTATGCAAAATACTACACAGAGTATATCCCGTTGTGGATGATGCAAGATCACACTGGTTACAAAAGTGTGACATTACCCGTGAGGGAAACCTTGTCATTTTCGGATGCCGATGCGGAATCCTACCGCTTTAAAGAAACCCTATCCCAGACGGGAGGCACTGAAACCAGCGAACAGGTGTACCTAAAGCTACTCCGGCTAAGGAAAAAGGAGATCGATTTTTATCTTCATGGAGTGACCCTCTCGGATTACCATAAATCTGGTCTGATTCCGAGAGGATTTCGCATTAGGAACGCCCCCACGATAGGCAAGAACAGCCCCGAGTTCTGCCGCAAGTGGGTGGCGATCCTGAATAAATGCAGTTTGGATCTTATTCTACTCGTCATCACGGAGGCCACCCGTGAGCTTTCCAGCATCAAGGAGAAAATTGGGCAATTCGAAGCCACCCATATAGATATTCTTAAAGAGGACACACAATCGAATTGGTTGGAGAAATTAACGACACAAGTCGACAACTACCGACGTGAGTTGGTGAAATTCAAAAGAAATAAATTGGAGATTGTTCAACGTGATTATTCCGAGAACAACGTCTATTCTTGGATACACAGTGCACCCACGGGCCCACCCCGTAGGGAAAAGAAACATTGGAGAACCCGGAAAACTTGGGGTGACACCGATACATCGAGCGGTGGACAGTCTACACATAGTGAGTCGGAGGATCCCTCAAAAAACAAGAAACCCCCTTTAGGGGTAAAGACCCGCGCAAGAATCGCGGGAGGATCAAAAGGTCAACCAGAAGAGGGGGCCAGTGGCTCAGGCTCTTCAAAAACGAAAAAAAGAGGGAAGAACAAAGCGACTTGATCTTTAATCTTTCAAAGCGTCCACTTTCGCCCACTGAAATGACCGTCTTAAGTAAGGGACTGAACTTTGTACCCACGGTGGGGTTTGATGACTTTCAATGGCAAATCGATTCCTTTAAATTCAATAGAAAACTAAGACTCAGAGACTACTTTGAGAGGAATACATCAGATACGGTTCATACGACTGAAACTACAGTCAAAAAACAGTCGATTAAAAAACCCTCAGTATTTGACCCCAATACCAACAATCAAACCCTCAAATGTTTTAATAAAGTGTTGGATTTCCAAGCCAAGAAGATTGGCAACAGCAATCGGAATAAACATTCCAACCTGAATAAGGAGGAGTTTGACGCCTTGAAAGCCTTGAGTAAGGATACTTCCATCATCATCCGCCCCGCCGATAAGGGGGGCGGGATAGTTGTGCAGGACATTGGGCAATATCGACAGGAGCTTGAAAAGCAATTGAGTGATTCAGAGGTCTATAGTAAACTTGACACGGACCCCACCGCACGCTTCAACGCGGAGCTCTCAAGTATCCTGGAACAAGCTGTCAAAGATGACATTATCCCTGCCAATCTTGCCAAGTCATTATACCAAGAATCCCCCACCGCACCGGTCCTATATTCTCTCCCCAAACTGCATAAGGACCCTGTAAACCCCCCAGGCCGGCCCATCATTGCGGCCAGGGACTCCATCTACTACAACATCTCCAAATATCTCGACAGCCATTTCCAACCCACGATACAGGTCCAAAATACATATTTGAAAGACACCACCTCCCTGCTAAACAAATTGAAGGAACTACCGGACATTCCGGCCCACAGTTTCCTATGTACCCTGGACATTGTCAGCCTCTACACCAGCATTCCACAGGAGGCTGGTGTGGAGGCTGCACGGAGAATGCTGATTACCAGTCCCCTTTATAATGGTCCAGAATTGTCTTTCTTTTTGGAACTACTCTCCCTGACATTGTCAAGAAATTACTTTCTATTTGACGGGAAATGGTACTTGCAACGCCGGGGCTGCGCAATGGGTTCTTGCGTGGCTCCGGCGTTTGCTAATTGTTTTATGTTCGATGTGGAACGTGACTTCTTCTTTTCAGACAGCATTGTGGCCTCAAAAGTCTTCTTCTTGACCAGATATATTGACGATTTATTGTTAATATGGACCGGTCAACAGAATGAATTCGAGAGGCTCATTGAGCATATTAACTTGTTGGAAAGTCCGATTAAGTTTACTTTTGATATAAGTTCTACAGCAGTACATTATCTGGACGTGGTCCTCACTCTTGTTGATGGCAAAATACACACTAGTCTATATAAAAAGAACACCGATAGGAACACGATGTTACACTGTTCCAGTCACCATCCCGTGGCGACGGTTAGGGGTCTCCCCTTCTCACAATTCCTCAGGGCCAGGCGTATTTGCGCAGATCCTGAGGATGCTGAGAGGGAAATTGACCTGATGGTTGAGAAATTTCTAGTTCGTGGGTATAACCACAAGGAGTTAATCAAAGCCAAAAACAAGGTGATGGCCACGTCAAGGATGTCCACTCTCAGACCCAAGCAGAAGACAGCTAGCTTGGGGACTTCTAAAATTGCTTTTGTGCAGAAATATAACAGTGCCAGTTCTGATATTGTCAAATCAGCTAAGGACCTTTGGCCTATGGTCCAAAGGGATTCAGGCATCAAGGCCCTTAAAGGGTGCTCGCTATTACCCAGCTTTCAGAGACAGCGCAATCTTAAGGATTGGCTGGTCAGAAATGATATAACGGGTCTAGATCGAGTAGTCCCTCAAAATTTCCTGACTAAAAAACCCGGGTGCTACAGGTGTGTGGGTTGCACCACCTGCAGCTACCTAGAAACAGGCGCCTACTTCCTTCACCCACAGTCTGGGGTGCGGATCCCCATTAAGCATGTTCTCACATGTTCCAGTTCGTACATTGTCTATATTATCCGATGTCCTTGTGGTCTTCTATATGTGGGGAAGACCACAAGGACGTTCAAAGAGAGAATGGGGACTCATAGATCCACCATTCGTCAGTCGATTGAGGGCCACCCGGCTGCTAATGAACAACCCGTTCCCCGTCATTTTAGGGAAAAGGGACATGGTCTAGCCACCCTCCGCTATAAGATCATTGACCATATACCCAGGAGATTGCGAGGTGGTGATCGCGATAAACTCTTACTGCAGTGTGAGACACGCTGGATACACAGACTAAATACGGTGCATCCAGCGGGTCTCAATGAGCACTGCAGTTATAACTGCTTCTTATGAGGGCTCTGATATCCTTGTTGCAGGATTGTTCTCTGTTTGGCTTACCGTGCTGGACCAATGGTCCACTTGTGTCGACATGGCATGTCGACCCACTGATTTCCAGATGTTGTCTTTCTTTTTTTCTTTATCTGGATAGCGCACACCTGTGACATATGTCTGCCATTTATGTCGACTTTAGGTATAGTTACCACATTGTACTGTTTACACTTATCATGTAGATATGTTATTTGCCCTGTTTTTCCATGTCTGCTGCCTGGTTTCATTGTAGGGTTATGCTTCCGATACATGTGCATTTTTGGTTCTGTGTCATTTGGTGTTTTGCATTTTTAACTGTGTATTTATGTGCACGCATTTTGTGTTTGTTTTCAGGGTTGCGTAGCAACCGCAGAGCTGCACGGCTGACGGAGCGCGGTGAACGTCAGGTGAGAGATGACGTCATCGGCAAAGGACGCCGGGCGGGCGGACGGCAGCTGCAGCAACCCAGTCTGCACGGTGGTGGAAGGTGATATAGGTATGTGGTTTATGTCTGTTTTGTTAAGCCTGATGACGAGCCAATAAAGGCTCGAAACGTTGCTGTATTTCTTGACCTCCGTGTCAGTTCTTTACTCAGTCGATTAAGACCCTGTGAGTGCCGATTGATTGCTTGTATATATATATATATATATATATATATATATATATCTTATATATTTAGCCAGATCTGTCACTCAACCCCTGTGGAGAACGTTCCTGTGTAGAACAGTTTCACTTTCATGTGTCTGACGTTCCACCCCCTTGACATCACCTCCCCCCGCCCAGCCAGGGCTACAGTACACGCCCACCATCCACCATTACTCCACAGCCACCATCCACCATTACTCCTGCACATCCCTACCCTCTGCCGCGACCCCCCTCCCGCGATTCGCGGGACCCCCCGTGACCCCCCCTCCCGCGATTTGCGGGACCCCCCCGCAACCCCCCCCTCCCGCGATTCGCGGGACCCCCCCTGACCCCCCCCTCCCGCGAATCGCGGGACCCCCGCGACCCCCCCTCCCGCGAAACGCGGGACCCCCGCGACCCCCCTCCCGCGATTCGCGGGACCCCCGCGACCCCCCCTCCCGCGATTTGCGGAACCCCCGTGACCCCCCCTCCCGCCATTCGCAGGACCCCGCACCCCCCCTCCCGCGATTCGCGGAACCCCCGCTTTCCACCCTCCCGCAAGTCGCGGGACCCCCGCGACCCCCCCTCCCGTGATTCGCGGGACCCCGGCGAACCCCCCCTCCCGCGATTCGCGGGACCCCCGCGACCCCCCTCCCGCGATTCGCGGGACCCCCGCGACCACCCCGGTATCCGGACTATTGTTAGACAGCACTTACATCGACAGCCATTACATCGACACCATTAGTTCGACACCTCAATAGGTCGACATGGTTTTAGGTCGACATACCATTAGGTCGACATGTCATTATGTCGACAGCTCATTAGGTCGACAGCTCATTAGGTCGACAGCTCATTAGGTCGACATGTTTTTAGGTCGACACTGCCATTAGGTCGACAGTGTCTATGTCGACAGTCAAAAGGTCGACATGGGTTTTTTCACTGTTTATTGAGCCGACATGTGCCGACAGGCGGTATTTCATGCCCTACTATCCACTAGGGCGTGGTGGGAGAATAAAATAGTGTGCCGAGCGCAGCGAGGCACTGTGCCCGAAGCATAGCGAGCGGCTGCGGTACACTTCAAACTGTGTCCATGTCGACTGTCGACATTTCGGCCAAAAAACAGTGAAAAAACCCATGTCGACCTTTTGACTGTCGACATATACTCTGTCGACCTAATGGCAGTGTCGACCTAAAAACATGTCGACCTAATGAGCTGTCGACCTAATGAGCTGTCGACATAATGACATGTCGACCTAATGGTATGTCGACCTAAAACCATGTCGACCTATTGAGCTGTCGAACTAATGGTGTCGATGTAATGGCTGTCGATGTAAGTGCTGTCTAATATCCGTCCCAGACCCGACCACCCCCTCCCGCGATTCGCTGGACCTCCGCGACCACCCCCTCCCGCGAAACGCGGGACCCCCGCGACCCTCCCGCAAATCGCGGGACCCCAGCGACCCCTCCCTCCCGCGAGCCCCCTCCCGCGATTCGCAGGACCCCTGCATCCTCCCCTCCCGCGATTCGCGGGACCCCTGCGACCCCCCTCCCGGCATTAAAAGGGCCCCCCGCGACCCCCCCTCCCGCGATTCACGGCACCCCCCCCTACTGTGATTTGCGACCCCCCTCCCGCAATTCGCGCCGCCCCCTCCCGCGATTCACGGAACCCCCCGTAGCGCCCCCCTCCCGCGATTTGCGGGCCCCCTCGGCACTTCTCGCGATTTGCGACCACCCCCTAATTCACACATTCGGGGACCCCACCTCCCGCGATTCATGCCCCCCTCACGCAGTTCACGGCACCCCCCACACCCCCCTTCCTGCGATTCGCAACCCCTCACGACCCCCCCTCCCGCGATTCACGAAACCCCCCGTAGCGCCCCCCTCCCGCGATTTGCGGGCCCCCTCGGCACCTCTCGCGATTTACGACCGCCCCGTAATTCACACATTCGGGGACCCCCCCTCCCGCGATTCATGCCCCCCTCACGCAATTCACGGCACCCCCCATACCCCCCTTCCTGTGATTCGGAACCCCCCACGACCCCCCCTCCCGCGATTCATGCCCCCTCCCGCGATTCACGGACCCCCGCACCACCCCCCTGCGCCCACCCTCCCTTGATTCACGCCCCCCTCATGCAATTCACGGCAATTCACACCCCACGCGCCCCTCCCGCAATTCACGGACCTCCGCAACCCCCCCTCCCGCAATTCACTTACCCCGACAACCCCCCTCCCGCAATTTGCGGACCCCCCTTCCCACGATTCAAGCCCCCCGCGCCCCCGCCCACGATTTGCGGACCCCCGCCCCCTCCCGCTAACCGCGGATCCCCACACACCACCCCCCCTCCCGCAATTTGCAGACCCCCCAGACCCCCTTCCGGCAATTCCACCCCCCAGCGGACCACCGCGGCCCCCGCTCCCGCATTTCACGTACCCCCGTGACAATGGGGGATCCTGTACCACCACAAGCAGGTACCGCCCCTAGGTGAGAAATCCGGCCCTGGCTGCCGCACTGCAGGTTTCCCCACTGCCCTCTGCACCAGCGCCACAACTTTTATCAATGTCTTGCCCACATACCACTATTATACAGCCTCCTGCTCTCATGCACGCTCACTCCCTCCCAGTGTGAGGAGACGCTCACCCACTGCCGGGAGCTGCATACTGTCCCCCACCCTCCTCCAGTTCTAGGGATGCCCATCGACCATCAATGATTTTCAAATAATCGATGGTTTATGGCCGATGTTGAATACTTTTGCCATCAATGTGGGAGGACACTGCCCTGCCTCCTGTTGTCCTGCCCCATAACTTCCGCCAGTGGAGACCCGCTCACCCTGTGTTGCCCACATTCCCCTATCATGCTTTACCGCCCAGCCTCCTGCTCTCATGCACCCTAACTCCCACCCAGTCGGAGGAGACACTGACTCCTGTATTTCTGTGCTGCCACGCTGGACCCTCACCCACTGGCAGAAGCTGCACAGTGTCCACCACCCTCTTTAGTCCCCCGTATGCCCACACACCCCTATCACTACCCAGCTTCCTGCTCTCCTGAACCGTAACTTCCACCACTGGGTAATCGCTGACGCTGTGTTGCCCACATACCCCTATCATGCCTAATATCCCAGCCTCCTGCTCTCATGCACCCTAACTCCCACCCAGTAGGAGGAGACACTGACTCAGGGCCACCGTCCGGTACTCCTGTGCTGCCACGCTGGACCCTCACCCACTGCCAGAAGCTGCAATACAGGGCATCTTTCATACAATTCTAACCATATTTCTCACAATACAAATGTTCACAAATTAAGGGGCGTAGCCCCTTACGCCGGTGTGAAGAGCGCCCGTAGGGCGCGATGAATCACCTAGTATATATATATATATAGACACACACACACACACACATACATTTAAGAACTGGACTGATAATGTAGGATAATGTAGGAATGTAGGATACAGGCGATATACACATAGTAAAATAACTAACTAGTATATAACAATGAAGACTATATTTTTTATTAAGGGTGAGTGAATTTGGATCCTAGAGACCCATTATATAAGTCCCGGTCATCGGCGCCATCTTCATTCCCGCACTTGATTGCAGATAGCACGGATGGGTGCTGCCATCTGTGCCGTATAATTCCATGTGTGCCACCATGTGCGCTGTATCAGGTTAGGGGTGCCACCATCTGTGCCATATAATTTCTGGGGTGAGCCAAGTCTTCTGTATTATTCATGGGGTGCTGTCAAGTGTGCTGTATCAGTCCAGCGGGGTGCTGCTAAGTGTGCCGTATCAGTCAAGGGGTGATACTATGTGTGCCATATCAGTCCAGGGGTGATGCTAAGTGTGCCGTATCAGTCAAGGGGTGATACTATGTGTGCCGTATCAGTCCAGAGGTGATGCTAAGTGTGCCGTATCAGCCAAGGGGTGATGCTATGTGTGCCGTATCAGTTCAGGGGTGATGCTAAGTGTGCCGTATCAGTCCAGAGGTGATGCTAAGTGTGCCGTATCAGTCCAGAGGTGATGCTAAGTGTGCCGTATCAGTCCAGGAGTGATGCTAAGTGTGCCGTATCAGTCCAGAGGTGATGCTAAGTGTGCCGTATCAGTCCAGAGGTGATGCTAAGTGTGCCGTATCAGTCCAGGAGTGATGCTAAGTGTGCCGTATCAGTCCAGAGGTGATGCTAAGTGTGCCATATCAGTCCAGGAGTGATGCTAAGTGTGCCGTATCAGTCCAGGAGTGATGCTAAGTGTGCCATATCAGTCCAGGAGTGATGCTAAGTGTGCCGTATCAGTCCAGGGGTGATGCTAAGTGTGCCGTATCAGCCAAGGGGTGATGCTATGTGTGCCGTATCAGTTCAGGGGTGATGCTAAGTGTGCCGTATCCGTCCAGGGGTGATGCTAAGTGTGCCGTATCAGTCCAGGGGTGATGCTAAGTGTGCCGCATCAGTCCAGGAGTGATGCTAAGTGTGCCGTATCAGTCCAGGGGTGATGCTAAGTGTGCCGTATCAGTCCAGAGGTGATGCTAAGTGTGCCGTATCAGTCCAGAGGTGATGCTAAGTGTGCCGTATCAGTCCAGAGGTGATGCTAAGTGTGCCGTATCAGTCCAGGGGTGATGCTAAGTGTGCCGCATCAGTCCAGGAGTGATGCTAAGTGTGCCGTATCAGTCCAGGGGTGATGCTAAGTGTGCCGTATCAGTCCAGAGGTGATGCTAAGTGTGCCGTATCAGTCCAGGAGTGATGCTAAGTGTGCCGTATCAGTCCAGGGGTGATGCTAAGTGTGCCGTATCAGTCCAGGGGTGATGCTAAGTGAGCCGTATCAGCCAAGGGGTGATGCTATGTGTTCCGTATCAGTTCAGGGGTGATGCTAAGCAGAGGCGTAGGGAGGGCGGAGCCACTGGAGCGTACGCTCCTGGCACAGGGCGCCGCCCCCCCCTCCGCAAGTTGCCAGCGCGGTGTGCTGTACTCTCTGTCTGGATTACCCCGCCCCGTGCAGCCCGAGCGATTCACCCCGCACACATCATCTGCCCACTATCTTCCTCTCCGTCCTCACCCTCCAATCCGCCCGCCTCAGGCATATTCCTGACTGTCATTGATCACCTCCCCTCCGTCCTCCGCATGTTCCCGAATCCCGCGATCGCGCCCCGCCCCCCCCCCCCCCATCTTACTGCGCGGCCCCTTCCTGATGTTGCTCGGTGCTGCTGACAATGGGGGGCACGGAACAGCAGCCACGAGCCTATCCTTCAGGTGGCTGTTTGCTGACAGCCTCCCCCAAGCGCTGGATAACAAGTTTGCGATGGACCAGGGGGGATTTCCACAGAGTGGCCGCATGCAGCTACTCTAGACAACTTATACACCCTGGCTTAGGTGAGTCCCTCCTGGGTCCTGGCACCCATTGTGACTGAGTAAATTTTGAAGTCATATATGTGCACACTGTATGCATGTGTGTGTATATGTGTGTATGTGTGTATGTATATATGTGTGTGTGTGTGTATATAATATGTGTATAACCACCAGTACCCTTTTATGTGGACTGTCTTGTTTCTCTCGATATACTATAAATGTATATCTGTATTTTAAGGTTGGGGGGCTCTATATGTACATACTGTATGCATGTGTGTGTGTGTGTGTATATATATATATATTTCTGTGTGTATATATATATATATATATATATACAGGTGCTGCGAGCCGGCACTACCTCAATAGTGATCAACCACCCGGGTGCTTTGATGAATTTCAATAGCAAACAAGAGTGGGGTCTGAAGCTAATCAGAGACCACACCACGGCACTCCAGGGAATTTTTGAAGGTATGCAAAAAGCTGTTTAATGACGTTTCGGGGGTCTCAGCCCCCGTCTTCAGATAACAGTACAATGTATATATATATATATATATATATAATGTGTGTGTGTGTATACCTGCCGAAGTACCCGTTGATGTCTCTCTCTCTCTCTCTCTCTCTCTCTCTCGGCTCTACAGGTATTAGTGTACCAGGCCCCAATATTTCTGTTTATGCCCCCCCCCCTCCCTCCCCGCCACCCAGCATATTCCCACAATTCATCCCACACCTTACCCGCCTCCTTGCTGCTCCCTCCATTGGGACCACAAATGATGCAAGCAGGCCATGGACCTGGGCTGAATGAGCTTCCCCAAACACCACCTGATCCATCCCCTTTCACAGCCATCCCTAACAAGCAATCCCTATCCCGTGCATGAATGAGACTTCAAGGGTGGAATTCCTCGTCTGTAGCCACAACCACGTAGAAGGGGATACATATGATATCACATTGGTGGGGATGCCGGTGGTTAAAACACCAACCCCAGCATCCCAATATGGAAAATCCCATCAGGAGAGCCTAACCCTTTCAACCAGTGCCTAACCCTGTCCCCCTCTGCTTAAACCTAACCCTCCAGCCTGCAAAATCCTAGACCCCTGTTCTAATTGCCAAACCTGCCCTTCTGCAACCTAGCCCACCTCCTAACTCTAGTTCCTCCACTAGTGCCTAAACCTACCCCCCCCCCCCCCCCCCCCCCCATCCCTGGCCGACCACTGCTACTCCCCATATACTCATCAGTCGGGATGCTGGCTGCATGGCATCTATTCGTGCATTACAGCTTGAATGGCAGGTTTTAGCAGGATGCTGCTAAAGGGGCAGGGACATTTTGCCCTTAAAGGTGCGTACACACGGGGCAATATGATCGCTGGCAATATATTGCTCAGTATCCCGTTTTCATCTGCGACCAGAGATGGTCGCAGATGAAAATTTAAACACTGCTGGGTGAAGAGGCAGGTGATGTCGCTGGTTGGAGGAGCATGCTCCTCCGACCAGCGACCATTCAGGGGCTGAAAACGGGAGCGCACACCCGGCGATTTATCGCTGGTGCACACTCCAATCACTGGCAATATGGTCGCTCAGCGACCATATTCCCAGCGATTTCAGCCCCTATCGCCCCCATGTGTACACAGCATTAGACATTGGGCGTAACTACTAATTCTTAACACCGTAAGCCACGCTGATTAATCAATCCTAATATCCTATCACTAATACCCTAACCCAGTACACCAAACTAACTCTAATCCTAACACAAACTGCTAAATTTTCAGGCAGTTTTTTGGAACTTACAAGATGCCGTGTTTGCACTTTTTCACCTGAAGGTCTCTGTATTTTGGCTGGGGGGGGGGGGGGGGGGGGAAGGTTGGGCTGACAAAATTGCCTAGGGAGCCGAGAAACCTTGGACTGGCCATGGCTGCAGCAGCATCATCATCACGTCCCAAGCGCTGGCTGTAGCCTGCAGTAGGGATGGACATCGATGGTCGATGTTTCGGAAACATCAATGTTTTTCTTTCAATGTTAGTGTTTTTACCATTTAATGGTGACCTTCCGATGTTTGTCACCATCGAATGCTAATCATCCGATGGTGTACCGATGGTGGCTTATTTTTTGTAATTCCCAAAAGATATGCCTCCCCTGGCTGCTGTGTATGTGTGTCAGGGAAACTTCCTAGGTTCGTTGGAGGCTGTCTGACTTTCTCTCTGCTTCCCTCCCTCTCCCTCTCTATGGTTGCTGTAGCTGCTAGGCAACAGGGCCCACTGCTAGTTCTGATTGGCTCTCACTGACTCAGAGAGCCAATCAGAGCACAAACATCACCCTGCAGCACCAGTCCCTCAAACAACAGCACATTTCACAGACACACTCTGAGCTCTGGAGGATTCAGAGAGGAGGAGACAGTAACATCACTGAATGTTATACCAGCTCAGGCAAGCTACAATAATAATAATAATAATAATAATAATAATAAGTACACAATACAACTAGCTACAGACAGTTGTGAATGTCAGTCACACACAACACTCATTAATAAGCTGCATTAGTATTACCAGGCAGCAACCACTATATCATCATCAGTGAAGTGTTAGTCAGAGATTGTCTGTTTCTGTCAATATAGTGAGGAACAATATACACAGTCCTGGGGTAGCAGTGGAATCGACCAAGCTAAAGGTGCCCATACACTGCTGTGACGCCTCGCAACAGTGTACGGACACCCGACAGCCTGCAAGCTGCCGGGACCTTCCCGGAAGCACAGACGCATGCAATCCGTTGTGATGGATGCATGCGTCCCTGCTTCAGGCCCGCCTCACCGCCAGGAGGAATGGGTGGACGGCCTGCCGGTCCGACCACCAGGTCGGGTCCGATGCGCACGGGACCCAACGGCATGTCAGGGAGAGGTGATTTGGTCCGATTTAACGGGTCGATTGGTCGCAATTGGCCAAAATCGGACCAAATCGCCTCAGTGTAGGGGCACCTTAACTGTTTTTATATATAGTGAACTACTTTTTATATTACGTGACCTGGATGCTAGCGATTGGTCGCTCAGCGACCAAGTTGCTGGTTATCAGTATTTTACTGGGGACCAGCGATTCTAGCAAGTTCCTGCGACCGTCACTGGGCTGCGGTGGGAGCGCACACACGGCGCAGGTCGCTAGGTATCACCGGCAATATGGTCACTGAGCGACCATATAGCTGACGATGGAAGCTAGAATCGCCTAGTGTGTAGCATTATTAGTGGTGCCCCCTCAGATCCTGGCACCCTAGGCAGCTGCCTAATGGCTCTTTGCAATATTTACCTCACCATATAAATGATGTGACCACTGTACCGTCATCTCCCTTATTTGTGTGTGTGTGTAGTTACACTTGCCTTAATAAATAGACATTTTCCTACCTGGAAAAATAGTGAAACCTAAAGCGAGTTAGTTTACAATTTATCTAATTTTATTACATTTTGATTACTTGCTGTTAAAGTGTTAATAATGTGTACAAAATTAATATACTACTTTATCATTGGGCATTGTGTGAATATTATATATGTATATTATACACACAATGTCCAGTGATAAAGTAATATGTTGCTCAGAGCCTGGGCCCTGTCACCAAACCCAATTACCAGCTTACAAATGGCAATACAGGCTTTTGCGCATGCACTAGTCATATAACTAGTTTTCACCATCGAATACTTTTGATGCGATGGTTAATTACCATCGCATCGAAAGTTTCAATGGTGGAAGCACTGCCATCATTTGATGGTTGGCTTCCGATGTCCATCCCTAGCCTGCAGTAGGAGGCTGACTGCTGCTGGCTGTCTCTCATCAAGGTGGATTTTAGTTTTTTATGTAAAGATCAAGTCATGGGGAATAATGGAAAGAAAGGGGGTGAACCCGGATCACACTAGGTGGGGAATGGGGAATAATCATGGATCATGGGGTTTGGGAGATTGGTGGTGGTGGTGGTGGTGGGGGGGGGGGGGGGGGGGGGCACGAAACATGCCCTTGCTCCGGGCACCATGGCACCTAGCTACACCGCTGATGCTAAGTGTGCCGTATCAGTCCAGAGGTGATGCTAAGTGTGCCGTATCAGTCCAGAGGTGATGCTAAGTGTGCCGTATCAGTCCAGAGGTGATGCTAAGTGTGCCGTATCAGTCCAGAGGTGATGCTAAGTGTGCCGTATCAGTCCAGGAGTGATGCTAAGTGTGCCGTATCAGTCCAGGAGTGATGCTAAGTGTGCCGTATCAGTCCAGAGGTGATGCTAAGTGTGCCGTATCAGTCCAGGAGTGATGCTAAGTGTGCCGTATCAGTCCAGGAGTGATGCTAAGTGTGCCGTATCAGTCCTGAGGTGATGCTAAGTGTGCCGTATCAGTTTAGGAGTGATGCTAAGTGTGCCGTATCAGTCCAGGGGTGATGCTAAGTGTGCCGTATCAGTCCAGAGGTGATGCTAAGTGTGCCGTATCAGTCCAGGGGTGATGCTAAGTGTGCCGTATCAGTCCAGAGGTGATGGTAAGTGTGCCGTATCTGTCCTCCAGGAGTGATGCTAAGTGTGCCGTATCAGCAGAGCCGGTGCAAGATTTCTTGACACCCTAGGCAAAACTTCTGCTTACCCTCCCCCTCTTTCATATATACATGTATACACTGCCTTTCGACATATATACATAGACACCCATACCCTGCCTTCATACATACATACATACATACATGCATACATACATGATACAGTACATACATATATACATAAAAATACTGCCTCTCTCATCTCTTATATATTTAGCCAGATCTGTCACTCAACCCCTGTGGAGAACGTTCCTGTGTAGAACAGTTTCACTTTCATGTGTCTGACGTTCCACCCCCTTGACATCACCTCCCCCCGCCCAGCCAGGGCTACAGTACACGCCCACCATCCACCATTACTCCACAGCCACCATCCACCATTACTCCTGCACATCCCTACCCTCTGCCGCGACCCCCCTCCCGCGATTCGCGGGACCCCCCGTGACCCCCCCCTCCCGCGATTTGCGGGACCCCCCCGCGACCCCCCCCTCCCGCGATTCGCGGGACCCCCCCTGACCCCCCCTCCCGCGAATCGCGGGACCCCCGCGACCCCCCCTCCCGCGAAACGCGGGACCCCCGCGACCCCCCTCCCGCGATTCGCGGGACCCCGCGACCCCCCCTCCCGCGATTTGCGAAACCCCTGTGACCTCCCCTCCCGCCATTCGCAGGACCCCGCACCCCCCTCCCGCGATTCGCGGAACCCCCGCTTTCCACCCTCCCGCAAGTCGCGGGACCCCCGCGACCCCCCCTCCCGTGATTCGCGGGACCCCCGCGAACCCCCCCTCCCGCGATTCGCGGGACCCCCGCGACCCCCCTCCCGCGATTCGCGGGACCCCCGCGACCACCCCGGTATCCGGACTAATGTTAGACAGCACTTACATCGACACCATTAGTTCGACACCTCAATAGGTCGACATGGTTTTAGGTCGACATACCATTAGGTCGACATGTCATTATGTCGACAGCTCATTAGGTCGACAGCTCATTAGGTCGACATGTTTTTAGGTCGACACTGCCATAAGGTCGACAGTGTCTATGTCGACAGTCAAAAGGTCGACATGGGTTTTTTCACTGTTTATTGAGCCGACATGTGCCGACAGGCGGTATTTCATGCCCTACTATCCACTAGGGCGTGGTGGGAGAATAAAATAGTGTGCCGAGCGCAGCGAGGCACCGTGCCCGAAGCATAGCGAGCGGCTGCGGTACACTTCAAACTGTGTCCATGTCGACTGTGTCGACATTTCGGCCAAAAAACAGTGAAAAAACCCATGTCGACCTTTTGACTGTCGACATATACTCTGTCGACCTAATGGCAGTGTCGACCTAAAAACATGTCGACCTAATGAGCTGTCGACCTAATGAGCTGTCGACATAATGACATGTCGACCTAATGGTATGTCGACCTAAAACCATGTCGACCTATTGAGCTGTCGAACTAATGGTGTCGATGTAATGGCTGTCGATGTAAGTGCTGTCTAATATCCGTCCCAGACCCGACCACCCCCTCCCGCGATTCGCTGGACCTCCGCGACCACCCCCTCCCGCGAAACGCGGGACCCCCGCGACCCTCCCGCAAATCGCGGGACCCCAGCGACCCCTCCCTCCCGCGAGCCCCCTCCCGCGATTCGCAGGACCCCTGCATCCTCCCCTCCCGCGATTCGCGGGACCCCTGCGACCCCCCCTCCCGGCATTAAAAGGGCCCCCCGCGACCCCCCCTCCCGCGATTAACGGCACCCCCCCCTACTGTGATTTGCGACCCCCCTCCCGCAATTCGCGCCGCCCCCTCCCGCGATTCACGGAACCCCCCGTAGCGTCCCCCTCCCGCGATTTGCGGGCCCCCTCGGCACTTCTCGCGATTTGCGACCACCCCCCTAATTCACACATTCGGGGACCCCACCTCCCGCGATTCATGCCCCCCTCACGCAGTTCACGGCACCCCCCACACCCCCCTTCCTGCGATTCGCAACCCCTCACGACCCCCCCTCCCGCGATTCACGAAACCCCCCGTAGCGCCCCCCTCCCGCGATTTGCGGGCCCCCTCGGCACCTCTCGCGATTTGCGACCGCCCCGTAATTCACACATTCGGGGACCCCCCCTCCCGCGATTCATGCCCCCCTCACGCAATTCACGGCACCCCCCATACCCCCCTTCCTGTGATTCGGAACCCCCCACGACCCCCCCTCCCGCGATTCATGCCCCCTCCCGCGATTCACGGACCCCCGCACCACCCCCCTGCGCCCACCCTCCCTTGATTCACGCCCCCCTCATGCAATTCACGGCAATTCACACCCCACGCGCCCCTCCCGCAATTCACTGGACCTCCGCAACCCCCCCTCCCGCAATTCACTAACCCCGACAACCCCCTCCCGCAATTTGCGGACCCCCCTTCCCACGATTCAAGCGCCCCCGCCCATGATTTGCGGACCCCCGCCCCCTCCCGCTAACCGCGGATCCCCACACACCACCCCCCCTCCCGCAATTTGCAGACCCCCCAGACCCCCTTCCGGCAATTCCACCCCCCAGCGGACCACCGCGGCCCCCGCTCCCGCATTTCACGTACCCCCGTGACAATGGGGGATCCTGTACCACCACAAGCAGGTACCGCCCCTAGGTGGGAAATCCGGCCCTGGCTGCCGCACTGCAGGTTTCCCCACTGCCCTCTGCACCAGCGCCACAACTTTTATCAATGTCTTGCCCACATACCACTATTATACAGCCTCCTGCTCTCATGCACGCTCACTCCCTCCCAGTGTGAGGAGACGCTCACCCACTGCCGGGAGCTGCATACTGTCCCCCACCCTCCTCCAGTTCTAGGGATGCCCATCGACCAACAATGATTTTCAAATAATCGATGGTTTATGGCCGATGTTGAATACTTTTGCCATCAATGTGGGAGGACACTGCCCTGCCTCCTGTTCTCCTGCCCCGTAACTTCCGCCAGTGGAGACCCGCTCACCCTGTGTTGCCCACATTCCCCTATCATGCTTTACCGCCCAGCCTCCTGCTCTCATGCACCCTAACTCCCACCCAGTCGGAGGAGACACTGACTCCTGTATTTCTGTGCTGCCACGCTGGACCCTCACCCACTGGCAGAAGCTGCACAGTGTCCACCACCCTCTTTAGTCCCCCGTATGCCCACACACCCCTATCACTACCCAGCTTCCTGCTCTCCTGAACCGTAACTTCCACCACTGGGTAATCGCTGACGCTGTGTTGCCCACATACCCCTATCATGCCTAATATCCCAGCCTCCTGCTCTCATGCACCCTAACTCCCACCCAGTAGGAGGAGACACTGACTCAGGGCCACCGTCCGGTACTCCTGTGCTGCCACGCTGGACCCTCACCCACTGCCAGAAGCTGCAATACAGGGCATCTTTCATACAATTCTAACCATATTTCTCACAATACAAATGTTCACAAATTAAGGGGCGTAGCCCCTTACGCCGGTGTGAAGAGCGCCCGTAGGGCGCGATGAATCACCTAGTACATACATACATACATACACACACACACACTACATCCATACTTATATCAATCCCCTTCTCCTCCCCAGCCATAAAATATACAGAAAAATGTACTCCCCTCCCCAACCCTGAAGCCACTTTTCTAACCTCTATGCACATACCTCCCAACTTTTGAAGTTGGGAGGTCGGGACGTTCGCGCGGCGAAGCCGCACGCGCTCCCGAAAAGGGGGCGTGACCTCGCGAAAAGGGGGCGTGGCCTCACGGGGTGACGCGAAATCCGGCCACGCCCCCGTTTTCGACGCTCGTCGTAATAATGGGGCAGATGTATGAAGGGTCGTTATGGGGGAGAAGGGGTATCAGCGCACGTTATGTGCACTGATACCGCTTCTCCCCCATGTATGAAGGAGGTGAGATGCGGTAAAGGACAGGGGCGCTATGATAGCAGGCCGAATGTATGAACGGTCAGCATCGCTGACCGTTCCGCACGAAGCCTGCTTTGGCTTCGCCGGCATCAGGCTGGCGGAGCCCTATCTAAACAGCAGGGACAGCACTGTCCCTGCTGTTAGGTCTGGGCTGCGCTGGGGATCTCGCGTGAACAGCGAGATCCCGCGCATGCCCAGTGCGGCCGGCCGGGGGACAGGAGATAGCGCATCAGTATTAACTGATGCGCTATCTCCAGAAAGGGACATCGCCGAAGGGGGGAGTTAACGCTCCCCCACTTCGGCAGACAAGATGTTAATACATCTTGTCGATGTCCCTTCCTGCTTCGCCTCGCTATTGAGGCGAAGCAGGAAGTATCATAGCGGCGCGATAAGCGCTGCTATGATACATCTGCCCCATTATCGTGGTTTATATCTCCCAACCGTCTCGGGAAGCCGGGACTGCGGAAAGCAGTACCGGGACGACGGGACATCGGCCGTAAATCGTGAATGTCCCGCCGAATCCGGGACGGTTGGGAGGTATGTCTATGCAGGTAAGCAGCGGATAGGCCACCAAGTTAGGGAAAGTAGGATTCCCCTCCAGTCCACCCCTGCTGGGTCCCCGCCTCCTTCTTCCCTCTGTGGCGCAGGCTGAAGCCGAAGAATTCCGCAATCGCAGCTCAGCAGCCCTGGCAGCTGTGTCAGGCTGTTGTCATTGGAGATCAGATCCGGATGGCTGTGAGGTTGTGCAGCTGCTACTACTGACGGGCGTGAGGGCGGGCGGCTTCTGCTACGGACGTGTGTGAGGGTGGGCGGCTTCTGCTACAGACTGACGGGTCGGCTGCTACAGGTGGAGACAGCAATAGTTGGACCCACTGTACTTGAACAAAAGGCGCCCTCCAGCGGCCGGTGCTCTAGGCAGAAACCTCCACGGGAGGTTTCTGTCCTCCCTGAGCTCACCTTATAGTATCACCGGACCTGCGTATCAGTCCAGGGGTGATGCTCAGTGTGCCGTATCAGTCCAGGGGTGATGCTAAATGTGTTGGATCAGTCCAGGGGTGCTTACTAAGTGCGCCGTATCAGTCCAGTGTTTGTGCCGCCCATTTATGTTTCTGTGCATAGTCATTCATCTGGCCTAAAAACAACATTGTGAGGTGTTCAGGATAGACTGGAAATGAGTGGAAATCAATGTTATTTAGGTTAATAATAGCGTAGGAGCAAAAAATAAAAAAAAAAACAAATTCTGCAATTTTAGCGACTTTTATGTTTTATTCAAGAAAAATTTCAGATCCAAAGCATGACACAGGAAACACGGAAGGGTGGTGTTTTGGAACAGATCCAGATTCAAAACATGGCCGGAGATACAGACCCAAAACACACACATGCCTAGTTTTTATACTGATTCATTAGTGTATTCTTCAGAGGAAAACAAGATCTGAGCTTGTGAACCAGTTAATCCTAGAAATAAAGGCATATATTCTTCCAGCATATAGGGCCTGCTGCTTCCAGTCGTGGCCATTGAGAAGGCACAGGCAGGCCTAGCAGAAGGATTGGGCGAGGAGCTGGCGGTGAGAAGAACTGCAGCAGGCAGGCAGTGCATACATGGAAAAAAGGGTTTGCCCATACCTCCCAACAGTCCCGATTTTATCGGGACAGTCCCGATTGTCAGGGCCTGTCCCGCTGTCCCACCCGCGGGCGGCAGTGTCCCGCTGTGTGGGGGGCTGTTGGGAGTCCCCCCTGTCAGCTGCTAAGCAGCGGGGAATAAACGCTGTATTCCCGCAGCCAGGGGGCTGGGGGCATGGCTAGAGGCTCACAGAGCCTCTGGGTCATGCCCCCATAGCGGCAAAATGGGGGCGTGGCCTCACTGGGGAGCCGCAAGTATAGGCCACGCCCCCAAATTAGGCCACGCCCGTCCCGCCGGCTCACGTGCCAAAGTTGGGAGGTATGGTTTGCCTGTTACAGCCAGTAAGCCCCCTCTTTCCTGTCCATGTCACTCCTGCCTCCGTCCTGTGTCCTCTGATCATGTCCTATCTGTCCCTCTGTGCTATCCTCACTGTCATGTCCACTCTGTCATGACACTTTCACCTTTGGCCTGTTCCTGTCACTGCTGTCTATTCTGTCATGTTCCCTATCACATCCATCCTGTCATTATTGTCATAGTCCTGCCCCTTCTGTCCTGTCCCCACTGTCCTGTCCCTGTCACCTCTGTCCCGTCCCTGTCACTTCTGCCTCTTTCCTTACCCCTCTGATCTGTTACAGTTATGTATTCTCTGTCCTAGCACTTTCACCTTGGTCCTTTTTACTTATCACTCCTGCCCCCTATGTTCTGTCATGTCCCTGTCCACTATGGTGGTTATTCAGACCAGATCAAGCGACTGCAAAATTTTGGAACTCAGCGATCAGGTAAACGCTGCCCTGCCGCCACACCGACTGCAATCACCCCGCCCATGTGCTGCAAATGCCATCACAACCATGCATATGAGGGGAAAAGCAGAAAAAATTCAGTCACATTTTAATGGCTTCCCCTTTTGTCTAGACTTACTCAGTGCTGTGGTGGCCGCGGGGAGGAGGCGGCTCCCTCCCAACGGCCGGATAATGGCTGCATTTTCCAGGACACTCAATGGGTCTGTGGGCAGTGTCACGATCCGGGTATTGAAGCAAGCTCTCTTACCGGCTAAGTGTCTGCGCAGACTCAGCTTGCGGTACAAGTTCCGATACAGCCGGCGTCCTGAGTACTGTGCGCCTCCATCTCAGTCATTCTCCGGTCCTCTCAGCGCTGCTGAGTCTGCAGCTGTGAGGCGCACCACTTCCCTCACCCGCAAAGACAGTGTCCTGTGCTCAGCAAGTTCCCTGTCCGCCGCCATTGCTCCTGGCCACAAGCATGGCCTCTGCAAACAACCTTTCCAGCCATAGTCTGACATGGCGGCTGCCATGTTTTCCCAGTCACATGTCTGTCTTGTCCAATCAGGCTTGGAGTTATCTCCCTGTCATACCTGCCCGGCCAATCCTGGCCAAGCAGTGGGTATAAGTATGCTGGGAGCGCTCACTCCAATGCTAGTGATTCATTTGTCATTCATGTATGTAAGTGTCTCCTGCTGGTGTTTGTCTCTCCTCTGCTGCAGTGTATTCTCCAGGTCCACCATCGCCTGTGAGTGTCCAGGTTATCATCACCTGTGAGTGTCCAGGTTACCATCGCCTGTGATCCAGCACTGTCATCCAGAACCACCTCAAGCATGGAGTGTGCATCTGCACCACATGTCTTTCTTTGCAGCACCTCAAGAAGGTATCAGCCTAGCTCCGGGATTCCATTCCCATCCGATATTCCACCATTGATCCTGTCCGATATTCCGGATTCCAGTATTATTCTTCAGTCCGATATTCCGGATTCCAGTATTCTTCTTCAGTCCGATACTCCGGATACATCATTCCAATCCGCATCCGATGTTCTACCATCGATTCATCTACATTCCACAATTGTAAAGTATTGCCTGCTACTGTGACGTCCCGACTGCTCAGATGCCAAAGTTGGGAGGTATGAAACACTCCTTAACTGTACTTTAAGTGGAATGCAAAACATACCAACTACTGTGGTCCAGGAACTTGTGGACATATATAACTTTGTGCATTTGAAAACATTGTTGGAATAAAAAATCCGTTGAGTGCTGCCTGGTGCATGCGGGATTGCCAGTTCCCTCCTAGGGAACCGTGGTCTGTAAGTACATTTACAGGTGGCAATATCCCGCGGGCGTGGGGGAGGGGCAGTTGGGGGGAGCAGGAGATCACAGCTGCTCTGCTCAGCGGTGATACCTGAAGAGATGCCGGGTGTCTGCACACATCATCTCTTCACTGGAGGGAAGGAAGGGAGAGAGGTGCTGTCCAGTTGCTAGGAGAGCGCTGTGCATGCCTCGAAAATTATAAAAATGGGTGCGCCATGAGGCCACCCGCCTTTAGTCAATGCCACACCCACTCTCCACTTTGCCCCATCCCCTTTTTGGACTGGTCGTGCCTTTGGTGCGTCAGGTCCCAATTTTAGGATTTGCAATGTTGGGAGGTATTGATGAAATATTTGAATTATCGGAAAAAAACTTGATACTTTACACATGGACCCCTTAGTGTTGTAACACCATCAGTGCGTTAAACCGGCCAGAAAACGGTCACTGTTAAATATCTGTTTCCCATTACTTAGTATAACACGTTGAACAGACACCGGAGTCCCCAAGGCAGGACAAATACAGGGACTTCGGAATTCGGCTGCTTGAGTAGTAACAAAATGACATAAGAAGCAGCATAATAATTGAATCCTGAGAGTAACGGGTCTGGGGATATAAGATTGTGCCCAACTATAATTGGCGAACTATAAATACTATAGAAGTGTAACTACACGTAGCTTCATTATTAGAAACCATTGAATGCTATGCAGAACCTATAGTGAACTAAAAGGCTGGGTGTACAGTGGTGTAACAAAGACCCCGCAGTCGCGGGGAGGTGCTGAGTGAGTGTGGGTGCCGGGGGTCTACGGGGCTATAGATGCGCTGCACTGCCCTGCCTTACCCCGCTGCTTGCCGCCTCCACCGCCGGTCTGTGGCCGGGACCCCATGTCTACTTGTCTGCGGTCCCAGCTCTCCTCTTGGCTGGCTCCTGCTAATGACCCACACAAAATGTCCGCCACCTTACAGCAGACACTTTTTGAGGATGCTAGAGGAGGCTGCCACAAGCAGCAGGGCAAGGCAGGGTTGGGGGATGAGGCAGGCAGGCTTTATTTTACAGGGGGGGGGGGGGGAGGCTTTATTTTACAGAGGGGGGGGGCGCTGCCAAAATTTCCGGCGGGGGGGTTGGGGGGGGGCACTCGTTTTATCATTACGCCACTGTGGGTGTACATGCACATCTATCAGATTGCGAACAAATATTAACATTCACGTTCCCTTCAATGTGATATAGCACGAAATAAGTAAACACACAGCGACACATGTAACAATTGTATTTATTCTGCAAAGTTTGTTTGTCATTTTCTGTATGTAATGTATATTTCACATGAAACCGCATTTAATGAAAAAGTAATAAAAGGTATATTTTATTCGGAATATTTACAAACTCTCCCTATTAGTGCACCAGCGAAAGACACAATCATTTTCCCTTTTCTCTTGTATCACATACAGGGTCTGATTTGTCCGCGGTATCCCCGGGATTCCCAGATCACGCCTTAATAAGGTACACAAAAGAGTTGAAGTAATCAGCCACAGAATCTGTGTAATTCATATGTGTCCCTTTAGTGGCGTAAGTTCATCCCATTTGTCCAGAGGCAAAATAAATATTGGTGCCCCCACACACATACTACCTTATATAAATATGTGTGTGTGTGCAGTATATGTATATAAAAGAACAATCCAGACTAAGGGTGAGATTTAATAGGATGAGAGATTCAGAAAGTGAAAGATTTGGTGAGAAATCTTAAGTTTTTTTAAAGCGGCAATCATTCACACTTCAAAATCAAACTGGTTTTGCAGTGTAAAGGATTGCCGCTTTAAAAAACCTGGAGATTTCTCACCAAATCTCTCACTTTCTGAATCTCTCATCCTATTAAATCTCACCCAATATTTCTAACCTTGTTACATTGCACCACATTTATTTACATTTTACACAACTACAGTGCTTAGCAGTCATAACAAGGATTAGAACCTGTGAACTGTCTCACTGGAGGAAGACACCTTACTGGGTAGAGCTATTTGCTCCTGCAAAGGCAGCATGCATATTCTAGCTATATAAAGTTACCACACTACATAGATCTGCCTAATAGTAATGGTTCTGAACTAAGAGAGTGTCACGTCCATTGGAGTCAGTCAAAAAAGCGATATTGATGTCTTTAAATGAACTGATTCAAACTTGGAAGAAAGGTGCCCCCTTTGGAGCAGGAGCCCAACGACTAATGACTCCATTGCCTCCCAGAGTTATGCCTCTGTGACCCTTGCATTCAAGGGATGTGCTAGCAAAACGTACTTCTTTTTTTTTAAGTGCGCTAATGCTAACTGACCACTAGATGGCAGGACTCTAGCAGCAACATACAGTGAGCAGCACCTTGAAAAAGAAGCATCGAGCCTCGAAAAATTGTTTTGTTTTTGTTTGCGGCCAATGCACACCTTTTTTTTGCACTTATCCAGAGAGTGCTGCTGTATTCTTTTCTCGCACAAACACACACACATTTTTTCCACATTATGTTATGTTACAGCCTTATTCCAAAATGGAATAAATTCATTTTTTCCTCAAAATTCTACACACAATAAATATGTATTCTACACACAATAAATATGTATTCTACACACAATAAATATGTATTCACAGCCTTTGGCATGAAGCTCAAAATTGAGCTCAGGTGAATCGTGTTTCCACTGATCATCCTTGAGATGTTCCTAAAGCTTAATTGGAGTCCACCTTTGGGGCTGCCAGTGATTGACAGCTCAGTGGATGGGCGCACACAAATGCACCCTCCCACTTGTGATGTGATGTCAGTTTCAATGAACTGGGCAGTGTGAAATCGTCTTTGCCACCCCCCCCCCCATCCACCCACACCCCCCGGGGGGAAGGTGGGCAAGTGCCGCAAGTCTCTCTCCACAGGCCCGCAAATCACAGAGTTTGGTAACATGGGGGCGGGGCCTAGTGATGTCAGCCTTGTCCCCGCCCCCCGATGTGTTGCCTCTTCAGGCTTCTCCCAGAGAGGTGAAAATAAAAGTAAGCAAGTATGATCTGTAGAAGGTAGATCAATTTGCGGATCCTTTGATCTGAAGATATATCTATTAGTGTGTACCCCTCTGAAGTGTAGTAGTGATACACTAAGCTAGGCTTAGGCCCTGCACGGTGGTGTTGGATTTTTCTGCTTACAGGGAACTGTAAGTGAAGAAGCAGTCGGAGTACACTATAGACAAGATGAGAACCACCTCTGTTTGTCAGTCTCTGTGGGTGTGCTTGTTGCTACCTATCGTAGTTAACGTCCTGGTTAACGTCAGAACTCAAAGTTAACTATTGCTTTCCCTTTTTGTGATGGTTTGATGTTATCTCCCAATAGGTTTCTATTGTACAGAAAATGTCAGTTGTGTTTGACGCTGTTCCTCCTGTGTCTATAATGACATACTTACCAGGACTGCGGGGGATTACCCAAAAAATCAAGAGGGTAAGCAAGTAGGGAGTAGACATTGGGTTAAACCAGGATTCCTCTTATAGGGCTTTATTCTAGTTCACTCTTTCTGATAAAATCCTTCTTAGATGGACAAAACCATGTGCACTGCAGGGGGGGGCAGATGTAACATGTGCAGAGAGAATTAGATTTGGGTGAGTTATTTGTTTCTGTGCAGGGTAAATACTGACTGCTTTATTTTTACACTGCAATATAGATCTCACTTTGAAGTAAAACCTCACCCAAATCTAATTATCTCTGCACAAGTAACATCTACCCCACCTGCAGTGCACATGGTTTTGCCCATCTAAGAAGGATTTTGTCAGAAAGAGTGGATTAGAATAAGGCCCATAGTCTGCCAGAATAATTTATGTTAGAGAGGAACACGCCTTATTTTTTCTAGGGGATTTCTGTTTCAACCGTATAATTTCGTTACAAGCTACCCAAGTCACGTGAGACTCGTCCCTGCTCAGAGATGCAACTATTCAGCAATAAAGGCAATAGAATGGCACAAATACACATTATCTGGTTGTGTTCTGTAATTTGGGACCCACCATCTACTTCAACTCAAGTTCACAATATTAAGCAGAGCAGTGGGTGACAGCAGTGGGCCCCTTGGCCTTTAGGGTGCAATGCACCTGCTGCACCAATGGTAGGTTTGCCTCTGGATATAGGGTAATGCTGTAGCCGCAGGAAATGTATTGAAATGCCCACCAGCAGCCATGCAGACCCCCAACTGGGGTAAATCTATTGATAATCAACTGCTTGATTGCACAGAAAGGCCACGGGAACTGAGACACTGGCGCCATGTTTTATTAGGAACACAGATGTACTGTAAGCTGACACTTCCACATTTTTTGCCTTCACTCCACTGGACCTCCAATAAAAACATCCCAAGTCTGTCAATCACTTTTGAATAAATCCTCACCACAAGAGTAGTTGCTTTTGTTGACAATGCAATCACTGCGCAGTTCACGATAATCGCTTAACTAGATAATGGCAGCACGGACAGACTGTGTAATGGTTAGCATTACTGCCTCACAGCACTGAGGTCATGCGATTGATCCCCACCATGGCCCTAACTGTGCGGAGTTTGTATATTCTTCCCGTTGTTGCGTGGGTTTCCTCTGGGTACTCCAGTTTCCTCCCACAATTCAAAAATATACTGGTAGGCTAATTGGCTTCCAACAAAATGAACCCTAGAATGTGTGTGCGTGTATATGTGGTAGGGAATATAGATTGTAAGCTCCACTGGGGCAGGGACTGATGTGAATGTTCAACTATACTCTGTAAATCGCTGCGGAATATGTATGCGCTATATAAGAAACTGCTAATAAAAAAAACTAATGAAGATTGAAATAGTGTCCACATCTGGCTCAAGCCCAAAGCAAATTCCAGCACGTCCCATGTTTTGCCCACACAATAAATTTCGTGTTGAAGCATTTCCAGAAAAGTGACAGGGCCGTGCAGGAGATGCTTGCAGTGGCCTGTAATATTGCGGGCCACTTTTGCCATTCTGTGACTGCCTGCTAAAGACTCTAGCGCCAGCAAACCCTACTGGACCTGCCCTGCAATCACCTTAAACAAGAGGTAGTGACGCTGTGGAACTCTACCCTCTACAGTCAGGTCCATATATTGGGACATCGACACAATTCTCAGATTTTTAGCTCTATACACCACCACAATGGATTTGAAATGAACCAAACAAGATGTTATTTAACTGCAGACTTTCAGCTTTAATTTGAGGGCATTACAACGGTTTCTATATGTGCCTCCCACTTTTTTAACTGACTAAAAGTAATGGGACAATCGACTCAAAAGCTACTCAAGAACAGGTGTGGGCTATTCCCTTGTTATTTTATCATCGATTAAGCAGGTAAAAGGTCTGGAGTTGATTCCAGGTGTGACATTTGCATTTGGAATCTGTTGCTTTTGACTCTCAATATGAGATCCAAAGAGCTGTTACTATCAGTGAATCAAGCCATCATTAGGCTGCAAAATCAAAGCAAACCCATCACAGAGATCGCAAAAACATTAGGTGTGGCCAAATCAACTGTTTGGAACATTCTTAAAAAGAAAGAATGCACCGGAGAGCTCAGCAACACCAAAAGACCCAGAAGACCACGGAAAACAACTGTGGTGGTTGACAGAAGAATTACTTCCCTGGTGAAGAAAAACCCCTTCACAACAGTTGGCCAGATCAAGGAGGTAGGTGTAGATGTGTCAGAGTCAACAATCAAGAGAAGACTCCACAAGAGTGAATGTAGAGGGTTCACCACAAGATGTAAGCCATTGGCAAACTTCAAAAACAGGAATACCAGATTAGAGTTTGCCAAACAACATCTAAAAAACCCTTTACAGTCCTGGAACAACATCCTATGGACAGATGAGACACAGATCAATTTGTACCAGAGTGATGGGAATCGAAGAATATGGCAAAGGAAAGGAACTACTCATGATCCAAAACACGCCACTTCATCAGTGAAGCATGGTGGTGGTAGTGTCATGGCGTGGGCATGTATGACTGTCAATGGAACTAGTTCCGTTGTATTTATTGATAATGTGACTGCTGACAAAAGCAGCAGGATGGATTCTGAAGTGTTTCTGGCAATATTATCTGCTCATATTCAGTCAAATGCTTCAGAACTCATTGGACAGCGCTTCACAGTGCAGATGGACAATGACCTGAAGCATACTGCAAAAGCAATTAATGAGTTTTTTTAAGACAAATACCGTAAGTGGAATGTTATGAAATGGCCAAGTCAATCACCTGACCTGAAACCGATTGAGCATGCATTTCAATTGATGAAGACAAAACGATGCTGTCACCACAAATACATACAATCTAAATATAAAAATCTAAGAAGAAATGTACACAACCGGTTGTGACTGTATTGCATGCAAAAAAAGATTATTTTGGTTAAAAACTGGTCATGTTATTCGCATATACACCTCTTTTGAGGGATTAAAAGAAATAGCCATCAGGGTTAGGGTCTTTGTTAGACAGTCCGTATCTGTACTGGCAAGAAAGAGGAAATTTGGAGGCCCCTGTACAAACTGGCTCTATTTTACCTGAGTTATCCCCCCCCCAGTGTGTACAGTGTTTTTAGTGCAGCCAGGAACCTGGTCAGTGAGCGGTGTAGGAGGTTTCTTCCACAAATTGTGGAGATGATGGTCATCAAAATGATCAATTCTTCATTGAAGACCAGCAATTGTCTTCAGAGACTGCAGCGGGATCTGTGTTGGTGGATTCCAGTGGGGGACAAATTGATTATCTGTGAGGTTGAGGATGTACACACTGAAGGGGTTGAGGAATTGGAGGATAAGGATGAGGACGACATCTTGCCTCTGTAGAGCCAGTTTGTTCAGGGATACTTTAAATGCTTCTATTTTTATGGGGGCCCAAACAAACCAATCATTTCAGCTACAGTTGTGTGGCAGACCCTGTCGCTGAAATGATTGGTTTGTTACAGACAGTGTGCATATCCTATTTACGCAACATAAGGGTGGGTGGGAGGACCCAGGGTCAATTCCATCAGTGGGCGGCTAGTCTTTTGACAGTTTTTTTTAAATTATGCTGCCTGCCCTTACTCTCACTGGCAGCCGCCATTTTGCTCCCCCCCCCGTCGGGACAATATCGCTGCCCCCCCGCCCCAGTTAAAAGACAAGACCCCCCCCCCGGGGAGCTGGCAGGGGGGACCATGTGTTGCGGGGGTACCTGTGGTCAGGGAGAGCCTGGAGGTCCCTGCGGCGCTGATTATGATGTTGCCGGGGTCCCTGCAGTGAAGTGGAAATACTGCGCTACCGCCATGCGGCGGCGTGGGAAGCACTTCTGACTCTGAAAACACTGGGCGCATGCTGATTGGCTGAATCTCAGCCAATCAGTGTGCGGACAGTGTTTTCAAGGTTAGAAGCGCTTCCCGCGCCGACGTACGGCGGTAGCGCAGTATTTCCACTTCACTGCAGGGACCCCGGCAACATCATACTCAGCGCCGCAGGGACCTCCAGGCTCTCCCTGACCACAGGTACCCCCGCGCTGCACAGACCCCCCTGCCAGCTCCCCGCTGCACCCACAAGCAGTGGGGAGCTGGGGCAGAAACAACATCGCACGCAGACCCCCGGCGCCTCCCTGCCACCGCGGGGGCTGCGGCCCTATAGTTACGCCACTGGATGGGATGTCACAGTGCTGTCCATGCCCCCGTAGTGATAGAAAATGTGGGCGAGGCCTATGTACATGACATCCTATGGGGTACCACACCCCTTTCTGTAGTCCAGGGCTGGGCAATACCGGCCCTCCAGATGTTGATGAGCTACACATCCCAGCATGCCTTGCATCAGTTTTAGCATGGCCACATAGCAAAACTAATGCAAAGCATCCTGGGATGTGTAGTTCATTAACATCTGGAGGGCCTGTGTTGCCCAGCCCTGCTGTAGTCCATGCCCCTTTTTTTGGGCACACGCTTCAGAGGGGACAAATGAATAAGGCACAATTACCAAGAGCATATTGTCTTGCTGCAAACTTAAGTGAACTCAGGGGTGGTAAAAAGCAAGACATAACTTCAATGTGACACAGCATTGCAAAGCACTCATTAACGATATAAGATATATGCAGACATGCGATAGGAAATTTCCACAGCACATTGACAGCACATGATTATCCTGTTTACTCCAAATCGCTGCGAGGAGCTTTCTCTGTTTATACTGTACAGTACATTCTTCAGAACAGATAACAGTGGTTCAGTGTGTTTGTTTTTGATTCCAGATTAACAACATCTCCATTCTCTTGACTTCCTGCTAACCTCGTAAATTTATATCCAGTATCAAATAGAAATATTTCATACTTGCCTACTTTTGATTTCACCTCTCCGGGAGGGGGACGGGGGCAAGGCTGACATCACTTGGTCCCGCCCCCAATGAAAAAAACCCTTGCGGCCCTCAAAGAGGAGGCGGGGCTTAAATGACGCAAAATGCTGCGGTCGTGTCATTTAAGCCTCGCCCCCTCACCACCGAATTAAACCAGCGGGCAAGGGGGGAGCAGGGCCTATCACTAGAAAGCGGGAGACTTGCCCAACTTCACGGGGGGCCGGGAGAAGGACCCGATTTTTGGGATGCTCCCAGCCATTCCGGGAGGGTAGGCAAGCCTGAAATATTTCCTAATATGTGAAGAAGACCTGTATTTACAGTGTTTGGTTTCTCTTGTCTTCACCATTCATTTCTTGGCCTAAAGGGACCTACACATGGGCTTAGAATCCTAAGCCATACTTGCTTACCCTCACGGATTGGCTGGTAGTCTCCTGAAAATTGGGTCACCCTTCCCGGTGGGCAAGTCTCCCACATGCCCGCCGAAGCCCTGCACCCCCGGAGAAATGCCAGAATTGGGGGTGGGGCTTTGAGAGTCAGCCTTGTCCCCACCCTCCAATGTGCAGGTCTTGGTTGTCCTCTCTGGGCTCCTCCCGGAGAGGCAACCTTAAAGGTAGGCAAGTATGATGCTAGGCAAGATTGCTCAGCACACAGCGATGTGTCCGCGCTTCTCCGCTGAGAACACTGGCCCTGACTGGTGGTTAAGTAGGTTTATTGAGAATGCTGGATAATAATCGCTGGGCGTTAGCGATGCACAAGGCCGTGCATCTCTATTGCTATGGTCCCTACACATGTAGCAATGTAGGAGCATTTTCTAAGTGATTAGTGAGATCAATTAGAAAATGCCCCTAAATTGCTCCGTGTGTAGGCTCCATTAGTTACAGCTTCAAAGTTTCATACTAGATGACATCTGGGCAGGCATGATGCCAGGGGCACAGAGGATGGTGTGGCTATGAAGCCTTCCTGGGTCACTGTTCTGCAGAAAGCTCCAGTATTTACACACACACACACACACACCCCACAGTGGCGTAACTAGGATTTGGGTGCCCCCCCGCCGTTAAAGGGAGGGCGCCCGCCCGCCCCGCCGCACCAACCCCGCCGCACCAACCACCGCCCGCCCCGCCGCACCAACCCCCTCCCCCCCGCCGCCCATGCAAACCCCCCATCCCCCGCAGTCTTACCTACATTCGGTTCAGTACGCGCTGGTCCCGGCTCCCTTCTTCTGCTATGAGGGCCACCACAAAATGTCCGCCGCCATACAGCAGACAGTTTCATAGAACTGTCTGCTAAATGGGGGCGGACATTTTGTGGTGGTCCTCATAGCAGAAGAAGGGAGCCGGGACCAGCGCGTACTAAAGACAGGTAAAGTCTGCAGGGGATTGCGGCAGGGTGTAACTATAGCAATGCAGCCCCCGGCGCCCGCACATGCACAGCGCCCCCCCCCCCCCCCCGCGCGGGCGCGGGGGCTGCGGTGCTATAGTTATGCCACTGACACCCCATATGATTGGTTACACCCCCCTAATACTGCACTGATCTCTTGGCAGCCCTAATTATGTATAAATGTATTACTGAGTGAGAATGAATTCAGAGATGGCTTGGTTATTGCTTTAGCATAGTAAAATTAATATCATTATGTAGAAAATAAAAAAAAAATGCTTTTTGGCAGGGGGGGAGAAAAATTTCTAACTACGCCACTGGATGAGGGGAAGAAGCAGAAATAGGAGAGCGAAAGAGAGAGAGGTAAGAAAAGGTGTAAGACAGAGATTGGAGGAAAAGAGGGACATAGAGAGACGGAGGAAGAGGGGGAGACCAGCGCGTACTGAAGACAGGTAAAGACTCCAACACTAGTTGTTTTAAATATGGTTATAGTGGGGAGATCACTATATCTCCCCACTATAACCATATTTAAAACAACTAGTGTTGGAGTACCCTAGCAATTAGAGGATTAGTACTCATCATTGTAACTTAAAGGCTACTCAGATATAACACTATCACATGGGTAGAATTCACTGATCTGTTCAGGTCTGCAGACTACTCCCTATATAGTAAGACGCACTGCTGTGACAAACAAAAACCACAGGATACTGTGACATTGGGGTCTCACTACGTGAGGAATCTTTTCCTCAATTTTAAAACTTTTGTGTTAATTGTCTATTTTGTATGTCTTTGGTTTTATATGTCGCTTTTTAAGTGAATAATTGAATAAAAGTTATATTTTATATAAAATACCTTCTTACGGTGCACCACAATAACGACAAGCCTAGTCTTTCCTTCTCCCCTTGACTGATTTATGAGCATTCTAAAACACTTTCACATATCAAACCTTCTAAAAAGGACAAGTGGAAATGATGTTCATAGCAACTAATCAAATTCTAGGGGTCCAGCGTCCGTGTGGGATACTGGCCTAATATAGAGGGTTTTTTAAAAAGGGACAGTCATATACAAGGCATGGTTTTACCTTGCAAATTATTGCCTCTTTAAAAAGCCTACAAGTTCATCTGGCATCCCGCAAGACCGCCTGATTTGCACTGACCCTAGTTTTGTAGAACATTTTGGACCCAGTTATGTAGAACATTTTTATAAAATTATTGAATATGATTTGTTGCTATAAGGTTGGATAAATCTCTTTATATTTGCATCTCATAAAGGCAGATGGTAACACACTGTCTGGTGCATTTCCCTTGAAATAATTACATACTGTACATGAAACGCCCCATATTAAGTGGAGATCTATCAAAACTTCAAAAGAGAACAAGTAGAAATGTTTTCCACAACAATCCAATCAGCTTGCAGCTATCCTTTATCTAGCACAGTCTACAGAACGGCAGAAGCTGATTGGTTGCTCACTCTTGCTTGTCTGAACACATCTAGAACCTGGTAGTGCAACTGGTTCGAAACGACTCTCCAATTCGTTAAAATGATTTCTGTTTCCTGAAAACAGTTCACGTGGTTGAACGAACACTAAAAATAAAAGGTGTTTATGGCCACCCTTCTGACTGACAGTATACTCCCATGTCATCTGCAGAGGAGCTGCTTGCAAAGGTTTTGCACCAACAATAAAAACCGTGCGTTAAGATCTTTCGATTTTTTTATGGTTTTATAACTACTGCTAGTTATTGACTAAATATTCCAAGGGAAATGTTTGGCTATGCAACATGTATAATTACTCCGAGATTGCAGCTCGTCTTGTTTACTGTAAAATCCCTTAACATGGCAGAAAGACAAGTGTAATTACAGTACTTATATAATTTGTTATGTAATGTGATAGACCGGTTATGGTAAGTAAGCAACTCACTCATGTTGTATTGACAGCATTTATGCATGCCAAAGTGTTTATGGAAAAACACAAGGTTGGAGTGTCTTCAGATGAAAAATGTGCAGTTGTAACACCCCTACTGGGGTTTTTGTGTATATATAGTGTGGATTGTGCCAGGCTTCAGAAGCCCCTTTTTGTTACGGCAGAGAGATCGGAAACTCCTCAGTGACTAAACCAATGGCTGAAAATACGTCAGCAGGGAAATGCTCTGCCAATTTTTATCTGTTTTATCTAGGGAAGCCAATCCCGGGAATCAGGATTAAAAAATGTTTAATCCCAGGATTCCTGGTATTGGCTTCCCTAATTGCAATTTTTTAAATTGTTAATTAAATAATGCCCTGGCCACCACATATTCACGTACATGGGAGGAGGTTACCGGGCACCTGAAGCCGAGTGGTTGAGTGGGCACTACTTTTGGGGGTGGGGGGGATGTGTGGCTGTCCATGAAGAGGGCAAGTAGCTTGGCTGACAGGTTCAGCAAGGAGGTCAAGCTGAGCCGTGGAGGGCATGCAGTGCACCCGGGGGGCTGAGCCATGGAGGGCGGGCAGTGAGGCCGTAGGCCGAGCCATGGAGGGTGGGCAGTGCAGCCGGGGGCTTAGTGGCCTTCACAGCGTGACCGCTGACACTTCGTGGATGGGAGAAGCCGGGCAGCCTCTGAATGAGTGCTCAGATGCTGCCCAGCATTAGACTGCACATGCGCAGTCTGATCCCAAAATCCTGAGATCGGAAAGTCCAATCCCAGGATTGAAATCCCAGGAATTTTGGGTCCAAATCCCGGGATCCCGCCATTCCTGATCCCGGGATTGGCCACTCTAGTTTTAAGTCAAAGGTTATAGCAACATCACAGAGCAATACAGTGTCAAGAGAATAAGCCCAATATGGGTAATAATTAAACATCTTGATTATAATATTTTATCTTGGTTGTTGCAACTGGCAACCCTATATAGCTTTAATTATCAATGCAAAAAATATCTTGACATCAGCTCAATTCTTCGCTTCAAAACATTATTGTTCTATAAACAATACAATTGTGTGATGTGACTCACAAGGGTAACTTCACGTAGTATTTTCACTAGTTATACTCCATAACTAGTGCAAGAACAGCAACTATTATTTCTTATAGTAACAACAATACACAATTTAAATATTGGCACAGATACAGTAATACAATACATGGCAGGCAATGAATTTGAAGGCAAGTGAGTCACCAAATCTTAACCCCATTGAGCTGTTGTGGAAGCAGCTTGACCGTATTATGGTATGCAAGAAGTGCCCATCAAGCCAATCCAACTTGTGGGAGGAGCTTCAGGAAGCAGAGCGTGAAATTTCTTCAGATTACCTCAGCAAATGAACAGCTAGAATGCCAAAGGTCTGCAATGCTGTAATTGCTGCAAAAGGAGCATTATTTGACGAAAGCAGAGTTTGAAGGACAAAATTATTATTTCAAATAAAAATCATTATTTCTAACCATGCCAATGTCTTGACTAAATTCTCTTTTCATTTTGCAACTCGTTTGATAAATAAAAGTCAGTTTTCATGTAAAACACAAAATTGTCTGGGTGACCCCAAACTTTTGAACAGTAGTGTATACACTACAGTAGTTCAGAGAGACAGAAAAAAGGCAATTTATACAATCTGTTAGCTGAGGGAAAACTGTTGAGTTTCTCTGTAACTTCCTGTAAATGCAGGTTTTATATAGTAATGGCCATCGGTGCAGTCACCATCGATGGTTGCCACTCGATGGATAACATTGATAGTTTTAGCTATCGATGGTTATCCATTATCTTTGACTGAATGGCCCGAGGGCCAATCAAAATTTGGTGGTGGGGCTTACGGGTGTCAGGGGCGGAGCTATGCTCCGTGTCCCTACACATTGAAAAAAAAATCTGGTTCTTCCACATCGATGGCAAAAGTATTCAATATCGGCCATAAACCATCGATGATTTCTAATCATCGATGGTCATCCCTAGTTTTATACACTATGGCTCAATAGCAGTGAAGTCTAGACTTACTCTGCACTGCAAACGGGGAAACCATTCCATGGTGAGTCATTGCAAATGGATTTCCCCTGTATGCACAGCTGCAGACACAGGGAGCCACTTTGGCGGGGCGGTGTTTACCTGATTGCTGGGCACCAAAAACTCGCAGCCCAGCAACCAGGTCTGAATTGGGCTCTTAGCTTTGCTGGTAAGTAGAGTTACGGATGCACATGTAGAACTGCTGCTGCAATGTACTTGTCACATACCCAGCCAACTCCTGTTTATTTGTATGGGACAATGGGGGTAATTCAGTCCTTATAGCTGCTGAGCGAGTTAGCAGCGTCCATCGATCAGAAAGACACCGCCCGGCTAATTCCCACCTTGCTATGGGGATGTCCACAAAATGCTGGGAGTTCCCATGCACCTTTCTCCTGACTGAAATATCACAGATGACTGTGAGTAGGTAGCCGCCACCCAGACAGAAGGAAAACCCACCATGCAAATCTACAAATAAATTGTGAAATTATTGCAGATCAAAATCCATCCACAAATCCAGACGCCATGCATTAACCAACCAATGATTTGTCCAGTCTGTGCAAATGTGAGTAAGTCTGACGCTTCCACAACTGTGACAGAAACGGGCTGACCGAGGCCGCCGGTGACATCACAGATACTCCATTAAAATGTCTGGGCATGTCTGCGGTTTTTTTCGGACACTCCCTGAAAATGGCCGCCGTCCACCTCAAACGCCGGCATTGTGAATGTGTCAATGTTTTACAGGTGTTCACATATTAGTTGTCTGCATATTAAAAAAAATCCTGGATCATTGCTCCCAGGCCAGCCGTGATTATGGGATGGCAGCACTGCCAGGAGAAGTGTTGAGAGCAGCCTGAATGGTCCGGGTGACTGTTCACACTGCAGGGTATAGGCAGCCCAGAGTGTCCTTTGGAAGCTGTAATATTCCCCGCAGGGCACAGATCAAGGCACCCTACTATTTGGTTGCACGGGCTAATGGGCAGTGACAGTGCCCCCTCACTTGCAGACCCCTCTCTATCTACTTACCTACTTTTAATATTAGTACGAATATCTCTTTCGACATTTGCTTCAGCGGTGAAGGGGCAAGCGGTGGCTTCAGGGAGCATCCGGGAGATTTGCCCACCTTCCCAGGATGCCGAGAGGGTCAACAGACTTTCAGGAACCTCCTGTCAATTCAGCGAGAATAGGCAAGTGTGCTCTCTATGGGGTAAATTTACAAAGATGGGAGTTATTGAAGCTGGAATGTTGCTGAGGGCAACCAATCCGATACTAAGTATTATCTTCTAGAAGGTGCTAAATAAATAAGTAGAATCTGATTGGTTGCTGTAGGCAACTCTCCACCTTGAATAGAACTCCCATCTTAGTAAATTTACACCAATGGCCTTGGTCTACATTGTTCTGCCTGCATTTTGAATGCCAACATTGTGACCGTTAGGGGTTACCACCTCATTCCTTTAATTACGGACACATACTAATTACATAGGTTCTGTGGCTGGCTGACTTCAAGACTCCATTTCACCTGGTTTTAATCAGCCACTGAACCTGTGTAATTAATATGTATGAGTTAGTAACCCTAGTGACCGTCGACATGCTGACTGCACATTATACAGGGGCGGATTTAGGTGTGAAGCCACCCCTAGGCACAAAAATGTTGCCCGCCATCACCCCCCTAGCTTACTCTTTTCCTTTTGTGCACATCCCGTTGGTGGTGTAGTGGATGTAGTTTGCCTTGAACTCCTCCCAATGTCTCCCGATCGTTGGTGGTATAGAGGTACTCCGGGCTAGGTCCAGGTGGCTGCGCGCGCACACAGCGCACTGAGCGTCCGCGTCCTCGGCTCTGCCTCTCACACAGACTTTCCATCAGCCGAGCCGGTCCCCAGCATCATCACTGTTTCAGGGCCGCCGTTGGGTCGGGCAAACAGGGACACGGACGATCAGCTGTGGCCTGCCAGAGTCTGGTGTGGGCCTGGTTACCCTAATTTAGCCGCCCTTAATAGGTGCCGCCCCTAGGCCCTGCCATTATACCTTATCTGCTTATAGAGTATTTTTATCAAGTATGTTTCAATAAATAATACATGTTTTATATTTTTTTAAGGTACTTGTTTCCTAGCACGGCCACTCCGATTTGCATCGGGGTGGTCGTGTCGGAAAAATCGCGTCGGTCGCATCGCATGTGCCCAAATCGCAAGCGATGCGACCGACGCGATCGACCCGATTTTTAAATTGAATCCAATGTGAATAGGGTCCCTGGGACCCTATTTTACATTGGATTCAATGTAAAATATTCCCCAGACCCCCAATTTTACCCCCTCGACGCCGCCACCCCACGATTGACAGCAACCCGAAGCGTGGCTAGCTTCACAGGTATACGCGTCCGCTCGCCACGCTTCGGGCTCGGTGGCTTGCTGCGCTCGCCACACTTTATATTTTCAACTCCACGCCGGCGTGGATAGTAGGGGTATGAAAAGGTCGGAGGACGCTCACCGCCGCCCCTCACGTTTCGGGTTAGCGTCAATCGTGGGGTGACGACGGGGCCATATACAATGTGAAATGGGTCATATTGGCCCATTTCACATTGTTTCCTATGTGAGATGGACTTAATCAAGTCCATCTCATCTTGTGCCATTATAATGCCATAAATATTTTAACATTGAAGCCTATGGCAAAATCGCGGGCATCGCGTCGGTCGCGTCGGGGGCCATGTTAATGGCCGCGACCGACGCAATGCCCCTGATCTTGCCTTTGACGGTAAAATGGACCTGATTTCAAAGGAAATCGGGTCCATCACGGGCATCGTGTACCTTAACTTTAAGGTACACGATGCCCGCGATTGTGGCCGTTCTAGGAAACAAGTACCTTTTTTAATTCATTGTCAAACCTTATAAATCATTGAAAGTAGAACCATGAGTTCTACTCAGATGTGATTTGCCCTTTATGATAATAAGTCCAATGAATGGAAGTGGAGGTCCTGAGGTGTTCTCCGGTCCATGAAGAACATCTGAGCAGGATGCCCCACAGGACTGCAGTAAGGATCCACAGTCCAAATTCCTCCCGGTCTATCAACATAACATATAATGTTCATATTGCACATAGCTGTTGCCTATCATAACAAATGGGGAATTCTAGGAATCCAACATAAATGTCTGTATTGCTGATTACAACACCAACTCTATAATAATACTGCAGCAAAAAATACTTAAACAGACTAAAACTTTTATTACTTGTTTTACCGTTGTGAGGCGATAACAGCGTGTAATTATATCTCCATCAGCTGCACACAGGGCACATTGCCAAAAACTGCAAGGGAAGGCCCACCTATCTAGACGGATTCCAGGGGCTGCAAAGCTCATCAGGTTTTGGGGTGGGGAATGCACATCGTTAGCCATCGCTCTCTGAAAATAAAATGTGCATTTAAGTATTACCAAGGCCACTCCGTTTCTGCGTATCCCATTGATCGATGCCTATAATTATTTCATCATTATGTGCAAAAAAGCATACGCAAACACCAAACATCAGGGAAGGGGACGAATTTGGTCCGCCACAAACTGGTCTGAATCAGACCGTTAGTTTCATGCACAAAATGATTAAAAACACTGGGTGACGTTTAATAGAATGCGATTTTTAGATACTTTCTGAAATCGCACCTTATCGTATAATTTTTTTTTCCTGAATTCGACTATTGAATGAGATGTGAATTTGCAGCAAAAAAGTGCAATATGGTGAGATTGTTAGCCATGAAAATGTGCGCATTTTCGGACATGTGCGATTTTGTAGGAAAAAAAGTGAAGAAAAAAATGGAGTAGGGTCCCCCCTCCTGAGCATAGTAAGCCCTGGGCTTAAAGAGCCAGTCCCCCGGATTTTATAAAACCAGCACCAGGCTCTAGGGCCGGTCCTGGTTCCCAAAATACGGGGGACATAACGAGTAGGCGTCCCCCATATTTAAAGAACCAGCACCGGGCCCAACCAGCCAGCAGGGTAATGCCACACCCAGGGGGAGACCCAGCTCCTCCTCCTGAATAGCCTAGCGGCCTACAGATTCCTGATTGGCCACTAGGCGCGGCTAGGCGGTCAATAGTGCTATTCCAGGAAACGCTGGGCGTCCCCATGCGAACCCAGGCGGGCACCTGCCTTCCAGGAGTAGGCGGCTGATGTCACAGGACGCCAGCCACCCGCCCAGTTCTCTGACCCAGACGCTGCAAGTCTAGGTCAATCAGACTGACATATTTGCAAATAGGGTAAAAATTATTCGGCGACCATCGAATGAATTCGGCCCCGTCTGTGAAATCTCATGAGACCACCATCCACCGCACTAGCACCAAGCCTGTGGGCAACAACTGCCATGACAACAGCTGCCACATGGCATTATACTATATACATACTGTTTTTCTATCAGTACATTAAAAATGAACTGCAAAATCAACACATTCTTAGTCCAAGACATGACAGATACAGATAAAGAGAGTGGTCAAAATGTCGGCTCATCTCTCAGATATCCAGCAAGTTTGAAACAGATCAGTGCCCCTCAAAAATTGCTTTCTGTTAAGGAGAAATGTGGTCCATCTAGTGGCCTCTAGTGGTTATTGGTGGTACTTCACCTCATAGAAGTGAAGTGTAGTTAGCCCAGTGGCGTAAGTTTGTCCCAGTTGCCCGAAGGCAAGACAAATATTGGTGCCCCCCAATAGCTTAATCAGTAAGGTGTCTGTCTCCAGTAAGGTCATGGGTTTTAATACAGGGTGACACTTGCAAAAATGATAGTCAGGAAGAAATGATAGATAGGAAGAGTCAGCCACAGAAGTGATATTTATGGCTTTCAATTAACTGATTCAAACTCGCAGGGATGGATAGGTGCCCCCTTGGGAGCAGGAGTTTGGCGGTAGATGACGCCATTGCCTCTCAGAGTTACGCCTCTGAGTTAGCCTTTTATATATAGATAGATAGAACAGCTTAAAAAAAAGGGAAAGTGCTAGAGGAATACTAGAAGATTCTTAAAAGTCATGAATACAAAGACCCCCTGCTTGTAGGCAGACCTCACACCACACACAGAGAAGCACAAGACCTGCGGGGATTACTTAACATCAACAATAACACAGATAAATTAGAAAAACAATAAAGGATTCCGTGCTGACGTTGCACCAGCTGTGGAGATGTAGAGCTCGCAAAAACAAAATCATCAAATAACAAGAATGCACGTCCAACTGGAGAAAGATAGAAACCGATACAGGTATCACCTGCAAATCCAAAGACAGAAGAATGATAGAATATACAGTATGAACATATAGCATAAAAAATTACAAGACAATAAATTTAAGCCTTATAGAAGACGATACGCCAAAAGCCCCCTACACACTAGCTGACCAATATCAGCATTGGCGGGTACCCAGCAGGGGTGCCAGCATTAAATAGTACGGCCGTCATAAAAAGAGGACCTCCGTCGTCTGAACATGCTGTACGTGGGAGGGGGTCATTAATATTGAGTGTACACACTAGGGCCGGGATGTATCAATATTCGCGGGTGTAAGGTGCAGTTACCTTTTATTTTTCTATTATGATTTCGTGGCCGTTTTGCGGGTCTGTCCGCGTTATGTATTATTTTTTTAATATGCAAATGTGCCGCGTAAACGGTGGCCTCCTCCGGATAGTTTTCAGGTTTTTTTTCTTTATGCGCATGTGCAATGAAGTCTAGTTTTCATATCATGCACAGATCTGTTTTTCAGCTGTGCGGGAGGTTGCCTTCTTTCCGATCGGCATCTGGCTGCTGCTGGTGAGCACTGCTAGTTGCTTCCTTCAGAGGGACTAGGGGCAGCAGACATTAGAGGAACTTTACAAACACACAGCCAGCATAGCGCTATATATATAACATGATTACCTGAGTGATGCAGGCATGCTATACATAGCGCTATATAGCGTTATGCTGGCTGTGTATATATATGGGTGATGTGTTTGTGAAGTTCCTCTAATGCCTGTTGGCCAAAAGTCTCTGCCGCTGATGCTTGTGTTAATGTTTTTTTTCTTTGGACTGTGGCACAACACTGTATATCGCCTGCAATACTGGGCGAATATTTCCAAGGCATAGCTGAGCGCTGCGAATGTTAATACATAGCGCGTCAGCTTACATAGAAATCAATGACAGTAACTACCACGCCGGAAACTCCGCGATAGTACAAGCTGGCAGAGTTTTTTTTCTAACAGCAATGCAAAACTTTATTAATACATCATGTGAAGGCACTGCGGATGCGTAAATGGGATGTCAGCGCTGCGGTAAGCGTTGATACATCCCGGCCTAGGTGATGTTGGAAACAATATCCCTCAGAAGCCCTTTCTGAGCGATATTGTCAGGGGCGGATTGGCCCACCGGGAAACCGGGCCATTTCCCGGTGGGCCGGCCCAAAACTATTTAAAAAGGGGCCGGCCGTGCTCCCCCCAGAGCGGGCTGGGCCGCGGGCAGCGGCCGCAGCACTTTGCCCAAATCTGAAAAGGCTGCAGGAGGCTGCTGCGCATGCACGCACAGCACCTCCCAGGGCCTTCAAGCGGCACAGCACCTCCCAGAAAGAAGAAGCAGCAGCAGGTGAGCCACACCCCCCGCATACATTACATACCGCCACCCCCCCACGCACATTACATTCCGCCGCCACCCCCCACACGCATTACATACGCCCGCACACCCCCCCCCGCGCGCGCATTACTTATGGCCGCATCTCCCCTTCCCCACCCCCACCCCCCCACCCTGCTCCCGGGCCGGAATCAGGTCCCAATCCGCCCCTGGATATTGTTCACAATATCGCCTAGTGTGCATAGATTATACACAAAAGATTGCGAGGGGGTTGCAAAAAAGTAATCGCTGATTTTTCTGCTCTTTCGCATCTTTTGCTAAGATTGTTACGCATGCGCGGTCATTCGATAATTGATTGGCGTGACAATTTGCACAGCAACTGTCAGGTCTGAATTACCCTCTATATAAGCAATTAACTTTGTACTTGGAACAAACCATGACGCAACTTTTTATTTTCAGCACTTGGTTAATTACTTGGGGTTTTGATTTTAAATGAAGCAGTGAAGAAATGTATTTTTTTCTGTTGTTGCTGTTTTGGGTGTGGGGGGTGGAGCGGCTGATATAACAGGGAAGCAGCCTTCTTTTTGGACAATCCGTTCAGAACACATTCATTGCTCACACCTGCCCCCCTGGTTCTTTCTCACGATCTGTCACCTCTTTCTCACCTTGTTGAACTATGCCTTGCCTTGTATGTCACACAGTCTTGCCATACTTTTTGTTGCCAAAGGCATGCATGGCCTACAAATTGCATCACTCCTGCAAGGCCACGCCATTTTCACCGATGGGGACCCCTCTATCTCTGGGTATAGACACTCAGCAGAGCAGCGCCGGGCATAGGGGACAGCCAACTGAATTTCTTTAATGTTAAATAGGTCTTCTCATTTGGACTCTTAAGGGTTTAAAAGTACCAACAAACTTGGTGTGGCGTGAATATTATATAGTTACAGAAAAAATGAAAGTACTCAGGGAGCGGAAGAAGTGAGTGTGTTCACTTGCAGAGCCCGAGGGTACACCCATCGTTACTGTATAAGTAATATGTTTTATATACATTTATTACCATCACTTGGTAAAATAGGAAACTTTTGCTATGGGTCCTCAGTATCTGATTTTGGACCTGGGGGGTGATGTATCAAGCAGCGTAAAGAGTATAGAAGTAGACCAGTGTATAATGCTGCTTTCCCATTGCAGACCCGTTTTAAGTTACAGGTAATCATAAACGGTATTTAGCATTCCCACTGCAGCAGATTACAGTTTTAAATGCCATTTAAGTACCATTCCCATTGCAGGTAAAACGTTTTAGCTCTTTAAAACGTTTTTACAGCACAAATGAGTGCCTGTGACTTTAATGGGCCAAAATCTCTGTTACATATATCTTTCACCAAAGTAGTGCGTACACACTGAGCTATTTTCCCCAAAGAGCAAGAGATTTTCAGGAGGTGAAAGACTTTGCTGAAAATCTTTCATTATAAACGGCTATTTACATAATGGGCTGGGTTTGAATTCCATTGGTTCCATATTTACGTTACTGGCAGCGACACGGGGGTGGGGAGTATGCGGCCGCCAGCGAGTAGTTCCACAGAGGGGGGACGGGACGGGGTGATGTGTGTGCAGCCACGCCGCTCTGACAGCGTGGCGCGGTGAACGGTCCACGGGTGGGGGGTGCGGGCGCCGGAGCAAGTCAGCTGTGGTGCAGTGTGGCTCAACTGGCTTTAGGGGGGACGGGGTGCGGGTGCCAGTCACCTTGCTCCACGCCACTGACCTGCTCCCAAGTGCCGGCCCTGATTGCTTATTATATTTATATGCCCACTGCCACCAATGTATATTTAAATGCAAACTGCCTATATATATATATATATATATTTATATAGTTGGTGCTAGCCAGTATATACAGTATATATTCACTACATTAGTGGCAGTGGGCATATCAAAATATAAACATTGGTGGGCAGTGGTGCCAATAATATATACATTGCTGGTCTGTGCCAGCAATGTATATATGTACTGGCTTAAATATATTACATTGGTGCCCAGTGGTATCAGTAATATATAGATTGCTGGCATATGCCAGCAATCTATATATTACTTGCTTAAAAAACGCATTGGTGGCCAGTGGAGTTTACATGCTCCGAGTCACTCCACACTAGCAGAGCAGCCAGCCGGGGGCGGGGCGTTCTGCCGGGGGCGGGGCGCTCCGCCGGGCTGTGTGGCCTGGCCGGGGAGACGCAGCAGATCCGATGAGCGGCAGCGTGGGCACGGCGGCGGGGTGAGTATATGCACCAGTGGGGGCGACGGGGGGTGTGGACGGCGGGGCGACGGGGGGTGTGGATGGCGGGGCGACGGGGGGTGTGGACGGCGGGGGGGCGGGTGTCAGCCGGGGGAGGGAGCAGCCGGTCAGCTGGGCTGAAAGTCTCTGATCTTTCAGCCCGGCTGCCATACACACCTGGCGATGATGGCTCAAATATGAGCCTTCATCGCCAGACGTGCTGGTAAAACCAAAGAACACCGTTTAAGATGCATTCCCATTGCACCTTAAACGGTAGATTACCGGCTAAAACCCTGCTTGGAAAACGGGTTGAAATACCGTTTAACTTTAAACGGTATTTCAACTCTGGCGCTTTCCCACTGCAGCCTTAAACGATATTTTGCCCTCAAAAATCGGCAATATACCGTTTTAAGGCTGCAGTGGGAAAGGGGCATAAGTTGCCAATAACAAACAATCAGCATCTTCCTATTCTTTTATAAACTGCGTGTGATATATGCTGATTTCTTGCTATGGAGAAATACTGGGATTAGGACAGTTTATCCATCTCTGTAAAAGAGGGAAGCAACGAATACCGGGATAACAGCGCGGCGCTATCGCCTGACAATTAATATCCAGCATGCTGGATAAATCTAGTTAATCAGTGGTCAGGGCCAGTGCTCTCACCAGAGAACATTGGTCCTGACAGATCGCTCAGCGCTGTGTGCTATGTGATCTTGCTGAGCAATCCTGAGCGATCTACACTGCTCAAATCGCTCAGCAACATCTCCCCATGTGTAGGCAGGGCTGCCGCCAGGAATTTTGGGGCCCGGAACTGATTCCCACGGCCCCCCTCCCGCCGCTGCCCCTGCCGGGCACCGTGGATGAGCTGCTAGTGCGCGGACCTCCATCTACCCCCCCCCTCTATTCACTTACCGCCCAAAGCACAGCCTGGCTTCTTCAATGCAGGATGCCGTCGTCCGATTAAAATGCAGCACCGGCAGGTGATACAATCAGAGCTCCTATACCAGCAGCTGCTCTGATTGGCTAACTGTACACGAGCTCTGATTGGCTCAAAAGCCGGGGCAGCATTTGAATTGGCCACCGGCTTACTGCATTGACGAAGCCAGGCTGTGCTTTGGTACCTGCTGAGGACCGAGTGCAGCGCAAGCAGCACACAGCGGAGGGTTGCTGTGGGCAAACTGAGCTGCCTTGGCCCTTCCAGAGGCCAGGCCCGGCACAGCTGTACCTACAGCCGCCCCCTGTCGGCAGCCTTATTAGTAGGCCCCTTTAGAATGCATCCAAGTAGGCTACAGTTAGATTCAAAATTGCACTTTTTCTGCCGTTACCAAAAATAGCAAATAAGAAATCGAATCCCAATGTTTGCCCATTAAAAAGGATAGAAATCCCAAATGTAACAGGGTAGGATTGTTAAAATCTAAACCAAACCTGACCAAAAATCACCAGAATAATAGGCAGGCGAGTATCAGTGAGATCAGTGTATGGTACTTTCAGGAAACGTTATCATTGAGCTCTATTATGTGAACTAGCATTTGTCGATAACCGCAAAGTTAACTGCACTTAACCACAATTGTGACCTGTATTAATCTTCTGCTTAAGTTCAATTAAGTTTGGTTTTAAGGTAAAAAAAGAGGAGAAAAACCAGTCGCACAGGATGGTAACTTAAATATAGAATGGATGGCCCCTCTTATTGTGATTCCCATAAATTATTATTATGGGGAGGGAGGGTGTTCTGACACTGGACATGAAATATGACAAGGAAAAAGAGGAACAGGAAGAATGTCGCTGTGTGGCGCACCAAGAGGAATTTAACAATAAAATGTAACTTTTATTAATTGCATACTTAAAAAGCGAAATAAAACACAGACATATAACATATACACACAGACATGTAGTTAAAATGGGATATTTCTATCCCTACAACGTGGGACCCCCAATGTCTTTATATTTTATTCAATAAATCAATAATATGATATAGACAGGTCTGTTCGATATGCGTTCTATACTTGTGGCGGCAACTTTTATCTATGGAGAAAATTTCTCCAGCCTTTATCTCCTATTCTAGTGATTGCCACAATGACACATACACTGGCTCAAAAATGGAGCTATTCGTTGGATCAGGCTGAGTATAGGTGGGTGGTATACTACCTCATATGAAAAACCTGTGCCTGATGTCTGACAGGTTTTTATCTGTCACACTCGTTAGGCAACTTAATTATGAGAAATCGGCTGGGTAATGGGATTCGATCTGGGTATAGTGCCAAACGTGTACTGGTCCCTATATCCAGGTTCCGTACTGCTTAGTCTCTAATGAGACTGTAGCGGTGTGCGTGTTATCGCCGATACCAACCCAGGTGCTGTTCACAGGGAGGAAGCGGTAGCAGACATCATGCTCCGCTCCTCTGGTTGTGTAACTCGGAACGCCGGAGAACAGTTATACGCAGCACCCTATCTAAACAGATCAAAATACATAGTAAGTGGGGAAGGGGACAAGGGGGTTCACACACGAGGTATGCGGTCAGCACACGCTTCGCTGTGAGCTTCGTCAGGACCAAAAACTTATTGGTCCTGACGAAGCTCCCAGCGAAGCGTGCGCTGTCCACACACCTCGTGTGTGAATGCTGCTTGTCTTGACTGCAGGTTGGACTTATGCCTTGAAATTTTTTTTCTCATAAAGTTTTTTCTACTTTCATTAAAACTGGTGTGCTTGCCTCTAATTGTCCAGTATGTATGTATGTATGTATATAAATATATATATAATTGTAGCAGGTCCGGCACTCCAAACAATGACATTATACCTGAGTCCGGTGCCCTCATAGTGAGAAACTATAGAGGACAGGGGTGCGGCACTGGGACAATAAGACTGAAACGATAAAGTTGCTAGGGTAATATATATATATTTACATATGTTTATGACCGATTACATTGGGACCCCATGGAAAAATACAAAACAGAATTTTGATCCCATAAATATAGAAAATAATTTTGATCATCTGATCTTGAACCAAGCAGTGGATGAAAAGAAAATTCCAGCAGCAGAATATCTCAAACCAGAATATCCAAGAGTTCCAATTATATACTGTTTACGGAGAATACATAAAAATCATACTAGACCACCAGGGAGGACAAAAATATTGGCCAGGCAGTCAATATACAGCAACATATCTAAATTCTTAGATTGGTCTATACAACCCTGTATTCAAGCCCAACCAACATACCTTAAATACAATTCAGATCTTCTATGCAAATTGAATACTCTAACAGATATTCCGGAAGGTATGTGGTTATGTGGATTAGACATACAAGCCTATACACAAACATTCCACGCAAAGAGGGCATCCGAGGGCATCCGAGGGCAAAGATGCAAGACTTGATGGAGAATGATTGCAATTATCAAGGACCATCTTCCGAATTGATGATAACATTTCTTAGTAATACTAAGTAATACTCTATAGAAATTACTTCTGGTTCAATGGTGAGTTTTTCCAACAGCGTATGAGGTGTGCAATGGGTTCACCCGTCATACCCCCGTACACAAACTCCTATATGTGCTCCATGGAACAAAAATTGTTTTTTTTTTTGCGAAGAAATGAAGGCAGATATTTTCTTTTATTGTCGTTTCATAGATGACATTCTGTTGTTTTGGCAAGGCACAGAATGGGAATTTAGAGAACATATGCAGAGAATAAATGGACTAGACTGCCCTATCAAATTTTCGTTTGAGATCAGCCAAACATCAATCCATTTCCTGGATGTTAATATCAATGTAAAAAAAGGTCAGATTCAAACCGATATTTATACGAAAACGACTGACGGTAATACCATACTGGCAGCACAAAGTCATTACCAACAGCGACTATAAAAAGCCTACCCTTTTCTCAATTGCTTAGGGTGAAAATGATTACCAACGATATGAAGGCACTGCCAAAATTTTTTAAACACAATGGCCAAGAAATTCCAGGAAAGGGGATACCAGAGGTGACTATATCTTCAGCTATGGAGAAAGTCAATGGGATACTGAGAGTAACAACTTTACAGAAAAACAGGATCCCACAGAGAACAAGGGTATAATCCAATGGGTACGGAAATATAACACTGCTGATATCAAAAGAACTATGAAAAACCTGTGGCCCATGGTACAACATGACAAAGAACTCAAAAACCTGAAACACACAAGGATAATGCCATGTTATACAAGAGGGCAGAATTTTAGACATATTCTAGTGAGGTCAGATATCTCTAAAAGGAAGACCCAAAATGTGTATTCCAGACCTGGGGGGGAGGGGGGGGTGTGCTACAAATGTCTGGGGTGCACAACATGTAGTTACATGACAGCTGTTAAATTATTTTTTCATCCGCACATGGGGTATAATCAGATTCCCCCTCAACTACACTAGCTCATTTGTAGTATATTTGATTAAATACCCATGTGGATTATGTTACATGGGCAAAACCATCAGAACATTTAAAGAGAGGATGGACATGCATCGCTCCGCAATAAAAGCAGCATTGAGCAACAAAGAATGAGAACAGCCAGTTGCAAAACATTTTGCACTGGCAAAACACACACTGGCATCATTGAAATATACAATCATTGACCATGTACCGGATGATATCCGGAGGGGGGAATCAAAGAAAAAAACTTCTCCAAGTTGAAACAAGATGGATACACAGATTGGATTCTATAGGCGGTATTCAATGTGAATACCGGCGAGGTGCAGCGAATCCTGTTTAGGATTCGCTGCACATTCGCCACGTTCCGGAGCCTCGCCGGCTCCGGTATTCAACGAGTCAGGGGCTCGCTGCCCCTGACCGGCGAATATGAGCTCCTGCGGTGAACGCCGCAGGGAGCCTGAGGACGGTGGCAGGCAGGGAGATGGAAGTCTCTCTGCCTGCCCCAGAGCGTATGTGGGGGGGAGGTGGGCTCCCCGGGTGCCAGGCAGCACAGGCTGCCCCCCGGGGGTGCCAGCAGGGGACCGGGTATATTCACTACACCCGATCATGCATATGTAACGATCGGGTGCAGTGAATATATGAATATCTAATGAGCGGCTCGGCTCCGGCGCCCCTTGCTGGCTGGTCAGTGTAAAAAATATATATATATATATTTTTTTTTAATTAAATATATATTCATGTGCTTACAGCACATGAATAAAAATAGCATGCCCCTCCTCAGAATAAAATTCCTGATTTTTTCACACCAAATGTAAAAAAACCAAACACTTTATTTTAAAAGTTCACATTCCACTTCACCATAAAAAGATTGCGATTGCTACTCGGTGAATCATGGTGAAAAAAACCTTGAAATGTATTCGCCGTCTGCTCATTGAATAGGGTGATTCACCGTTTTAGTCAAAAATACGCCAAACAGCACAAATTCGCCATAAAAACATGGCGAATCAGGCTCATTGAATACCGCCCTATGAGTCCATGCGGTCTCTCAATGAACAGCTCTCATTGAATATGTTTATGTAAAAAAATTGTTTCTTTTTAATAACAGTCTAAGATTGCAGGAGTGGAGCTGTTGATAGTCGGTTTCAGTATTATAGGTACTTCCAAAATACTTTTATTTTGTATATTCTTCTTATGTTTTATAATCACCTTTTTTTAGATTATTATTAACTATTATGGTTAGTACACAGATGATATAGACACATTAACATATTATTTACATATTATTTATTATATATTCATAACATTGCAATAACAAACTTGATCGTGTAATTTTCAAAGTTTTTCAATTTACAGTCACTTTATATGGTCGCCTAATAATGGGGACGCCATCCGACCAGACGGCACCTAGCGCTATCCGACACCGGAACTCCTGCTGAAACAAGTCTCCTCTCCGGGCTTCTGCCGGGGAGGAGCTTTCAAAAGTCGGCAACCCTGGTTTACTTTTCCCTCAACCTAAAAACAGTTTAGTCTTTACAATGTTGATGTCTGAATTCCAAAAAGCCAACATTGATAATGTTCTACTAAGGAACATATGGGTGGTGCGCTGAGTCTTTGTCTGTCTTTTGGCTGTATCACCATTGTTTTTTTTTTTTCTATGATGGAAGGATGGAAACAAATCAGGCGTGTGATATTTTTGTACACAACACACATCTTGGTCAGAGGGTGTTTTAAGCTGGAAGGTGAGAGAGAGAGGTTTGAAACTAGTTTTCTGGCTGCGTAAGACTAATTCCATCTACAGTTACGCAGAGAATAACTAGTTCTCACCAGCTCACGTCCTGTACCATCTAAGTGCCTGCAGTGTGAACTCCCTAATCAGGTGATTATGTTTATAAGGTGACACAGCGCCCAGTCAAATAATGACATGACCTTGCTAAAATGTATCATTATGAAATACACAGTAAGGATGGGAAATTTCCCTGCAGCAAAGCAAATTCCTGCGCTGTGTTTCAGCAAAATAGGTGTGAGATCTTCACAGAAAACTATACATGAGGCATTTATCAAATGTCTCTGCTGTGAATAATTAAATGACATTTGAGAGACAAATTATTTCACTCCATGCATGTTGTTGTAGATCAAGGGGTCCAATTCAGCACAGAGGTGTCACTAGGGTTGTTGTGACCCGGTGTAGAAACTCATGGTGTCAAATACCCCCCCCCCCTCCCTTCCCGATGGACCAATGCTGTGCTGACCGGACCAGTGACCTCCTCCTCCCTAGCCCATACAGCCCCTTCCGGGTGCAGGGAGGAGGAGACGGAGCCATGCCCGGCAGCCAGCAGGCGGGTAACACCCAGCAGCCGGGTAAGGTAGGGAGGGGGAGCCACTGGGGACCCGCCGCACATCGCCGGCCACAACACAAAGGACAGCTCTTAACGCAAGAGCTGTCCTTTGCGATAATTATCGCATATGTACGTGCATGTGCGATAATTATGTGTATATAGCCGGCGATGTGCTTGTTGCACATTTGCAGCTGTGAAATAAACGCATTGTCCATTTTGTAGATGTACTGCTAAGTGAACAACAGCTGGACTTTGTTCATGTATGGGAAATGAAAGAATTCCCATACAGCTTCATTGCTGCTCGTGTATTTTCCAGCCTGATACTGTGCAATTTCATCATTTATATAATAGTATGTATATAAAACATGCGCGTATACCAATGCAACGTTGTGTCCAAATTTCAAAGCAATCGGTGAAGAACTTTCAGAGATTTAAGATTTTGAACAAACGAACATTTACATTTATATATATATATATATATATATATATATATATATATATATATATATATATATATAGTGTGTGGTTGTATCAGGGTACAAACAAACAGCAGCACTCAATGGGTTTTCCAAAAACTGTATTAAATTATTCTCCAACGTTTCGGGGACTAGCCCCTTTGTCAAGGTGCAGGAACAACCCATATATATATATATATATATATATATATATAGGTGCTGCGAGCTGGCACTCAAAAAAAGACTGTACTTGCCCCGGTGCCTTCACTAAGATCAATATATGAAGCAGGTGGTATCGATGAAGGATTCCACAATGCAGGCACTCGTGGGTCTTATGCAGGAAGGTTCTTTAATATAACAATGTTTCGGGGGTACCTGGCCCCCGTCTTCAGGTAACAGACAACAAGAACATACACAATCACCTCACCTTTTAAAACTGTGTCAGCTGCGCCTCCGGGCCCAGGTCGTCGTCCGTGCATCCGGGCGGAAATCGTCAAATGACGCATATCCGCTCCAATGTTGCTAGGTTACCACACGGCGTCGCCGGCATAGATACCCCAAAAAAAGCATCCCTGAAAGTACCCCCCTGTCTAAATCCCCCCCCCCCCCATCAAGAAGCACCCGACTGCCACACACACACCTACACCGCTGTAGCACCGAATTTGGGATTGAAAAATGCCGAATCCTGGGATTCCCCGGTCACGCCACATATTTACTTGCATGTGTGGTGCGGCCGGGAGCTATGTGATGCGGCCAGGAAGGTGGACAGGTGATGGAGCCAGGAGCCAGGTGGGTGGGCGAAGGAGCCGGATGCCACGATGCTGCCGGAAGCCGTGTGAGCTGTTGTCCTGGAGCCAGGCAGGATGCAATAGGCAGTGCTCCTAGGATGAGGTGGGCTGTGTGGCCTGTGCAGTGTGACCTCTGACCTTGTCATGCTGCGCAGAACCGCACTGCCAGGGACGTGAGAAGCTGATTTTCCAATCCCCTGACTGAAATTCCATCATTTTGGGGGCTAAATCCCGGGATCCCGCAAATCTCGATCCCGGGATCCCGCAAATCCCGATCCCGGAATTGGCCACCCTAATTGGGTTATCAATGACAGACCAAGTATGAATTGCATTTCATAATAAGAGAAGATTAAACAGGTTTATTTTCTAAATGATGTGAGCAAGTTCTAAACTAAGCTTCTTGTCACTTGGGTCGCTGCAGAGATTTGGTGCCCCTCCCTTTATGCACTTTGCGCTTTCATTTGTTATTATTTACCCACTGCCTCTATTCGCTGCCCCTCCCCTCTGTTGCCCGATTCCCTTCACTAGCATGCAAACAGATGCATTTGCATACACACCCGCACGCATGCGGCCGCACAGAAGAATAATTAATCGATGGTAACTCATAATCTAATAATTTTTCTTCCCTTCGCTAATAAGTCAGTCTAGACATCTAGGGCGGGATGTATTAAAATACATCGCCGCCCTTCGCGCCCCCCCCGCCGCGATGCCGCCGCATATGTACTAACATATGCGGCTGGCATCGTGATGCGGTGACGGAGGCCCCCCGCGATACCTGTACTGTGGTGTGCGGGGGGTCTCCGTCACCTCCCAGCCGGCTTCTGCAGCATCCACGCCGGGGACAGCTAACCAAGCTGTCCCCGGCGCTTCCTCCTCCCCCTGCAGCCGGAAGGACGTCCGGCTGCGTTGCTAGGGGGAGGAAGGGCTTACCTTCCGGGGTCCAGGAGGACCTGCAAGAAGGTAAGCCCAAGGGAGGGGGAAAGGGGGGGTCGGCGAGGCGGCGGGGTTGCGGCGACGCGGCGGGCGGCGAAAAGAAGCCCATAGGCTTCTATAGGGTATCGCCACCCAAAGGTGGCGATACCCTGCCCTGCGAAACCGCTGCGAACGGGTTTTAGTACATAGGAAAATGCGGTAAAACGGGGGTTTTACCGCATTTTCCCTTTAGTACATCTCGCCCCTAGACTTTTATTCTGGTCGCAGATGGCTATATTCAGGGCGGGCGCTGACGCACATGCGCATATCCGCCAATCCCCAACAATCGGCCGGTGGACTGTATTCATCCCGCACTAAGCGGTTCTGAATCGCACCCATTGTTTGGGGGCTTTTCATGATGGATTTAGCTGAAGGAAAGCAGCTGCGCAGTATTTTTATATACAACACCCCTCTCTCTGGTCAAAGTGGTTTATCCCTGAGCAGGTGTGGGAAACGTTTATAACTAACTCCCTGGCTGTTTGTAATAGACTTGTCCTGTCCACATTACCTCAGACAATAGCTAGTTCACACCAGCTTGTGTCCTGTGCAATCTGAGCAGATTAATCCGGTTACAACGGTTAAAAGGTGACACAGGACCCAGGCCAACAATCACATGACCTCTCCGAAATGTATCTTTATGCTGAACTACACAATTGAGCCAGGAGCCTACACTGTAGTAAGCCACATTTCTATTGTTTGTGTTTATCAATGAAATCTATACAAGAAGAACCAACCAATACCTGGACTAGCTGCGGACTCTAATGACGCGGCTCCTCATTCAAGGGATTGGTTATCAAATCTCAAGTGAGGCTGTAACTCCTTTGTAGCATAAAGAGTGATTTTAGCTCGTTCAATAATTCACTAATACACAAAGGACCTGATTCTCATCCATACGCTCCCCCGGCCGGTCGTACACTGCTGCGGGACATCGGGTCTTTATCAAGACTGTACATCAGCAGTAGTAAGTGATCATTATCCTCCTGTTGGTTTACTACTGCTGATGTACAGTCTTGATAAAGACCCGTTCAGGGTCGAAACGTCGACCACGTGACATGGATTCTATTTGAATAAATCATCTTTTGCATTGATTGGTGAGTGCCCTCCTCAGTGTTTCTTTTGAATACTGGACTTTGCTACTATATAGATATATAGATATATAGATATCTATATAGATATCTATATATCTATATAGATATATATATCTATACTAGGTGATTCATCGCGCCCTACGGGCGCTCTTCACACCGTCGTAAGGGGCTGCGCCCCCTTAATTTGTGAACATTTGTATATGAGACAGATGGTTAGAATTGTATGAAAGATGGCCTGTATTGCAACTTGAGTTGGGCATAAGGGGGACTAAAAAGGAGGGTGGGAGATACTGTGCAGCTTCTGCCAGTGTGTGAGGGTCCAGCGTGGCAGTACAGGAGTACAGGATGGTGGCCCTGAGTCAGTGTCTCCTCCTACTGGGTGGGAGTTCGGGTGCATGAGAGCAGGAGGCTGGGCTATGAGGCAGGATAGGGGCATGTGGGCAAAACAGCGTCAGCGACTCCCCAGTGGTGGAAGTTACGGTTCAGGAGAGCAGTAAGCTGGGTATTGATAGGGGTGTGTGAGTATACGGGGGACTAAAGAGGGGCTTAGGGGTGCCGTGAATTGCGGGAGGGGCGCGGGGGGTGCCATGAATCAAGGGAGGGAGGGGGCGCAGGTGTCGGCGAATCGCGGGAGAGGGCGGCGGTCCGCAAAGCGTGGGAGGGGGCGTGAATTGCGCGAGGGGGGGTTGCGAATCACGGGAGGGGGGTGCGCGGGGGGGTCCGTGAATTGCGGGAGGGGGGGCACGGGGCGCGATGAATCACCTAGTTGGTTATATATTCTTGTAAAAGGATGGTAGGATGTTGCTGTCATTCAGAATGCATTTACATAAACAGTAATAGTAGCAGTAAAAGGTCTGACTTAAAACACCTACAGTAAAACAGAACAGGTGTTATATATTATACAAAGAATTGGTTGATGATGTGTAGGTTGACGTGCACATAGTTCATAGTTGTCACTGGAAAAAAATTGCTACAAGAAAAACTCAACACAGAAAGTTCAACACATGTAAATGTTGACATAAGTGTGGCACTTCATCGGTGTCCATGTCGACACATGAGAATGAATATGAAAACATAAAAAAAAGAAAAATAAATCTTCAAAAACTCATGTCAACCTTTTTCATTGTCGACCATAGCCATGCCAGTGTTTTGCATGTGCCATTTAATCCTGGGGTTGCCGTGAATCGCGCGCGGGGGTGGGGGGGGAGGGAGGAGGTGAGGGGTGTCCGCGAATCACAGGAGGGGGGGTCGTGGGTGGATGCCGTGAATTGCGGGAGGGGGGGGGGTGTGGGTGCCGCGAATCGTGGGAGGTGGGGCACGGGGGTTGCAGTGAATCGCGGGAGGGTGGGTCGCGGGGGTGGGGGGTTGCCGCAATGACAGGAGGGGGGGTCAGGGGTGGGTGAATCGCAGTAGGGGGGGTCGTGGGGGGCACTGTGAACCGCGGGAGGGGGGGCCGGTGGGTTGGCGCGAATCGTGGGAGGGGGGGTCGCAGGGTGCCACGAATCGCAGGAGGGGGGGGTGTCACCGGGGGTGCCGCGAATTGCGGGGGGTGTGCTGCAAATCGCGGGAGGGGGGTCGCGGGGGGTGCCGCGAATCGCCACAAGAAAAAATCAACACAGAAAGGTCAACACATGTAAATGTTGACATTAAGTGTGGCACTTCATTGGTGTCCATGTCGACACATGAGAATGAAAATGAAAACATTGAAAAAGTGAAAAATAAATCTTGTCAACCTTTTTCATTGTCGACCATAGCCATGTCAGTGTTTTGCATGTGCCATTTAATCGTGGGGATGCCGTGAATGGAGGGGGGGGGAGGGAGGGAGGTGCATACCTCCCAACATGACCCTTTCCAGGAGGGACACATTGCTCTGCTGTTCTTCTTAATTTATGGATTACCATCACCTGTGCTTAAACACCTTTCTTATCAATTACCCTGTTTAAAACAGGTGATGACAATCATAAATTAAGATGGAAGTCCACAAACAGAGCATTCTGTCCCTCCTGGAGAGGGTCATGTTGGGAGGTATGGCGGTGTGGGGCACTCACCTGGTGTGTCTAGTGAGTAGCTGTGTCTTTGCTGTGTAACATGGAGAGGCAGAGGGTGTCTGGCACTGTCTGTGGGCTCACTGGGCTGGTTCTCTGTCATGTGAGTCAGTGGCTCCACCCAGCGTTAGAGCTCCAGACACACTTTGAGTGACAGATGTAGCCAAATATATAAGAGATATCCTTAATATAAATATTATATTTATATCTTTATTCGGAGCAGTTGTTCAGTATACATGGACAAAATACATGGTTAGAATATATATAAAAAAGAATACAATAGAAATAATGTTAACATGTAATGTATTAAGTTCCAATTTGATTCCGTTATATTCTCTTAGCTTCATTATATGGATAACATACAATAAATTACTTACAATTCTAATAAGCTAATTAGTGATCGTGTGTCCGCCCACGACCATATATACAACCCATTGTTTGATTAGGGATATTTGTCAGGTTATATTGTGGTATTATCCTAGTTTCATACCATTGTGTTGCATGGAAGCATTTTTCTGATTTGGACTTTAATTATACTTATTTGAATTTCAATAAAACTTCCCCAAGTTTCAAACAGCTGTTTCATTGTTTTTTCTTTCTGAACCAATTCTATACTGAAAATATAAAATAATTTTTCCTTAAATAATACCATTTGTCCACGTGTACAATACACTTTTGTGTACTGTAGCGGAGACAACTAATAATAGCTTTTTAGGACCTTTTATTTATTTATTTATTTATTAGCAGTTTCTTATATAGCGCACACATATGCTGCAGCGCTTTACAGAGAATATTTGACCATTCACATCAGTCCCTGCCCCAGTGGAGTTTACGATCTATATTCCCTACCACATGTACATGCACACACAGACATTCTAGGGTTATTTTTTTTGGGAGCCAATTAGCCTACTAGTATATTTTTGGATTGTGGGAGGAAACCGGAGTACCTGGAGGAAACCCACGCAAGTACGGGGAGAATATACATGTTAGATTCTAGTACAGGTTGAGTATCCCGTATCTGAGTATCCGTTATCCGAATTATTTCGAAAACCATACATTCCAGAAAGTGAAAAAAAATTTTTTTTTTGCTAAAAACTCACTGGGGACATTTGTAACAGCACTACTGGTGACATGATGAAATTTACTAAAGGAAATGTGTAAAAAATAGGTGTAAAAATAGGTGTATTTGTATCCAGAAATACACTTATTTTTGACATTTTCTATCCCGAAAATACGGCAATTCGTATTGATAGCACATCAATACGAATTGCTGTATTTTTGGGATAGAAAATGTCAAAAATAAGTGTATTTCTGGATACAAATACACCTATTTTTACACCTATTTTTTACACAGTTCCTTTAGTAAATTTCCCCCGATATGTAACTGGCACTATATATGTGCAAGACAATGGCCCTTATTCTGGTTGGTGCGGCCGGAGCCGCACACGGTGCTCCGGCCGCACAAACCAATCCCCGCCCACGAGACGGATCGCCACGGCCGTCCGTACACGGACGGCTGGCGATCCGCATAAAAATGGTGGAGGCGTACGCCTCCACCATGGTGGGAGCTGCCCCCTGCATTCGATGGTCGTCGACCATCGAAGGCAGGTCCGCACGCCCCAGCAGCTCCCGCAAGCTGAGACCACACCGACAATCGTCCGTGTGCTAGCTTGTATGGGGGCTGAGAGCTGACATCCGGCGACGTCAGCTTTCCGCCCCCATGAGTTGCGTCATACCCTCATTACCATGCATACGCCCCGCGTTTGCATGGGAACGCCCATGAAACGCGGGGCGTACACATAGGGAAATGAGGGTCTGAAGCCCCTCACGCCCCTATACGCCCCCTTTGCGGCGGACGAAATACGTCTGCGGCGAAGGGGGCTGCACATGCGCAGATTGACCTCTGCGCATGTGCAGAATAAAAACATCGGCGGTACGGCCGCACGCGGGCCGTACCGTCCGAACCAGAATAAGGGCCTATATAGATTGCTTGGCATTCAAATTCAATATCTGAGATAGTACACAAATTTTGTTTCATGTTTTGAAACCTTGTTTTTTGAACAAATAAAATATATTTGTGTGTATTTTATGTGGTAATAAAATATATTTGTGTGTATTGTATGTGTTTATACAGCATACATGCAAGATACTTCAAAATACATAATTGAAATATTAAAATATTCCGAAATACGGAATAATCCGTTATCCAAAATTCTCCTGGTCCCGAGCATTTTGGATACGGGATAATCAACCTGTATAGCCCACTCCGGAGATAGAGGAAAAGAGTTAACTCAACAACGAATCGTAAATTGCCATACTTCTATCCAAAATTTGTTAACATTCTTTTTTACTAAAATAACCCTTTTAACCTGAATGCTTTAAAGGGCTTTTGGAATGGTTTTCATGGGAAAAAAATCCCCAAACCCTTTAAATCACATTTCTTTTAGTAAGCAGGTCACATCTCTTATATATTTGGCTACATCTGTCACTCAAAGTGTGTCTGAAGCTGTAACGCTGGGTGGAGCCTCTGACTCACATGACTGACTCACATGACAGAGAACCAGCCCAGTAAGCCCACAGTGCCAGACACCCTCTGCCTCTCCATGTTACACAGCAAAGACACAGCTACTCACCAGACACACCAGGTGAGCGCCCCCCCCCACCTCCATACTTCCCAACATGACCCTCTCCAGGAGGGACAGAATGCTCTGTTTGTGGACTTCCATCTTAATTTATGATTGTCATCACCTGTTTTAAACAGGGTAATTGATAAGAAAGGTGTTTAAGCACAGGTGATGGTAATCCATAAATTAAGAAGAAAGTCCAGAAATAGAGCAATGTGTCCATCCTGGAGAGGGTCATGTTGGGAGGTATGCACCTCCCTCCACCCAAATAACCCCCCCATTCACGGCAACCCCACGATTAAATGGCACATGCAAAACACTGACATGGCTATGGTCGACAATGAAAAAGGTTGATAAGATTTATTTTTCACTTTTTCAATGTTTTCATATTCATTCTCATGTGTCATGAAGTGCCACACTTATGTCAACATTTACATGTGTTGACCTTTCTGTGTTGATTTTTTCTTGTGGCGATTCGAGTCACCCCCCCCCCGCACGACCCCCCTCCCGCGATTTGCAGCACACCCCCCGCAATTCGCGGCACCCCCGGTGACTCCCGCGATTCGCGGCCCCACCCTGTGACACCCCCCCTCCTCCGATTCGCGGCACCCCGCGACCCCCCCTCCCACGATTCGCGCCAACCCCCAGGGCCCCCCCTCCCGCGGTTCACGGTGCCCCCCACGACCCCCCCTACCGCGATTCCCCACCCCTGACCCCCCCTCCTGTCATTGCGGAAACCCCCCGCACCCGCGACCCACCCTCCCGTGATTCACTGCAACCCCCCGCGCCCCCCCTCCCACGATTCGCGGCACCCACACCCCCCCCCCTGCGACCCCCTCCCACCCGCAATTCACGGCATCCACCCACGACCCCTCCTCCCGTGATTTGCAGACACCCCTCACCTCCCCCCCCACCCCCGCGCGCGATTCACGGCAACCCCAGGATTAAATGGCACATGCAAAACACTGGCACGGCTATGGTCGACAATGAAAAAGGTTGACATGAGTTTTTGAAGATTTATTTTTCTTTTTTTGAATGTTTTCATAATCATTCTCATGTGTCGACATGGACACCAATGAAGTGCCACACTTATGTCAACATTTACATGTGTTGAACTTTCTGTGTTGATTTTTTCTTGTAGCAATTTTTTTCCAGTGACAACTATGTGCACGTCAACCTAGACATCATCAACCAATTCTTTGTATAATATATAACATCTGTTCTGTTTTACTGTAGGTGTTTTAAGTCCGATCTTTTACTGCTACTATTACTGTTTATGTAAATGCATTCTGAATGACAGCAACATCCTACCATTCTTCTACAAGAATATATAACCAACTAGGTGATTCATCGCGCCCCGTGCCCCCCCCCCCCCGCCCGCAATTCACGGACCCCCCGCGCACCCCCCTCCCGCGATTCACGCCCCCTCCCTCGATTCACGTCACCCCCCGAGCACCCCCCCTCCCGCAATTCGCAACCCCCCCTCGCGCAATTCACGCCCCCCTCCCATGCTTTGCGGACCCCCGCCCTCTCCCGCGATTCGCGGACACCTGCGCCCCCTCCCTCCCTTGATTCACGGCACCCCCGCGCCCCTCACGCAATTCACGGCACCCCTAAGCCCCCCTCTTTAGTCCCCCGTATACTCACACACCCCTATCACTACCCAGCTTCCTGCTCTCCTGAACCGTAACTTCCACCACTGGGAAATCGCTGACGCTGTTTTGCCCACATGCTCCTATCATGCCTCATAGCCCAGCCTCCTGCTCTCATGCACCCGAACTCCCACCCAGTAGGAGGAGTTACTGACTGAGGGCCACCATTCTGTACTCCTGTACTGCCACGCTGGACCCTCACCCACTGGCAGAAGCTGCACAGTATCTCCCACCCTCCTCTTTAGTCCCCCTTATGCCCACACACCCCTATCACTACCCAGCCTCCTGTTTTCCTGTGTCGTGACCTCCGCCAGTGGGGAACCGCTGACTCAAAAACACCCTACTATACTATTGCACACACACACCTAAACAACATGCACACACAGCCCCCCCCCCCACACACCCACAAATGTCACTGTACCATCCACACTATCAATGTACATCTTACTCTGTAACCGCTTTTTAAATAAACAAAACAATACACACCCCCTTCCACATCATATGCTCTCTATGTAACACATTTCACCTATAACTCAAGTTGCAATACAGGCATCTTACATACAATTCTAACCATATTTCTTATATACAAACGTTCACAAATTAAGGGGGCGCAGCCCCTTACGCCGGTGTGAAGAGCGCCCGTAGAGCGCGATGAATCACCTAGTTTCCCATAATTGCAGAATGTGAAATGTAATTTGGCCAAATTTACTAAAAACACAACAACAACAAAAACCGCATTGAGCCCTGTTTTAACCACTTCAGTGGTATGCCCGGAAATTTTCCGGGTTTAGCTGCGCTTCCGCATCGGGCTGTCCAGGAAAATTTCAAGGTGTGCCCCAGTGGTGCCTGCAGCTGTGCACCACTGGTGCATCACCTGTCCAGGTACCCCCCACCGACTCTCCCATCCCCTCCTGACGCTGCTCCTCACCCCTCTGCTCTGGCGCTCCCCTACCACTGCCCTCGCCACCTTTATTTGCAGGGAGCGGGCAGCAGGCTCGGGGATGTTCAGGGTGGCTTGGGGGGAGTGCTTAGGAAATCAGGCGCCCAAGTCCTCCCATGCCACCCCGAACATCCCCAAGCATGCTGCCTGCAGTCACTGCAGTGATTGACAGCTGGGGAAGCGTCAGAGGAACTCTGGTGTACAAACGCCGGAGCGGAGGTTAAGTGGGTGCCTGGACAAGTGGGTGGGATGGAGCCTATGCTCTGTGGTGGGTTTTGCTGGGGCAGGACAAACCAGCCCTGGTAGGTTTGTCCTGCCCCAGCAAAACCCACCACTCAAGGGGTTAATAAGCTGGTGAATCACAGGGCTTATGTTGCCCAGCTTTCTCCTCTACCACTCCACCACCACCACCACCTCCACCACCCATGCCCACAGGTGGAACGTGGGACAGTCACAAAAAAAAGCATGGCTTATCTGTGAAGATCGGGACAGTTGGGGGGTATGTATAATTTTGGCCCCACTCCTTTTCTTAGATGATGCAAAAAGTATGGCCCCTTGAGACTACCCAAAAATGAAGGAGTCTCCCAGAGTAGCCAGGAGAGTACTGTAGGTAACAAATTAGAATACTTTCAGAATGAAATATGATATTGTCATCTATAATCCTACATACATTTTACAATTGTGGTGAAAACAGGAGAGTTCCTTGTCTATAAGGATATACTGTATTCTAATAATTTGCAACCGTGTCTAATGTTGGAGTAGTTCCAGTGACAAAAAATGGATGTTTATAAACCAGGCAATTCTCTGGCTCCGGAAGGATAATAGTAGTGTGTGTTACACAATAGGGGGTTATTATGGTTCACTCGCAAATTCCTTCTCAAATGGACAAAACCATGTGCACTGCAGGTGGGGCAGATGTAACTTGTGCAGAGAGAATATATTTGGATGGGATTTTACTTCAAAGTGAGATCTATATTGCAGTGTAAAAATAAAGCAGTCAGTATTTACCCTGCACAGATACAACACCCATATCTGGGGCATACACACATAGAGATGTGTGCTAAGCAATTCTGCTAAGCTATTTAGGGTAGGCGATTTCCTGGTGTCCAGATCTCCTATGGGGAGCACATACACACGCAGAGATTTGTGCTAAGCAATTTTACTTAAGCAAAAAAAGGCAGGGTAGTGGATCAGAATGAGAGATTGCAATCAGTATCTCTCATTCTGTACACACAGAGAGATTTGCAGTCACTTGCTAAGCAATCTGACTAGATTTTGACTGCATGCACTGATTTAGTTAGCAAGAGATAATTAATCTCTCGGCATACACATGGAGAGATCTGTGCTTACTTTCTAAGCAATCTAGTCAGATTTGCTTAGAAATTAAAAATAGCCCAAAATCTCTTTGTGTGTATGCCCCTTTACTCTCTCTGCACATGTTACATCAGCCCCACCTGCAGGGCACATGGTTTTGTCCATTAGAGTGAATTTGCCTTTGCGAGTGAACCAGATGTGTAGATGAACCTACTGCCATCGATGCATTTTTATTAAAGGAAATTAGGCTCTTAAAATTCCGTGTGATTGCACAGAGGATACAAGATGTATGTAACCTGAGTTATCTTTGCACTGAAAAGTGTGTAAAACAATCTTCGTGACTGTTTTAGGGTTAATGTATAATCAAAGTTCATTAAAGAGGAAAAGTGAAGATATTGCCGATAGCAATGAATCAACTTCTAGTTACCATGCATCAAGTACATGTTATAACAGAATATACTGATGGTTGCCATGGCAATATTTCAACAGTTCTTTTTAGAAGGTTTGATACATTAAGGCCGTAGAGATGTTTCTAATTACATACCATTGGGAAGAAAGAGGGTGGAAGTGGTCATGGTCATGCGATGGAGAAGTACTCTGGTCTGGTTGTAAGGGGACCTTTTATCCACCAATTCAGGGACTATTTGCAAAATGAGCCAGTGGACCAAAATTTAAGAGAATTGTTCGGATTGCAAATTCGATTCATTTTCAACACTAAAATAACCAATTCAATTATAGTAAATTGTGAAAATTGGGATCAGGGAAGAAATAGAAGCTATGGTATAGATTGTAAGCTTGCGAGCAGGGCCCTCCTACCTCTATTTGGGTTCGTTACTACCCATTTTGTTTTATCACTGTTTCCAATTGTAAAGCGCAACAGAATATGCTGCGCTATTTAAGAAACCGTAAATAAATATGGTTGTACAGGCCTCTATAACCAGGACAGTAATACAAAACTAAACAAGCCTTTTTTTAAAGTTGTAATTTAAGTTGTAAATGACCGCTTTGTGGGTGTAATTAATATGTGTTGGAGTAGTGTTGAGTGCACGTTGCACATGTGCAAGATCCGTTCTGTGCACGTGCAAATGGGTCTCGCAACAATGGATGCAAGGTGGCATCAGACCAGTGGCAGTTTTTACATACCACCCCCAGGTAAAATCCATCACTGTGCTCATACTCTCATTGTTAGTGAAGTCAGATGCAGCCCGTGAGACTGACCTGACTTCACTTTGACTGGAAGTGACTTCCTATTGGAAGTCTGACCTGCCAGTCACCCACAATAAGGCAGTCCAATTGGGAGTTGTTCCCTCCCTCTGAGCTGCCTCTTTGGCTGCTATGGGCTGCATCTGAAGCAGCCCATAGAACCTGGTGTATGTATATGCGCAGTACCGCGGCTGACACTGTGCATGCACCGGACCTGGTGCCTATCATCTGCATTGTTTAGGCGCTGGGACCGTGATTTGTCTTCTATGGGCTGCAGATTAAGCTAGGAGCTGATCGTCTGGTACTTTATTACTCTAAATTTGGTCACTTTTCAAGCTTAGTACATCTGGCCCAATACATACCTCCCAACCGTCCCGATAATTGCGGGAATGGGACGTTCCCTCGTCCCTCCCGCCACCAGCAGTGTCCCGCGGCGGGGGGGGGGGGGGAGACAGTTGGGAGTCCCCCGTTAGTTGCTGGCGAGCGGAAACTAGACGCATCCATAGGGGCTGGGGGCTTGGCTAGAGGCTCACAGAGCCACAGGGCCATGCCCCCACAGTGTAAAAACAGAGGCGCGCGCAGCTGTCCCTCCTTGTGAATCTAGAAGTTGGGAGGTATGCCAATCTGAATGAGTGCCTTTATTCAATATATCTTATCAACTGGTAACAAGAAGATTATTCTTTACATTTTTCTAAAGTTTATCTATACGGCAGGGGGCTGCAGAGAAACACTTGTCAGGAGCCTGTAAACATGGTAATCTGTTGAACTCTGTATTTACCAGAAAAATAAAAAAATCTGTGTTTGTTTGGTAAAGGAAAGGATATTGCCAATAAATTCCTCAAGTGCTATGTGTTTTGTCTTTGAGTCGTTTTAGTCATTTGGTCATTTCATTTACAATCTCATAAATCTTGCAAGATTCTCTGTTTGTATAAACTTTTCAACCTGCTAACGTCTGTTGTTTACGAGAGGCGGAAGCGTTGTGGTACTGGGCAACTAGATACAGGTTCCAGACAATGGGATTATTTTTTTAAATATATATCTGTTTTGTTAGGTAGAAATAATTAAGAGTATGTTACACTCTATACTACAAAAAAATGGGGGGTGTGGCCAGGCGGTGGCCTCATTTGCATATGCCACACCTCCATCTGCATAGGCCACCCCCCCTTTCGGTGCGCCCACAGCCCCACTGCGACAGTGTCCCTCTTCATCTGATGAAGAAGTTGGGAGGTATGGGAAACCAGTGGTTGGAGGTGGTAACCTGCCATTTTCTGGGAGTTGTTGGAAAGACACAGGCTTGCCCAAGCATTTTCGAAGAGAGTTTGTGACATCAGCGACGACCACTTCCACCCAGTCTCAGATTAGTGGAATACGCAGAGTAACTCACATTTGCACAGATGGCAAAAACTGTTCAATGGTTCTAGAATTGCGTATAGATTTGCAAGTGGATTGCGATTAGCGTGAGGTGATGGTGTGTTTCAGTTTTAATTGGAGCCTGGAAGACTTGGTGAGTCTGTGTGTGGATTTACAGAGTAGTGCATCACCGTGAGATAAATCAGTGGGGTGTGTGAAGTAGAGAGAGGACTTAAGTTGGTCATACATCAGCGATCAATTGGGGTAATTTTACAATTTGGTGATGATTGATCTAAACCATTGCTGATATATGGGCTTCCCCAATTGACAATTGTGATCAAAAGTGATCGAAACTACCACTACTGATTGACCAACATAGTCAAGGGTGACAACAAGGTAGTGGATTTTAGAGAACAAGGACATCGTGGCAGTGAGGAGGAGAGGGGAGTAAGTGGCTCTGGCTGAAAGGAAGATGTGAGAATAGAATTTGGGGTGAAATGACCACAGGGAAGGTCTCGGGTGATCCGGCACACCTGTGGGGCCACCTGTGCCAGGACAGAGGTAAAGACTGATATTACCAGCAGATGACCCGTGGGGTGGACGGCTTTCCATAGCATCCTCCCACCCCCAGGAAAATTGCTTGGATGGGCGGATATTGTACTTTCCCCTGGATTCTTATTCAGATGGTAATGGCATACAAAGTGGCCTACAGAGTACCAGCCATGCTCTATTAGTAGTACTAATGTCAAAAAGGAATGGGTATAAAGTCACAGGCTACGGATGTGGTACAAGGCATGGGATGGGTTGATTGTATAAGAATGCTGCCTTTCCCTTTACTCAAATTAAAGACTGAGGTGTCAATGTATTAAGACTTGGAGAGAGAGAGAGAGATAAAGTAGATGGAGATACCAACCAACAAGCTCCTAATTGTCATGTTACAGGCTGCACTTGAAAAATGCGATACTAATCGCCCATGTTAATAAATATGGGGGGATTAGTATCGTTGCATACCTCCCAACTTCTGTAGTTGGGAGGTCGGGACGTTCCCGCGGCGAAGCCGCAAACTCCGGCCATGCCCCCCTTTTTGCCGCTCGTCACCGCTGAATAGATGCACAGTGTCTATTCTTGGCAGGCTGGGGGGGCTCCCAACTGCCCCCCCCCCCACCGCGGGACAATGGCGGCCCCAGGCGGGACGCGGGAACGTCCCCGAATATCGGGACGTTCCCGCGGTAAGCGAGACAGTTGGGAGTTATGTCGTTGCGATGCAGTCATAGGCGCGATGGCTGCAAAAGGCTCACAGGCGGATATCGCAGCACCTGATTAGTCCCTCTGTCATTAATTGCCGTGAAATTCTTCTTTCCTACCCTAAGCGAGATTGGTTAAGGTGCATTGCGTCCTTCACTGACTTCCACATCAGCACGGGGAATCACCTGCAGACGGGAGATAACAATGTGTAAGCAGATGTCTGTGACTTCATTTGTTTAACGTGTTCTCAAGATAACATTTTTCTTGGAAACTTGTGTTATGAAGTCAAATCAAAGTTAATATTTAATTTACAAAAAAATACCCCAACATGTCACCAAAATATAAAAGGACAGCAATTATAAAATGTAGGTGCATATTGCTTGCGGTAATGTCTATGGGCCCAATTCAGCCCTGATCGCCTGGCTGCAAATTTGCACGGCCCACTGAAGTGAGTGAAATCCCACCTTGTAAATGAATGTCATCCCTGCACGAATGGATGTGTACAGCTACAAATCTATTTGCAGCCGTGCAAATATGTCCATAACCCAATGTAACAGGCTCACAATCAAAATATTTTTACACTTGGCACCACCCATCGCAGGCACCGCGCAGTCCTTGTCGTACTCGGCGGGGTGATGAATACAGTCATATTCGTGCTGGAGCTGTCATACTGTACCGCACCCTCCACGAAAATGTTCAGACACACCTGCATTTTGCTGGACACTCGCAGAGTTTTCTTTGGCAAGACTGCGTTTTTCTTAGTACTCCCCTCTCTGTGCGAAATCGCCTGACATAAGGAACGCAAGAATTGATAGAGCACACCATGATGCACAGGGCAATGAAAGTGAGCTCCTCATGGGTTGCACAATCAGGCGCATGCAGTATACCGAGCGCCAGAGAGCCCTCTCCTCTCCTCACCCCATTGAATACCCCCCACTCCTGCGCCCAGCATGCATTCAGACACTGTTGGACCAATTTGGATGAAACCAGCGCGAGGTGACTTGATTGGGTTCAGATTAGGTTCATGGCCACTAAGACCCCAAATAAGGGCTCCAGCCACTATGCAAAGTGGGTCAGGGAAGCAAGATATGGAAAAGTTGAGGGGGTAGAGGACATGGGGTTTAAGAAAAAGAATGTGCTGAGATGCGGGAGCCGACCACAGAGAGGTGTATGCCGGACACGACATGGGCATGGGTCCGGTATGCATTTGGACACTGTTGGAGCAATTTGAACAAAACCAATGCGAGGTGGCTTGATTGGGTTCACGCCCACATAAACCCCCAATCCCAACCCTGTGGGGGACCCGGGGACCCAAAAAGGGGTCCAGCCACTAAACAAAGTGGGTCACGGAAGCATATGGCAAAGTTGCATAACATAGAGCGGGTGGAGGACATGGAGTTTAAGAAAAAAAAAAACAGTGTTCTGATCCAGGTGCCAACCGGAGAGGGCATGGGGAGCATGTTCAGGGCCTTCCGCAGGTTGGATGAGGATGAGAACTTCAGATGACACTAAGCAGCCACCTCCTGAGTCTGTCGGAAGAGCTGTCAAACTTAAAACAAGAGAAGAACAAGCTTAAAACAAGAGAGGGTTCTTGCACAACCAATTGCACAACCAAACCCGAGCAACGCCGGGTAACTCAGCTAGTATTAACTAAAGGTCGGTTTTAATAGACCTGAATCTTCCATTGCTAAAATACACATGCACCTCTGATAAAGCTACAGGCTGGTAGCAAAACGCGTCGGTGCCGCAGGTTGCCACTCTTCAGGAACCCCAAATCCAGCCAATTGGACCAGCTTCTGTCCTAGTGACTTCACTCACCTTGGACGCCTTCTTTTTATTTCATCCTATGCCTTGATACCTATTCCATCCAACACCACAAAACTAGAGAGGGCCCCAAAATGCTGGACCCACTGGGAAACTGCTCTAGATTCCTTCCCCCAGCGGCACTATTCCAACTGCCATTTTACTAGAGAGGACATAACACTGGATCGATTGGGTTGCAGCTCCAGACTTCTTCCTCCAGCGGTGGTACCCTATGGTAAAGTGCACTTACCCGTATGAACAAAAACCTTCCAACTCAATTTGCTCCAAGTTATTGCTGCTCATCTCAAATTCATTCCCTGCAAGTGTGGAACCTGGTTATTTTATGTATGTGTCTGTTTATGTTAATGATATAAGTAATGAAGTGTTTTTATATTATTCACTTGTTATTATATATTTTTTTAAGTACTGCTACTTACCTTTTTTCTTGTTTTCTTGTTGTGGGGGCTGACTATTCCCTCCCCTCTAACAGCTGCTTGATTGATTAGCAGCTCATTCCTAGCGCCCGAGACCAACTTCGGTTGTTTTGTGTTTCTCCTAAAATACACATGGACGAATATTTAAATATTAATATAAATCATCTTCATCATTTTTCTTTATTGAAAACAAATTAGAAAGGTTTATTTTACAAAAAAACATTTCATAACATCGTGTGCACATACAGTATGGCCAGCTTTCAAAGTGGGACAATGTCTCTGACATGTGTAGACTGAGGGTTAGGAACACACATGTTATTGGGATCAGTGTTCAAATGAACAGAGGGGCTTATTTATATACACCAGTGAATATCAACCTTTTACAACTCGTGTCTAACTGACCTGATTTTTTAAATTGCCAAGGCTCACCATCAACGTTGGTTCCCACAGGGAAAAACACACACACATTGGTACCCACAGGGAAAACAATTGTGCACTCATTTTGATGTGAGCAGAACAAAGGACTCATTCTGAGTTGCACACACACTGCCAATATTGAACAGTGCATGAGTAATTGTTTTATTTTGCACATATGTATATGTTGCATATGTATGCATGCACACAGATTCAGACTGCAATTGAGATACACATGAGACACAACGATCTGTCTTGAAAATATATTTAGGCTGAGCGGTCATACAGAGATATCTAAGAGCACGGTCAGAGTTGCCCTGGGGGCTTGGTTTTGGCCTTTGGTAGTGTCGGTAAAAAATATTTGATTTAACCAATGATGCATCTAAAGACCCACCAATCAGTATTTCAGCACTTATCTCAGCCCTTGCACCTGGAGAAATTTGCACGGCCAGCGGGGAAAAAGCCCGGGAACCACTACCCACCAGGCATCTCGCGCCACATGGGGCTAAAAGGATAGGTGCCTGAGGACACAACTGTATCTCTCCCACATTTATTTTTCAAGTCAACATACACAGCTGCTGGTGAGAACAGATGTTCCGCCAACATAAAGGCTGACACACCATGCAAACAGTGCGTGGAAAGTTTTAACTCGCCGAGGTGAGGATCAGAGAGAGACGACGTACTGTGTGATGGCCGTCGGCAGGATGTGATTTCTGGCTTTGTCCATTGTGCTCTATTGCAACCTGTTTTCTTTGTCAATTAATGAGTCATCTATCTGCTATTTTTTGCTAGAATGCTGTGAAATTCCTGCAAGGCCGGAGAGAACTGGATCGCTGTGCTGCGTTCTTACTCTGTGTACAGGAGAAGATTCTCACAGAGTCAAAGGGAAAACTGACGCACTTTTATTATGAATCAATGAACGTTTAAAGGGAAAAATCCAACCCAAAGCCAGTTTCGTGGATGCTTCTTGTATGTTTTAGTCTAGTGTGTGCAAGTGTGGGCAGGGGCATATTTAGGAGAAAATGAGGGGGATGGGGGGGCACGTGTCCGGGTGTCGCTCCCCCCCCCCCCCTCTTGAATCCGCCACTGAGTTTGGGCGATGCACCGTCAAGTACATCCCAGTCGCAACTCATGGTCCGTAATTGGGTGTTTTTCCATTTAGGACAAGTCTCACATGCGCTAAAAGGTGGGTTCCAATCCTTTTTTCACTCCCAAAATTCATATATGTGGGGAAAAACAAGGAAAAACACAATATTGTATAACTATGGATAACAAGCCTATTATCCTTTTTAGGTGAAAATGGAAATAGAGGAAAATGGTGTTCCCAATAGTTTCCAAACGATCCAGGGTAATTTAGGGGGTCACCTCACTCGTGCACATATGGAATAGTGCTCACATGTATGCTTACATATGACAAGCTCTGCTCTGTGTACTCTCATCAAGGTATCTTTAAAATAAGACTCCAGTAGCCAAGATAAAAACAATATTCTTTATTCCTGCGGAGCAGGAACAGAAGAATAACAACCTTCCTACCACATCACATGTGACCCGGGTGTTTAAATATTGTACCAGCAGATACTGCCAAAATAACGCTCCTCACTCTGCTGTTTTAAAACTTCCCAGACACGTATCGATTGGAAACTTTTGGGAACACCATTTTCCTCTATTTCCATTTAAACCTAAAAAGGATAATAGGCTTGTTATCCATAGTTTTACAATATTGTGTTTTTCCTTGTTTTCCCCATATATATGAATTTTGGGAGTGAAAAAAGAATAGGAACCCTGTGGAGGATCATCAACATTTCAGGACTTTACCTTTTAGCGCATGTGAGACTTGTCCTTTTTTGTAAACTTGGAGAAGAGATAAACTGGAGATAAAGCAGAGAAAAGGTAAAAGGAGATAAAGCACCAGCCAATCAGCTCCCAACTGTCTTTTTCAAACACAGCTGATTGGCTGGTGCTTCATCTCCCTTTACCTTTTCTCCACTTTATCTCCAGTTTATCTCTTCTCCAAGCTTAATAAATCTGCCCCATGATATAAGCAGCATCCCTTCCATCATAGAAACTTATGGGGGATGTGGCTGTGAGGGGGGCAGGAGGGTTTGTAGCAGGGATCAGAGATTCCTGCTGCAGTCTCTCCGTCTTACATTTGGGAGGTGCTTTATATTTGTGGCTTTTTCTGGGAATTAGCCACAAATATTTAATAGTGAATGGGCCCCTTAAATACTTATAACAGGGTTGCCTACCCCAGGGGCGATCTGACTTAATTTAACCAGATTGCTTACAAAATATCCCTACATCATACTTGCCTACTTTTTTTTCTCCTCTTCAAGAGAAGCTCAGAAGGATACCAGAGAGTCAGGGGGGCAGGACAAGGCTGATGTCACCATGCTGATGTCCCCATGCCCTGCCCCCATGGCAGTCAAACGTGGCAATTTGCGGGTCTGCGGATTGGGAGAGGGGCTAAAATTATGCAAAAAGATGTCATTTGCATCATTTTAGCCCCACCCCCTCACCGTGGACCCGCAAAAAACATTATTTGGTGCATCGGGGAAGGGGGGGGGGGTGGGGGGGGCTGCATGATCAATGCGGGAGAATTGCCCACCTTCCTGGGAACCTTCCGGCCATTTCGGGTGGGTAGGCAAGTATGCCCTGCATTGCTGCATGCGTAGGACATACTTGCCTACTTTTGAAAACTAATTTCAGGGAGATTATAGTTGGTAGTAGAATTTTGCACAGCGCCCCAGTGGCATCCTCCACCCAAAGGGCGTGTCTAGTTCCATATATGGAGAGATTGGGAAAAGAGATTGGGAACATGGCACCTAGAAGCGTGGGTGTGTACTGCTACATCTGAGAGGAATCTTTTTAAATGACTTATATCCAAATGTAGATGAGCCCCAAAGTGCTGGGAAATGGTGCTGAGGATTCAATGTAAATGTATCTGTCTCTCATTCCTTTTTTTCCCAAAAAATGTAACAGTGTAATGTGGGCTAGGTGAAATGAGGGAGATTGTTAGACTAATGAGGGAGAGAGGGAGATTGCTGCTATTTCAGGGAGTCTCCTGCACAATGCAGGAGAGTAGGCAACTATGGCGTAGGGGCCATAGGAATAGCGACGGGTGGCCCTGTGCATTGCTATAGGCCGTCGATAAATATCCAGCATGCTGGATAAATCTACTCAATCACCAGAGAACACTGGCCCTGACAGATTGCTCAGCACACAGCGCTGATACATCGCTGTGTCCTGAGCGTTCAGAACCACGAATGCTGAATAAGCAATGAGAGAGCATAAACCCCTGATGGGTTCCCCAGGTTACACTGGAAGGTCAGCTGACATGCAAATAGGATGGGCACAAGGCCTATCAGAGCAGTGGGAGGGTACAGACAGGGAAGAAAAGGGATATGCTAACAGGAAGTTCTTCCTCTGTCTGGAAAAGCTGCTGCAGGACCAGGCAAGCGCTGCTCTGCAGCAAAATATCTACTTTATTCTTTACCAACGGATCTTTAATCTCTTTCTCTGTCTTCTAGATCTGTCCCTCTCTATTTGATCTGTCCCTCTCTACCTCAGCTAACAGCTTCCATTATGGCCTATAGGCCGCGTAGGGCTACCAGCCCGCCTGCCCGCCTCACCGATTCTGCTGAGGCTGCTTGGGAGGCGGCGGGGCCTAGCGGCGTGGTCCCTGGTGGTTCCAGTGGGGACCGGAGGGGATCGCGGCGAGGTCTGGCGGCGCCCGTGCCGCCCGCACAGCATGACGCGATGGTCGCGGCGCCGGCTGATGACGCGGCCCGGCGCCGGACCTCGCATACTGCGAGTACAGGCCGCGGCGTGCGCGGCGGTAGTCGCGGCGGCCTGGGGGGTCGGGCAGGGGTAGAGCCCGTGCCGCAAACACCCGCGGGAGAGGGCTAGGCCCCCGCACGCCCGCAAACGCGACCGCTAGGCCTGGATCGCGGCCTTCCGCCCGGTCCAGCGCCGGAGGCGGAGTCGTGCAGGCCAGACAGCCCAGCCCTACACAGCCCCAGGAGGCAGCTAGGTCCCTGTCCCTCCTTCGCCCCTCATCCATCCCCATCCTGGCCTCTAGATTGCCCCAGAGGGGTCTCCCCTCCGGAGCTCCCCCTCCCACCTTTACTAGATCGGGTAGGGGCCGTGGGCGGGCCAGGGGTGGGGGTCAGGGTCCGAATAGGGCACAGATGGTGCCAGCAGCCCCCACTGAAACACCTAGGGGAGTGAGGGCCACAGGGATGAGGTCTCCGCTGCACCTGGCTAGGCGACAGCTCCTTAGAAGGGCCAGGCTAGTCCCCCTACGCAGTACTCAGGCCCCTGCTCCTCCTGCGCCAGTACCCATAGCAACCCCACCCCCCGCTACCTGCGGCTGCAGATGGGGGGGTACAGCAGTTCCTGTCCCTGCTATCCAATTTTATGAGGCAGTCACCTGCTCCCGGGGGGGTTGCTCCGGACAGCAGTCCTGCCCCTTCGGCCCCCTCAGAGATCCCTACCCTGTCAGGTAGGGCCGCCCCGGCCGCGACTACAAGACCTACGGCCCCTCTCAGTGCGAGGGATATCGTCGCTTCCGGGACCCCTCCGGTGGGTTTGGTGGAGGAGTCCTCCCAGATGAGCCTCGTACCAGTGGAATGTACTTCAGGTGGGTCAGCGTCTAAGCGCAAGCGGCGCAGGCGTAGGGCTGCACATACCTCCTCTTCCTCTGGCGGGTCCGACTCGGGAACGTCGGAGGAAGAGGGAGGCCGTAAATCCTGCAGGCGGCGCAGGCACAGGCACCGTAGGCACTCCAGCGGTAGCTCGGGGTCCCCGTTGTTCCCTAGGGGGAAAGTAGTCCAGTGCGAGAACACGGCCGTGCTCAGGGGACTCAGGCGCAGGCTTCAGGAACGCATTAGGGACGGGAAGTACGTCAGCTTCTTCGCTATGACGGCGCAGGCTGAGAAAGAATATCGCGCGGCGAAGAGGCGAGGGGGTATTGGGGAGGAGGCCTACTGCACCTATCACCGGTGGCAGGCGGGCATGTTTATGTTCGCGGCTTGTTACTTAGAAACGAGACCGCAGGAACACATGAACATGGTGCGCTACATGCACATGATTCATCAGATGTTCCTTTCCGAAGCCGACTCCTCATGGCGCTCCTATGATGAGAACTTCCGTCGCAAGCAGTCCGGGTTGGCCGTTATGGCTTTTGGGTGTAAGGACGTGGAGATATGGATGGGGCCAAAGCCCGCGGCTGCTCCTGTGGCCACGCCACCCTCCAGCCCCGCCCCGCCCCTCGCAAAAAACCAGCAACCCTTGAACCCCCGCTGGGCGTTGCTTCGCCTTCAATGGAGCGGGTTGCGCCCTTGGTGCTTCATGCAAGTTCAAGCACGCGTGCTCAAAATGCTGGGGCAATCACCCATTTAAGGATTGCAGGAAAGGAAAGCAAGGAGGCGCCTCCCAGGCTGCAGCAGCCGGGGGCGCACCTCAGTAAGGCCCCTTCTCCTGTACGGGTTGACCGCTTGGCCGGCTGGCTGGGACGGTACCCGTGTAGGGAGGAGGCTGAATTTTTAGAGAAAGGCTTCCGCCTGGGTTTCCGCCTACCAATACGGGGGGAAGTAATAGCCTATGCCCCCCGTAATTTAAAATCCGCAATACAGATGCCCGGGGTAGTCTTAGAGAAAGTGGCCAAGGAGGTGAGCCTGGGTAGGATGGTGGGCCCCTTCCCGTCACCCCCTATTGAGAACTTGGTTCTCTCCCCTGTAGGGGTGGTCCCCAAGAAGGCTAGCGGCAAGTTTAGGCTTATCCAACACTTGTCTCACCCCCCGGGCAACTCTGTTAATGACTCCATCCCCGAAGACTTGTGCCGCGTGCGGTATCAGTCTTTCGAACAGGCGCTAGACATAGTGCGCGGCAACGGACACGGGGCCTTGTTGGCCAAGGTGGACATCGAGTCCGCCTTTCGCCTTCTCCCACTTCATCCGGAATCGTTCCGGTTCATGGGCTTTCGCCTTCCCACGGGTTTTTACGTGGACAGGTGCTTGCCGATGGGCTGCTCGATTTCTTGCGCCTATTTCGAGCGCTTTAGCAGTTTCTTGCATTGGTGCGTAGTGTCGGGTTCAGGCGAAACTGGTGTGGCCCACTACTTAGATGACTTCTTGTGCGTGGGCCCTGCTGGTTCCCAGCGATGCAAGCTACTGCTGACATACCTGCAGGAGCTTTTCCGGGATTTTGGGGTCCCCATTGCGGCGGACAAGACGGAAGGCCCAGTACCGTGCCTGTCTTTCTTGGGATAGAAATCGACACAGTGGCGGCCTGTTGCCGCCTCCCTCATGACAAGCTGTCTCGGCTACGGGGAGCCGTTAGCCTAGCATTGGCCACGGGTAAACTACAGTTGCGCCAGCTCCAGTCGCACCTTGGGCTTCTGCATTTCGCATGCAGGGTCTTACCCATGGGTAGAGTTTTTTGTAGGAAGTTAGAGAGATCCATGTCAAGCGTCAGACACCCCCTCCATTATGTGCATCTATCCGCAGAGATAAAGAGGGACTTACGCACTTGGCTTTCCTTCCTGGAACAGTTCAACGGAGTCCTTATTTGGCCTGCGAGCCCACGCACCAATGCACAGTTACAATTGTATACTGATGCAGCGGGCGGAGTGGGATTCGGAGCCTTCCTTCGCGGTTCATGGTGCGCCGCGCCATGGCCCGTGGAATGGGTGTCGGAAGGGCTTACAAAAAACCTATTGCTGCTGGAGTTGTTCCCCATTGTAGTGGCACTGGAGTTATGGGCAGACAGGCTTCGCGACTCCAGCATCATATTCTGGTGCGACAACTTGGGAGTTGTGCACTCAATTAACAGGCAGGGTTCCGCTTCCATGCCGGTAGTCTGCCTGCTTGCGCGCCTGGTGCTGAGATGCCTGCTGTTCAACATACAGTTTGTGGCACAACATGTTCCCGGAGTAGAGAACTCTGTGGCAGACGCATTGTCCAGGGCCGACTGGGATAGGTTCCGGGCCCTGGCTCCTCATGCATCCATTGTTGGTGAACGCTGTCCCTCTTATATTTGGCAGATGATCAGGCCGGAATGGAGGGGCTAGCCATGCGGACTATCGCGCCACGGACGCTCCATTGCTATCAGGCTGGATGGCAGGAGTGGGAGCAGTTCAGACTGTCCGCCCCGCAAGCAGGTAAGACACCTGAAGCGGCCATGGCGGCCTTTGTTTGGAGTTCATACTCCGCTGGTCGCTCTGTCGCCTCCGTGCGCAGGACTTTGGCAGGGGTGTCCTTTTTCTCCTCGCTGCAGGGTAGGGCGGACCCGTCCCGGTCATTTTTGGTGTCCAGGGCGTTGCAGGGTTGGCGGCGGTCTACGCCCGCTCTCCCGGACTGCAGGCGACCTATTGATATGTCGTTACTTCCAGCACTGCTGGACGATCCGGGGGGACATTTGCTGGCCTTATTATGAGGTCCTCTTGTTCCGCACGGCGTACGTGATGGCATATCACGGGGCCTTCAGGATTGGGGAGCTGGTGGCCCTGTCAAAACGGACGCCCTCACCTCTGGCTGTGGATGATCTGGTGGTCCAAGCTTACTCTGTGCTATGTCACCTGCGACGTTCTAAGACGGACCAGGCTTGGAGGGGGCGGTGGCTGTCCTTGCTCCCGTGCACGGTGGTCTCGGCCTTCGCCCAGGTGCGCCTGGACCTTCCCGGCGCATGGCTGATGCATGAGGATGGGTCACCGCTCACCAAATACCAATTTTGTCACGTCTTGGGGCGGGCGCTGAAGGCCACGGGCCTCGATCCTAGGGAATTTGGGTCTCATTCCTTTAGGATTGGGGCTGCTACCTCGGCGGCTTCGGAGGGCCGCTCCGACGCAGAGATTCAATCTTTGGGTCGATCGCGCTCGGCAGCATTCCGAAGGTACATTCGGCCAGCTTTATCTGTCACTTTTCACCATGGTCGACTGGACGCATAAGCGCTCGCCAACTTCCAGTGGGGGCCTTGAGGTGTGTTTTCACATCCGTCTGGGGGCACAATTCGGCTATAATTACAATCTGGCATGGCGTACTTGTTAGTTTACTCCAGACGGTGTGTTTTGTGCCTCAAGAGCAGGTCGGCCACGGTTTTTTCCATTCCTATCTCCTAACAAGTGTGGTGCGTGTGTGGTATGCAAGCTTGTCGACAGCCTTCTAACCTCTCTATACATATTTCAGGTCGACAGGACGTTAAGTCCGTATGGATGATGGGACATTCCTTTGTCTTTTGGGCTTCTAGGGCGACCATCGCCTCAGATGTACATGTGTTCCGTCAGGCTGGGGAGGTTAGGTGGCTGGGTGAGAGAGGTATGTTGTGGAAAGGACTGCAGGCTGGGCTGATTCGAGCCCTGCGAAATTTTGGGGTCCCGAGAGTCATTATATTCCACCTGGGTGGCAATGACTTAGGGCGGGTAACCGCTCTTGAGCTATGCTCTGTGATTGTGCGGGACCTCTATTTTATTTTGCTGTATTTGCCAACATGTAAGTTGGTGTGGTCCTCCATGATATCGAGGATTGTGTGGAGAAATGCGGTGTCCTGCCCCCGCCTGGAGCGTTCACGGAAGACGGTGAACGCTGCAGTTGAGAAGTACCTGCTGACCAATGGCGGGGGTGTTATTCGCCATGACGCCATCAGCTTTCATCGGAGTGCGCTGTATAGAAGCGATGGTGTTCATCTGAGCCCGGAGGGCGTGGCTCTGTTTTTGGGCGGTTTTTAGTTGGTTAGATACACAGTGCTGAGCATTTTTCCTACTTGGTGGCGGTGCTGCGGCTTAGGGCCTAGCTTTGGCGGTAAAGAACGGTCATCCTTGTAAGATCTTGAGGTATGTGTGTAGATAATGGGGTGTCGCTCTCCCCTGACATCTATGGTCATCGGCCATGCTTCCGCCCGGAGGGTGGTCACCACTAGCACGAGTGGATGACCGGGGAGAGTGATCACCAGCGATGGTGTGTATGGTAAACATCTTTAACCCCCACTTTCCTATAGTGACCGTTCTTTGGTGCCGCCACCATTATATATATAGTTTAGTTTAATTGTCAAATAAATTTGACATTCATTTTGAAACGCCAGCACTTGTGTCTGTGTCTTTTTTATTAGATAAGTTTAGTTATTAAGGTTTAGGTTAAGTTTATGGTGAGTTGAAAGGTGTAGACCTGGGGGATACCTGATGGGGAGTTTAAGAACCACGAATTCTGAATAAGCAATGAGAGAGCATAAACCCCTGATGGGTTCCCCAGGTTACACTGGAAGGTCAGCTGACATGCAAATAGGATGGGCACAAGGCCTATCAGAACAGTGGGAGGGTACAGACAGGGAAGAAAAGGGATATGCTAACAGGAAGTTCTTCCTCTGTCTGGAAAAGCCCTACCCACCCTTCCCTATTTCTTCTCTCTTCGGCGGCGGTAAAGAACGGTCATCCTTGTAAGATCTTGAGGTGTGTGTGTAGATAATGGGGTGTCGCTCTCCCCTGACATCTATGGTCATCGGCCATGCTTCCGCCCGGGGGGTGGTCACCACTAGCACGAGTGGATGACCGGGGAGAGTGATCACCAGCAAAGGTGTGTATGGTAAACATCTTTAACCCCCACTTTCCTATAGTGACCGTTCTTTGGTGCCGCCACCATTATATATATAGTTTAGTTTAATTGTCAAATAAATTTGACATTCATTTTGAAACGCCAGCACTTGTGTCTGTGTCTTTTTTATTAGATAAGTTTAGTTATTAAGGTTTAGGTTAAGTTTATGGTGAGTTGAAAGGTGTAGACCTGGGGGATACCGGATGGGGAGTGTCACGGTACCACCGGTCGCCTGCTCCGATACGTCAATCTGAGCAGCGCCGGCCGTGACTGGGGTTCACTCAGGACACTCGGGTCCTTTCCTTGAGGTACACTGCCACCAGCCAAAACCTGATTTTAGCGCCTGAAACTGCGCAAGGGGCGGCTTGGCTCGCCCCTGACCACACAATACAAGATAACAATGGTAACGTTTTCCAGCCTTTCTCTCCTGAGGCTAATGAGTCTTAGGAACACAGAACCAGAACTGGGAATATGTATTATTTATTCCTAGAAATACTACAGAGCTTTAGAAAATAGTTACATGACATTACAATGATTTTAAAAGTACACACAACGATTTTTAAATGCAATTCCAGATATAAAATAAAAAGGGAAAAAAGACAGAACCGTATCTTACAATCCTGAAGTGGGGGGGTTCTCCACAAGAAATCTCTCGTCGCCTACAGCCTGATTGCTAGACCCCCAGGTAGTGACCCTGACTATAGGGAGAAAGGTCTTAGTTATACCTTGCAGACTCCCTCATCCCTCCCACCCTTGGGATTCCACTCTTTCCATGCTGAAGGAGTGTGGAAGGTCCCTGGCAATGTATTTCTACAGTCTGCTGTTTCAAAGTGATTGATCCTCCTTCCTTGCATAGCAGACCCACTGATAAGAGATGTGAAGGAAGGGGACAAACTCTAACCTCTTCTCCTGGACCATGGTTTATGAGGGGCTCAGATCTTATCTTACATCCTAACTCCGGAGGAGTTCACAGATGTTACACTGAGGGAATACAGGCCTCAAACTCAAACCAGGGTCACCTACAGTTTACATACAAGACATGTCCTGATTCCAATACTCACAGGAGACATAACTATTACACCAATATCAGACATACATTGACCGGACAGATAATCATAACAGGAGGCATACGTTATTGGATCGATCACCTGATCTGATCGTTACACCTCCCCCTTTTAAAATGGCGCACAGAGGTGGTGACCCACGTCACCATCTCCTCAGTGCGCTATTCACTTCCTCACCGTGAGAGTCCATCCGCATTACTGTGGTGGGCACCCTTTTTGTGCTGGATGGTAAAAGTGTACTGCTGCAGTATGAGACTCCATCTTAGCAGTTTACCATTATCTCCGGCAACTCTATTCAGAAATACCAATGGGTTGTGATCTGTAATTATTAAAAAGTCACGTCCGTACAGATATGGCTGGAGTTTTTGGAGAGCCCACACAATCGCCAAACACTCCTTCTCCACGGTAGCATAGGCTACTTCTCTGGGGAGCAATTTCTTACTTAAGAACAGGATGGGATGCTCCTCTCCTTTCTCATTGACTTGGCTGAGCACAGCACCTAGCCCATAATTGGAAGCATCAGTCTGCACTACAAACTTCTTTTGGAAATCTGGGGCCTGCAGCACAGGTGACTTAGCTAATGCGGACTTCAGCGCCAAAAATGCCCCCTCACATTCCTTTGTCCAATTGACCACCTGGGGCAACTTCTTTTTGGTTAAGTCTGTCAGTGGTTTTGCTAGAGTGCTGTAGTGGGGTACAAATTTTCGGTAATACCCAGCAGTACCTAGGAAGGACATGACCTGTTTTTTGGTTGTGGGAGTGGGCCACTCCGTTATAGCCTCTACTTTGCTTAACTCTGGGCGAAGGGTACCACCTCCAACACAGTGCCCCAGGTAGTGTACCTCACCCAGCCCAAGCTGGCATTTCTCTGGTTTAATCGTCAACCCGGCCCCCGTGATTTTACTTAACACACTGTTCAGATGGATCAGGTGCTCTTCCCAGGTCTGACTGAACACCGCAATGTCATCCAGGTAGGCGACGGCATGTGTCTCCTGGCCTTCCAGCAGGTCATTAACCAGGCGCTGAAAGGACGCAGGTGCATTTTTCATTCCAAAGGGCATGACCAGAAACTCAAACAGGCCGAATGGTGTGATAAATGCAGACCGCTCACGGGCCTCCGGTGACAGTGGGATCTGCCAGTATCCTCTACTCAGATCCATGACAGTGATGTAACGTGCCTGGGCCAGCTGATCTAACAGTTCATCTATCCTGGGCATGGGATAGGCATCGAACACAGTGGCATCATTTAACCTTCTATAGTCTACACAGAAGCGGGTGCCCCCACACTTCTTTGGGACCAGTACAACTGGGGCAGCCCAAGCACTGTGAGACCGTTGAATCACCCCCAGCTGCAGCATTTCATCAATTTCCCTCTTCATGGCTTCCAGCACCTCAGGAGAAGCCCGGTATGCTGGCTGCCTGAGGGGGGTCTGACTACCTGTGTTTACATGATGAGTTACCAAGTGTGTTTTTCCAGGCTTCCCTGTGAAATGGGACTTGTAGGGCTGCAGTGTGTCAGTGAGCTGTGCTCGCTGTGCCTCTGTCAGTTTATCACTGAAGTGGGCATCAGACAGGGATCGCCCCTCCTTAGCAGCAGCTGCTAAATCCATCAGGGGGTCAATTCCTTGCTCATTCTCAGGCAAACTACACACAGCAAACACACAAGCCCCCCTTTCGTGATAGGGTTTGAGCATGTTGACATGATACATCTTCTGCCTCTTACGTCCCTCCCCTTTTTCCACAATGTAATTAACATCTTTGATACGTTGTATTACAGTGTAGGGACCCTCCCAGGCAGCCTGCAGCTTGTTCTGTCTCATGGGAACCAGAGCCAATACCTTTTGCCCCACCTCAAAGATACGCTCTCTAGCCTGTCGGTCGTACCATTGTTTTTGCTTGGTCTGTGCAGCCTTCAGGTTGCTCTGTGCCATTTCCATTAGGAACTGCATTTTCTCCCTGAATTGCACCACATAGTGCACCACGGATGTTTCCGGGGTGACCAACTTCCCCTCCCACTCCTGTCTAATCAAATCCAGGGGTCCACGTGCACGGCGCCCATACAGGAGTTCAAAGGGGGAGAAGCCCGTTGATTCTTGAGGCACCTCCCGGTATGCAAACAGGAGGTGCGGCAAGAACCTTTCCCAGTCCCTTCCCTGGGACTCCACAAAGACCCTCAACATCTGTTTTAGGGTACCATTGAAGCGTTCGCAGAGGCCGTTCGTTTGGGGGTGATAGGCAGAGGTGATTAGGTGATCCACCTGCATCCTCTTACAGAGACTCTGCATGAGCTTGGACATGAACTGAGTACCCTGGTCAGTTAGCATCTCCTTTGGGAACCCCACCCTGGAGAAAATGGATATGAGCGCATCCGCCACTTTGTCTGCGCGGATGGAGGAGAGTGCTACAGCTTCAGGGTACCTCGTGGCGTAGTCCACCACAGTGAGAATGTATTGTTTCCCTGAGCTGCTGGGGATAGCGAGGGGCCCCACAAGATCTACACCAACCCGCTCAAAGGGTTCTGCGATAAGTGGTAATGAAATGAGAGGTGCTCGGCCTTGGTCACCGGGCTTCCCAGCTAACTGGCAGGCATGGCAGGAGCGACAGTAATTAGGTACATCGTTCCCCATGTTAGGCCAGAAAAAATTGGGCCTCAAACGAGCTTGAGTTCTTTTCGGATTCATATGTCCGCCTAAGGGAATTTCATGAGCTATTTTCATTAACCCTTCCCTATAAGCCTGTGGAACCACCAGCTGCCTGTTAGGACCTTCATCTTCAGGGTCCTCTGAGGAAGGTGGCTCACGATATAACAGCCCATTTTCTACATAAACTCTGACTGAGCCATTCCCCGTTGGGACCTCCTTGGCTTGCTCTCTGAGAGCGGCCAAGCTGGGATCGGTCTGCTGTTCTGCTTTGAATGCCTCACTTCTGAGCAGCTGATCAGTGTGGGGAAACAAGGCAGGCAAGCCCCCCCCCCCCCCCCTCCTCTAGGACAGCATCTGAACTGGAGACTTCTACAGGAGGGGAGGGGGGTGGAGGGGTATCCACTTCCAGGGAGTCCCCTTCCACACAGGCAGGGGTTAAATCACAGCTGTTCTGGGCTGCAGCTCTCCTTGTCTGAACTGCTAACACAGAGATTGGCTCAGTATTCTGTACAACCCCTGATACTGGTGCTTTCGCAACATTATCTGGTAACGATACATCACATAATTCTACCTTAGTACAGGCATTGTGACCCACTTCCCCCCTGTACATTTGCAAAGGGTTAGGTTCTGCTAAACACAAATCTGCAACCTCACATACATTTACATTACGATTGTAAAGCTCAGCAGGGGTCGCCTGAGGGACAGAAGGGTTAGCTAGTAACACAGAGTCAGTACCAACATCACTTTCATTGACATAGGCAGTGTGCATCTTTCCAAGATCAGTCCCCAAAAGCACACCGGCAGGTAGATTGTCCAGCACCCCAACATCACGGATGCCTCTTCCAACCCCCCCAATCAAGGTATACCCTGGCCATAGGAACATCAGGGTGGACCCCACTCACCCCCCGTACAGCAATAGTCTTTCCTGGGATGATGTTCTCTGGGCCCACCAATGCTGAATCTATGAGAGTCAGATCTGCACCTGAGTCCAATAGCCCAAGCGCCACCCTTTGTCCTACCTGGACTGGTTGTAGATTGTCCCGGGGTCTCTCCTGGGGTCCTCCTACACACAGGACGGCAGGCATAGGTTTCACGGCTGGGCCCCCCACAGGAGAGTTTCTCTTGGGGCAACGGGAACGGAAGTGCCCCACTTCATCGCAAATAAAACACCTGCGGCTGGTTGCCAAAACAGGTTGTCCCCCCACCCCCCCAACAAATGCAGCGGCTGCTGGTTTAGTTGAAGAGGGCTGCTGGGGCGAGTCTCCGGGTCTCCGCTCTCTCCAGCTGACTTGCCCGGGCGTCCCCCAGGTCTTCTTTGCCACAGAAGCCCTGGTGCTGGTGTATTGGTCTGCCAGGGTGGCAGCCTTTTCTGCTGATTCGGGATTCCGGTCCAGGACCCACTCTTTAACCTCAGCTGGGCAGAGTGCAATGAACTGCTCTTGCAGAAATAGGTCCTTCAATTTATCATAGTCCTTTACTTGCAAGCCCTCAACCCACTGATGCAATAGGGTTGACAGTTGTGCTAACAGGCCCCCATAGGTATCAGAGGGGCTGCGCTTTAAGTCTCTGAACTTCTGTCGGTATGCCTCAGGGGTGATGTTGAAACGCTGTAGCAAGGCTTTCTTTATGGCAGTATAATCTCCATCCAGCTCCTGGGGAAGGTCAGCAAATGCATCCAAAGCCTTTCCCCTCAGCCCAGGGGTTAAATAACTTGCCCATTCACTGGGGTCCAGTGCAAACTGCCGGCAAGTCTTTTCGAAACTCCTGAAGAAAGTATCCAGGTCACCATCTTTCTCCAGCACGGGAAATTGGTCATGCCGGGGCTTTTTCCTACCCGGGTTACCAACAGCGCTCTGGCCGCTGAGCCTCACCAGTTCCAACTGGTACTCACGCTCCGCCTGACGCTCTGCAGCCTCTCGCTCGGCTCTGCGCTGCTCAGCCTCTAGCTCGGCTCTGCGCTGCTCAGCCTCTAGCTCGGCTCTGCGCTGCTCAGCCTCTAGCTCGGCTCTGCGCTGCTCAGCCTCTCTGTCGGCCGCAGACTGGCGCTCTGCAGCTTCTCTGTCAGCAGTTGCCTGGTAATGCTGCATTAGCTGCACGGCCATTGTGGGGTCCAGGTCCTTCATTTGCCTGACAGCAGTATGAAGGTAACTCTGCAGTGTAGACTCACTGTTGCCAGCAGATGCATCTGACCCTGGCGGGGCATCACTTGTGTTGTCTTGTGCCAACTGAGCCCTTGGAGTAGGAGTGTCCCTGGACTGGCTTCCTCCAGCAGCTAGAACCCGATCGGCTTCCATGAGTGCCTTTATCATCAGTTCTTTACTCAGGCCAGACCAAGGGATGTCCCTCCGTACACATATAATCGCCAGATCATCACGTCTCATCATCCGGTAATCAGACATCCTGAGTCTCACACTTGTCAAATAAAATGATAGTAAAGAAAACAAGAGAAGGGAGGGGAACAGAAATTGCACTCACTGTGTGACTTTTAAAACTATAGTAAAGCTCTGAGTTCTGATTCTGGTGATGTGGGTATTTCTCACAAAATTCTACCCACACTCACTTAAGTTCTTAAAGAGAAAAATTAATTCTCCATCCCACCGCTGCCACCAAATGTCACGGTACCACCGGTCGCCTGCTCCGATACGTCAATCTGAGCAGCGCCGGCCGTGACTGGGGTTCACTCAGGACACTCGGGTCCTTTCCTTGAGGTACACTGCCACCAGCCAAAACCTGATTTTAGCGCCTGAAACTGCGCAAGGGGCGGCTTGGCTCGCCCCTGACCACACAATACAAGATAACAATGGTAACGTTTTCCAGCCTTTCTCTCCTGAGGCTAATGAGTCTTAGGAACACAGAACCAGAACTGGGAATATGTATTATTTATTCCTAGAAATACTACAGAGCTTTAGAAAATAGTTACATGACATTACAATGATTTTAAAAGTACACACAACGATTTTTAAATGCAATTCCAGATATAAAATAAAAAGGGAAAAAAGACAGAACCGTATCTTACAATCCTGAAGTGGGGGGGTTCTCCACAAGAAATCTCTCGTCGCCTACAGCCTGATTGCTAGACCCCCAGGTAGTGACCCTGACTATAGGGAGAAAGGTCTTAGTTATACCTTGCAGACTCCCTCATCCCTCCCACCCTTGGGATTCCACTCTTTCCATGCTGAAGGAGTGTGGAAGGTCCCTGGCAATGTATTTCTACAGTCTGCTGTTTCAAAGTGATTGATCCTCCTTCCTTGCATAGCAGACCCACTGATAAGAGATGTGAAGGAAGGGGACAAACTCTAACCTCTTCTCCTGGACCATGGTTTATGAGGGGCTCAGATCTTATCTTACATCCTAACTCCGGAGGAGTTCACAGATGTTACACTGAGGGAATACAGGCCTCAAACTCAAACCAGGGTCACCTACAGTTTACATACAAGATATGTCCTGATTCCAATACTCACAGGAGACATAACTATTACACCAATATCAGACATACATTGACCGGACAGATAATCATAACAGGAGGCATACGTTAATTGGATCGATCACCTGATCTGATCGTTACAGGGAGTTTAAGAACCACGAATTCTGAATAAGCAATGAGAGAGCATAAACCCCTGATGGGTTCCCCAGGTTACACTGGAAGGTCAGCTGACATGCAAATAGGATGGGCACAAGGCCTATCAGAGCAGTGGGAGGGTACAGACAGGGAAGAAAAGGGATATGCTAACAGGAAGTTCTTCCTCTGTCTGGAAAAGCCCCACCCACCCTTCCCTATTTCTTCTCTCTTCGGCGGCGGTAAAGAACGGTCATCCTTGTAAGATCTTGAGGTGTGTGTGTAGATAGTGGGGTGTCGCTCTCCCCTGACATCTATGGTTATCGGCCATGCTTCCGCCCGGGGGGTGGTCACCACTAGCACGAGTGGATGACCGGGGAGAGTGATCACCAGCGATGGTGTGTATGGTAAACATCTTTAACCCCCACTTTCCTATAGTGACCGTTCTTTGGTGCCGCCAGGACACTCGGGTCCTTTCCTTGAGGTACACTGCCACCAGCCAAAACCTGATTTTAGCGCCTGAAACTGCGCAAGGGGCGGCTTGGCTCGCCCCTGACCACACAATACAAGATAACAATGGTAACGTTTTCCAGCCTTTCTCTCCTGAGGCTAATGAGTCTTAGGAACACAGAACCAGAACTGGGAATATGTATTATTTATTCCTAGAAATACTACAGAGCTTTAGAAAATAGTTACATGACATTACAATGATTTTAAAAGTACACACAACGATTTTTAAATGCAATTCCAGATATAAAATAAAAAGGGAAAAAAGACAGAACCGTATCTTACAATCCTGAAGTGGGGGGGTTCTCCACAAGAAATCTCTCGTCGCCTACAGCCTGATTGCTAGACCCCCAGGTAGTGACCCTGACTATAGGGAGAAAGGTCTTAGTTATACCTTGCAGACTCCCTCATCCCTCCCACCCTTGGGATTCCACTCTTTCCATGCTGAAGGAGTGTGGAAGGTCCCTGGCAATGTATTTCTACAGTCTGCTGTTTCAAAGTGATTGATCCTCCTTCCTTGCATAGCAGACCCACTGATAAGAGATGTGAAGGAAGGGGACAAACTCTAACCTCTTCTCCTGGACCATGGTTTATGAGGGGCTCAGATCTTATCTTACATCCTAACTCCGGAGGAGTTCACAGATGTTACACTGAGGGAATACAGGCCTCAAACTCAAACCAGGGTCACCTACAGTTTACATACAAGACATGTCCTGATTCCAATACTCACAGGAGACATAACTATTACACCAATATCAGACATACATTGACCGGACAGATAATCATAACAGGAGGCATACGTTAATTGGATCGATCACCTGATCTGATCGTTACAGGGAGTTTAAGAACCACGAATTCTGAATAAGCAATGAGAGAGCATAAACCCCTGATGGGTTCCCCAGGTTACACTGGAAGGTCAGCTGACATGCAAATAGGATGGGCACAAGGCCTATCAGAGCAGTGGGAGGGTACAGACAGGGAAGAAAAGGGATATGCTAACAGGAAGTTCTTCCTCTGTCTGGAAAAGCCCCACCCACCCTTCCCTATTTCTTCTCTCTTCGGCGGCGGTAAAGAACGGTCATCCTTGTAAGATCTTGAGGTGTGTGTGTAGATAGTGGGGTGTCGCTCTCCCCTGACATCTATGGTTATCGGCCATGCTTCCGCCCGGGGGGTGGTCACCACTAGCATGAGTGGATGACCGGGGAGAGTGATCACCAGCGATGGTGTGTATGGTAAACATCTTTAACCCCCACTTTCCTATAGTGACCGTTCTTTGGTGCCGCCACCATTATATATATATATATATATAGTTTAGTTTAATTGTCAAATAAATTTGACATTCATTTTGAAACGCCAGCACTTGTGTTTGTGTCTTTTTTATTAGATAAGTTTAGTTATTAAGGTTTAGGTTAAGTTTATGGTGAGTTGAAAGGTGTAGACCTGGGGGATACCTGATGGGGAGTTTATTGCTGAGCGATCTACCATTGCTCAGATTGCTCAGCAAAATCTCACCGTGTGTAGGCCCCATGAGGCAGCAATATCAGTCCATACTGTAACTTTCTCATCACATTAGAAAAACACACGTAGAATGCTGTCACCCGTTTGCTGATTTTATCCTGAATGCTGCATTGTTTCATTTTTCTTCAAGCAGGACAAGAAGGGTTAAATGCAGCACAGCAAGCTGTGCTCATGCATCGGGAAGGGGAGAGTGACACTACATACACCTACAGACCCACCCATTACAGTCCTGGGCCCTGTGACTGTCTCTGTCTGTGCTTCTGGCAGCCTTTACTAGGCCTGCTGGTTCCATCTGGATTGTACAGCCTGGGACCGCCCTGAAAAAAAAGCTACCAAACCACAGTCATCATCCCCCCCTGCACCCCCCTTCACTGCCTAGTCCCAGTACGTGATCCACAGCACAATGTTGCTTTGTACAGCATACTGAGCATAGGGAAACATGTCTTTGTGCTGGGACATAAAGTTACACTGTCATCAGTGACATCAGCAAGTGAAAACAAATATACTGCATACATATATTACAGCCTCACACACTGTGGTGATTACAGCCTTCAGAAGAATGCAGTAAATACGTTTATGCATTTCTCTGCAAGTAATATATGTCTGATGTTCCTCCAACTGGGTGCACAGTCCTATTTTAATATATATAATATATGTGTGGCACTACTACTGTGGGCATTGTGGGCCTTATTCTAGTTCACTCTTTCTGACAAAATCCTTCTTAGATGGACAAAACCATGTGCACTGCAGGGGGCAGATATAGAGAGAATTAGATTTGGGTGAGTTATTTTGTTTCTGTGCAGGGTAAATACTGGCTGCTTTATTTTTACACTGCAATATAGATCTCACTTTGAAGTAAATCTCCACCTAAATCTAATTCTGTCTGCACAAGTAACATCTGCCCCACCTGCAGTGCACATGGTTTTGTCCATCTAAAGTTGTGTACACACGGGGGCGATAGGGGCTGAAATCGCTGGGAATATGGTCGCTGGCGACCATATTGCCAGTGATGGAAGTGTGCAAGCTCCCGTTTTCAGTCCCATTCTAATCGCTGGTCGCAGCAGCCTGCGATGTCAGCTGCCTGCCCTCTTCAAGTAGAAGGTAGCCGCAGATCTAAGACACCATAGAGTGTCTTAGATCTGCATATACCTTAGATCTGTGGAACCATCCACTGTGTAAAAAACCTTCGGCGCCGGTGTCCCTGCAGTGCTGGAGCGGGCAGGGGTGTCCGTGTCGCGGGAGTACCGCGGGCGGCCGGCGGGGTCCCTGCAGTGAATAGAAAATAACTAGCGCTATGCGCGCGGCGGCGTGGGAAGCGCTAGTTATTTTCTATTCACTGCAGGGACCCCGCCGGCCGCCGCCAGCTTTATACACAATGACAGCGCCGCAGGTACCCCCGCGACACGGACACCCCTGCCAGCTCCAGCACTGCAGGGACGCCGGCGCCGAAAGTTTTTTACACAGTTCGCTAACCGTCCATTATCATGCTGGGGGTGAGGGGCGAACTGCCGCCCTCCAGGGGCCAGCGCCCTAGGCAAATGCCTAGAGCTGCCTAGTGGTGGCGCCGGCTCTGACTGTGGGCATTCTGTATAAGCAGCACTACTACTGTGGGCATTCTGTATAAGCAGCACTACTACTGTGGGCATTCTGTATAAGCAGCACTACTACTGTGGGCATTAGGTGAATAAGCAGCACTACTACTGTGGGCATTCTGTATAAGCAGCACTACTACTGTGGGCATTCTGTATAAGCAGCACCACTACTGTGGGCATTATGTGTATAAGTGGTACTACTCCTGGGATACGGTCTTTGGGTCGACCTATATTCGATCCACATACATTGGATCGACATGGACTTTTGGCCGACATGCCAAAGGTCGACATGAAAAAAGTGGCAGCACCCAGTTATAGGGCAGACAGTGGCAGCACCCAGTTATAGGGCAGACAGTAGCAGCACCCAGTTATAGGGCAGACAGTGGCAGCACCCAGTTATAGGGCAGACAGTGGCAGCACCCAGTTCAGGGGCGTAACTATAGCGCGGGGGGCGCTGTGCATGTGGGGGCGCCGGGGGGCTGCGGTGCTATAGTAATGCCCCCGCCCCCCATCCCCCGCAGGCTTACCTGTCTGCGCGTCCCGGCTCCCCTCCTGGCTTCAATCAATTCTATGGAGACGGACCACAATAAAATGGCCGCCCCATAAAGCAGACTGTTCTCTGAAACAGTCTGCGGTATGGGGGCGGCCATTTTATCGTGGTCAGTCTGCATAGAATTATTAATTGAAGCCAGGAGGGGAGTCGGGAAGCGCAGACAGGTAAGCCTGCGGCGATGGGGGGGGGGGGCACCGGCGGCCGGGGGGGGGGAGGCCAGCGGGGGGGGGGGGGGAGGCGCCCCAAACCAAGCTACGCCACTGACCCAGTTATAGGGCAGGTGGTGGCAGCACCCAGTTATAGGGTAGACATTGGCAGCACCCAGTTATAGGGCAGACAGTGGCAACACCTAATTAGAGGGCAGACAGTGGCAGCACCCAGTTATAGGGCAGACCGCGGCAGCACCCAGTTATAGGCAGAGAGTGGCAGTACCCAGTTATAGGGCAGACAGTGGCAGCACCCAATTATAGGCAGACAGTGGCAGCACCCAGTTATAGGGCAGACAGTGGCAGCACCCAATTGTAAGGCACAAAGGGCACCCCTGGACTGATAGAACAAAGCAGACAGGGCACCCTGAAGTAAGACAGCAGACACAGCAAGGGCCTACCCGACATCACCACCCACAGACAAAAAGGGGTCTGTCTCCCTCACTCTCCTATGCTGGAGTGAAGATGGCGCCGATCGGTGGGGACTTATATAGGATCCAAAACCCAGGAAAATCCGACAGTGGGATGATGACGTTTTGCCTCGTTCTGGGCTCCAAGTCTGGCAGGAAACCCTGTTCCGGCCTTGGATCCCGCCTCGGATCGTGAAATTCAGGGGGGGCTCGGATCTCGGAGATCCGAACCCGCTCATTCCTAAATATAATGGGAGCTGCCTGTGCTCTGCTTTTAATATAAGAGATTATTTTGTTCACAATACACAACTGTATTTATGTACCAGACATCCATTCTATTCGCCAGGAACTTTACTAACATGTGATCCTGCATTTTCAGATATCACTGACCCAGATTTTGCAGGGCATACATACTTGGAGCGGTGTGTCAGCTTTATTTAGGTGGAGGGAATTGTTGCATTACAACAGGTGCTGTCCTGGACTGTGCTTGAATTATGGGAGTAGGCAAATGGGTTCGTGACAGACATCACACACACAAACTGCTTTCTAGGAAGTCTCCAACCTTAGGCTGGGTCTTACCACACTGCCGTACACCCTGGTTCCACACCTTCATAACATGGCTCTCAGCCCAAACCAGATAATATTACTGCGTATGAGGGAAACATCAGGTTATGCTGTATGGTTTTCAGTTGACTCGCAAACAGATGGAGTGTTGCAGCTTGGAGAGAAGACCTTGGGTCATGTCTAAAGAGCTTGGAGGGTGGTGACAGGATAGTTAGAGGTCCAGATAGATATTAATAGCAAACAATCTATTTAAGAAAGAATGACATATACTGGCCGTTTGCCCCGTATTTGTTTGTTCCCATTACTGTGTGGAGTGCTTTATTAACAATTACGTAACATCTATCTCCACGGAGACTCAGGACAAGGACATTAAAGCGAAAGACAAACGACCTGAGAATAGGAAATTAGGAGCAGGGTTGCGGTTGAGAACAGCACATAGCATAATAGTGAGCGGGATTATACCGGAAGAAAGAAATGCCAGCTCTTCGGTAACAGCAAGGAAGAACTGTCAGATTTTACTGCCGCTGTCAATGCTGTGCAGGAGGGGATCAGTAGTGTAGGTATGTGTAGGTAGTGCTGTGCAGGAGGGGATCAGTAGTGTAGGTATGTGGAGGTAGTGCTGTGGAGGAGGGGATCAGTAGTGTAGGTATGTGTAGGTAGTGCTGTGCAGGAGGGGATCAGTAGTGTAGGTATGTGTAGGTAGTGCTGTGGAGGAGGGGATCAGTAGTGTAGGTATGTGGAGGTAGTGCTGTGGAGGAGGGGATCAGTAGTGTAGGTATGTGTAGGTAGTGCTGTGCAGGAGGGGATCAGTAGTGTAGGTATGTGTAGGTAGTGCTGTGGAGGAGGGGATCAGTAGTGTAGGTATGTGTAGGTAGTGCTGTGCAGGAGGGGATCAGTAGTGTAGGTAGTCCTGTACGGGAGGGGATCAGTAGTATAGGTAGCGCTGTGCAGGAGGGTATCAGTAGCATAGGAATGTGTAGGTAGTGCTGTGCAGGAGGGGATCAGTAGTGTAGGTATGTGTAGGTAGTGCTGTGCAGGAGGGGATTAGTAGTGTAGGAATGTGTAGGTAGTGCTGTGGAGGAGGGGATCAGTAGTGTAGGTATGTGTAGGTAGTGCTGTGCAGGAGGGGATCATTAGTGTAGGTATGTGTAGGTAGTGCTGTGCAGGAGGGGATCATTAGTGTAGGTATGTGTAGGTAGTGCTGTGCAGGAGGAGATCAGTAGCGTAGGAATGTGTAGGTAGTGCTGTGCAGGAAGAGATCAGTAGTGTAGTTAGTGATGTGGAGGAGGGGATCAGTAGTGTAGGTATGTGTAGGTAGTGCTGTGCAGGAGGGGATCAGTAGTGTAGGTAGTGTTGTGCAGGAGGGGATCAGTAGCATAGGAATGTGTAGGTAGTGCTGTACAGGAGGGGATCAGTAGTGTAGGAATGTGTAGGTAGTGCTTTGGAGGAGGGGATCAGTAGTTTAGGTATGTGTAGGTAGTGCTGTGCAGGAAGGGATCAGTAGTATAGGTAGTCCTGTGCAGGTGGGGATCAGTATGATCCAAATAGCGTTGTTTTGCATCCATTTAGCCCCTCCCCCAATCCGTGGACCCACAAATTGGCACGTTTGACAGGCATGGGGGTAGACCTAAGATGTAGCTTCTCCCAAGGGAACGCCCATGGGAACACCCAGCGTTTGACGCGGGTGTGGGGGGCGGGTAGATGTCAGCTGCCCACTCGATTCCAGTACAGGGTGCCTGCAGATGTAAGACACCATAGAGGTGTCTTACATCTGCGAGTGCCTGCTAACTCATTCGATGGTTGATGACCATTGAATGATTGTGCCCCCGCACGCATGGATGTTTATGCTACATGCGGGGATATTCGGCGCGCATCAGCTGCGTTTGTGCGGACGCCAGATGTCGTTAAAATGACACGCAATGCCGCAAATTTCACAGCTTTGCGTGTCAACCAGAATGACCTCCAATAATTGCAGTAGACAGTGACTGCCCCACATACAGGACATTATTTCCCTGGTTTTCAAAAATTCCCCCAACTCGGACTCTCTGCTCCGTGCCGGATGCACTTTACAGAAAGGATTTACAGACTTGTTTGTTGTTTCAGCCTCAGCTGTACTTTCTGCTACTGACAAATGAAGTTGTCTGTCATCAGCATGGAGGCGTCAGGATTGTACAAAGGGGCTGAGTGACAGCGTATGAAGGGAAGAAAGCAGGGGCCCTGTAACGCTATACCCTGGGGCCCTGTAACGCTATGCCGACAGTTGAATTGACATTTGTAAAGGTGACACTGAGCACTTAAGTCCATATGCGACTCAGTCTTTGGGGGTTATTCTGATTCACTTGGAAAGGCACAATAACTCTCTAATGGACAAAACCATGTGCAGAGAGAGTTAGATTTGGGTGGGGTTTTACTTCAAACTGATATCTATATTGCTGTGTAAAAATAAAGCAGCCAGTATTTACCCTGCACAGAAACAATAAAACACCCAAATCTAACTCTCTGTATACTGTATGTATTTTAACATTAAGGTTTCAACGCCCCCAGGACAGAATGTAATTATATTATACGTTGCCTGCCGAATGACTTTGATATGGATGAGGATGCCGATGCTGGAATTACGACGGTGTCCCTAATATAAGTGTGCTGGGGTGGATTAGGATAACTCTGGGAAGGGGGTTACATTTTGGCACTAACCGGGAATTTAGGATTAGGTTGCAGGGGGGTGGATAGGTTAGGCTGCGGGGAGCGAGGGTTCGGTTTAGTCACTTAAGGGCCCTACATACGCAGAGATTTGTGCCAGAGATTCATAACGGGAGATTCAGCACGGGAGATTTCAAATATGTCACAACTGTCACAGAAAGTGATGTAAAAAACGGCATTTCATCACAAAAATAATGTTATATATGGTATAAATATCCACCATACAAAAATAGTTCTTTCCCTCTCCCCCTAGTGTCCCCCCCCCCCCCCCCGGCCCAACAAAAAAAAAAGTTTAATCATTGGTGGCTAGTGGACCCCCCCCCCCCTCTTCCAAACAAAGTTTAATCATTGGTGGCTAGTGGCCCCCCCAAAAAAACTTTTAAATCATTGGTGGTGCTGTGCAGGAGGGGATCAGTAGTGTAGGTATGTGTAGGTAGTGCTGTGGAGGAGGGGATCAGTAGTGTAGGTATGTGGAGGTAGTGCTGTGGAGGAGGGGATCAGTAGTGTAGGTATGTGTAGGTAGTGCTGTGCAGGAGGGGATCAGTAGTGTAGGTATGTGTAGGTAGTGCTGTGGATTCATAACGGGAGATTCAGCACGGGAGATTTCAAATATGTCACAACTGTCACAGAAAGTGATGTAAAAAACGGCATTTCATCACAAAAATAATGTTATATATGGTATAAATATCCACCATACAAAAAGAGTTCTTTCCCTCTCCCCCTAGTGTCCCCCCCCCCCCCCCCCCCCGGCCCAACAAAAAAAAAAGTTTAATCATTGGTGGCTAGTGGACCCCCCCCCCCTCTTCCAAACAAAGTTTAATCATTGGTGGCTAGTGGCCCCCCAAAAAAACCTTTTAAATCATTTGTGGCGGTACTTGTGTATTATCACAGCGCCCACATTTTCCATCGTAGGGCATTGTACAACCAAAAAATCGTGTCGCATCGCTTGTTAATGCCACCCCACTATCAACGCCAACCGGAAGCGTGGCGAGCGCAGCGAGCGCGCAAAGGGGTGGCGGTACGTGTCCTCCGACCTTTTCATACCCCCACTATCCATGTCGGCGTGGAGTTAATTGTATATAGTGAGCCCGAAGCGTGGCGAGCGCAGCGTGGCGAGGAGCCGCGGATGACTTCACATATATTCGGCGTCCGCTCGCCACGCTTCGGGTTCTATATAAAATTGCGAACGTGGATAGTGGGGGTATGAAAAGGTCGGAGGACGCATACCGCCGGCGCTCGCCACGCTTTGGGTTGGCGTTGATAGTGGGGTGGTGTTAACAATGGGGGGGGGGGGGTGGCATTTAACATACTCATTACCCATCAGGGTGGGTATACATTTAAAAATCGGGTCTGGGGGGGGGCATTTAACATGGGAATAAATCATAATCGGGCATGATGGCATCGCATGCCATTATAATGGCATGCGATGCAACGCGATATTAAAATTGTATACTCAGCCCAGGGAAAGGCTCAAATCGGGTCCCATTGCATACCTTAATTAGTGGTATGTGATGCGATGCGATGGGCACCGTGATAATACACAAGTACCTTGGTGGCTAGTGGTAGTGGTCCCACCCAAAAAAACTTTGAAATAATTGGTGGCTAGTGGTCCCCCCCCCCCACACACCCTCCAACATGCAAACTTTTAAACACTGGTGGCATAGTGGGGACCGACAGAAAAAATAATTACCAAGTCCGGGGTCCAGTGTTGCGTCCTTTCAGTCCTGCAGCGGGCGTGGCGCAGTGGGTCTTTTCTGCTACGTCATCAGCGGGGCTTTTCAGCAGCGGCGGGGACTCTCGGCGGCAGCGGTCTTCTCGGTGGCAACGGGTCTTCTCTGCGACATTCTAAAGAGTCTTCAGTGACAGTCGCTCAGAGGGCCCTGCTCATCCCGCACCACACATGCGGGAGATGAGCAGGAGCTTCTGAGCAACTGCACTGCATTATCCGGCATGGCTGTTCTGAATCTTGGGCAGACTCAGAACGGCGGGGCTGCGCATTTAATGTGAGGTCTACACACACAGCGATTTACATGCGTTTTCAGGGATTTTCTGAGTGATTTGTTAAAATCGCTCAGAAAATGCCTGAAAATTGTGCTGTGTGTGGGGCCCATTAGAAGAGGGGATTAGGTTTAGGTGGCTGGGGGACTGGGGTTAAGGCTGGGCCCTAGTGGGGAGGGTTTAGATCAGGCTGCAGAGAGGAGGATTAGGGTTAGGCTTCGGGGTGGGGGGATTAAGGTAAAGCTGGCCATACATCTACAGATCGATTGTCAGATTGGGCTGGTTGGAACAAAATCCTGGTAATGGATGTGTAAGCCCCGGAATGTAGGGGGTTAACTTAAACCTGCCCCGACAGCCTGTGACTGGATTGGAGGAGAAGGGGAGGAAGAGGCGGTGACAGAAGGGGAGAAGGAGAGGACTCACGTGCAGGATAGCGTGGTTGGCGACGGAGGAAGAGAGAGAGAAGCTGACCGGGCGCCGAAGAGGTGGCGGACGTCAGAGCGACTGACGTCGGGTGACCCCCGCCGACCCGGAGCAGGGCTGAAGAGGACGCGGCAGCCGGAGCGGAGAACGGCAGCGGAGAAGAGAAGCGGGTGACGTGAGCGGTGATCCCCGCCAACCCGGAGCAGCAGGGAGAGAAACTGCCGCAGCAGCCGCATCCGGAGCGCGGAGAGGCTTGTGACCCCCGCTGACCTCCCCGCCTGTCAGCCGCGCCGGCCACGCACTGAGGGGGCTGGAGAGGGAAGAATCCCCAGCGCCCAGCACCCACCAGCCGCATCCATAGCGCGGCAAAGTGGTGACCCCGGCTGACCCCCACCAGAGTACCAGCAGCAGTGGTGACCCGCCGACGCCCAGCCACGCCGGGCAGCCATTATAGCGTGACAGGGAGAAGAACGAGTGATCCCTACTGAGACCCCTACTACCAGGAGAGAACCAGCTGCCCTGAAGCAACCGAGCCAGCCGCAGACAGGACCCGCCTAAATGTAAGTCTGCCCCTGGGGCAAGTCATAATGTCACCCCAATGCATAGAGGAGAGAGAGACACGCGCTGGGAGGGCCTGCCCCCTGCAGCACTGACTGTGTAGCCTGTTAGGCTTTGCCAGAGAACGGTGACCCAGCCCCACGAACCTAGCCTGCCCACTATTGTAGGAGAGAGACATTGCGGGAGCACCACTACCCACATTCCCCCCTCGCCGGTAGGAAACCTAGTAACTATAAGGGCCTATAGGCCTCCTTACCACCCCTGAGACTGACCTAATCCCTCCGGATCCAAGCGGGTGTTTGGCCACGCCCCCCAGGCCAGTGACCCCTCTGCAGATAGGATCACCACCAGGGGCCCCATCGAAATCCCAGTGCACGGGTCAGGTCAGTAGGGCCTGTAATTCGGGACCTTAATTAGTGGTAATGGTTACCGGTAACCTTAGTTTGTGTGACTGCCAAGAGTCTACCCTGAATAGAGGTCAGAAGCACTGATTGGCTTTAATGGTAATGAGTATTGTTGAGTAACACTGTAAAACATTTCCTTCTGTGTAATGTCTGATAGTTTGGTAAACCATTTCCTTCTGTGTAATGTCTGATAGTTTAGTAAAACGTTTTCTACACTATTGCACTTTGTTCACTTGTTGTGATAATATGTTAAGTTGTTAACAAAGAGGTTGACGTCCATATTGACTGCTTGAAAATAAAAGGTCAACCTAACCCAGTGGTCGAGTGTTCTGTGTCCATTCCTGTGTCAAGAGAAGACTCCAGACTGAGATCCGTGAGTTTGGGGAGCACAGCCCCCACCGCATCTATCAGGTAACTCCTTCCCCTTTGGGGTGTTTACAGATGAGAGCAAATGACCGCCGGTTTCCCCACCACAGGGATATTGTATGTATCCCCCCCAGGACAAATTACTTGTATGCTGATGATGTTATTAAAAAGTAACTATGTGTCCCAGTTTTGCCCCTGGACTGGAGTGTCAAGGAAAACGCAGACGTGCCTAGGGACTTGAGGGAAGTCGTGTGACGTCAGCTCCGTGCCGATCAGGCCTGTGTCTATCGCAGCTGCTGAGTGAGTCCTGGGCTAAGCACACACTGCACACACTGGGAAAATCATTTAATTTGCTGTTAATCCGCCAATCAGCGGCACTTTTGCAAACCATTTTGCATAGGCGGGATTTCACTCTGGCTGGGCAGTGATGACCTGATCACAGGCGCTGTATATTCACAGAGAACAGATCAGGTCTGAGTAACCCCATAGTACATGTGGCCAAATGTGCGGAAGAAGAAGAAAGGTGTAAATAAGGACAATGGAATGTTCTCTGTGCATGAAATCTGCATTTTTTAGCATATATCTGCATTACCATCGAGCATATTAAACCTAGATAATAGGTTATAGCGATAAAGATGGAATTGGCAGCAAACGCTACCTCAATAAACCTGGCATGTACAGCATATTTCATTAGGGCGTGCCCCCAGGGACATCTAGACAGGGATGTAGTGCACTGAGGGGTGTATCTAACAGTATTTTCATGTCCCCAATCCACCCATCATCATCATATTCCCCCAACACCCCTTCTACTCTTTCGCCTCAACAACATCCCATCTTCAAATGAACTCCCATCTTAGTAAATTGACCATTAAATGTGCACATTTGTTCTCCATTATAATGTATAGTCGACATAGGCGAATCTAGAATTATGGTAATGGTGGTCCAGATCTAGACATAATAGTAGGGGGAACCTTTGCGCGGCCTAGCCGCGCGCCAAAAGGGGGCGTGGTCTCATGGGAAGGAGGCGTGGCATCACAAAAAGGGGTGTGGTATTACACTTTAGACCATACACAGTAATGCCCATTACACATTTTAGCAAACTCCGTAATACCCATTACACATAAAGCCACACGCTGTAATGCCAATTACACATAAGGCCACACACCATAATGCCCATTACACAATGTGCCACACATCATGATGCCCATTACATACTATATAACAAACCGTAATGCCCATTACGTATTTGCCACATAAGTGCTGCTTACCTACGTGCTCATTGCTAGGGGGTTCTTGTTTGATGGCACCATAGTACCCATTACACATGATGCCGCACACCATAGTACCCATTACACATGATACCGCACACCATAGTAGCCATTACACATGATACCGCACACCATAGTACCCATTACACATTATGCCGCACACCATAGTACCCATTACACATGATGCCGCGCACCATAGTACCCATTACACATGATACCGCACACCATAGTACCCATTACACATGATACCGCACATCATAGTACCCATTACACATGATGCCGCACACCATAGTACCCATTACACATTATGCCGCACACCATAGTACCCATTACACATGATACCGCACACCATAGTACCCATTACACATGATGCTGCACACATAATGTCCCTTACACTTGATGCTGCACACATAATGCCCCTTACACATGATGCTGCACACATAATGCCCCTTACACATGATGCTGCACACATAATGCCCCTTACACATGATGCTGCACACATAATGCTGCTTACACATGATGCTGCACACATAATGCCCCTTACACATGATGCTGCACACCGTAATGCCCCTTACACATGATGCTGCACACCGTAATGCCCCTTACACATTAAACCACACATTATGTGTAATGCCCCCACATACCGCCACTTGTAGCATACCTTAAGCAATGCCCCCAAAAGTGCCACTTACTGTAAATTTTTATATGAGCCTTCGCTGCTGCTGCAGGGAGAGATGGAGAGCAGTGCAGCTGCTTCTATGGGGAGAGGAGAAGAGCGCAGAGCACGCTCCCACTCCCCTCCTGGTGTCCCCTCTAGCTGAGTGGGCCTTTGAAATATTGTGCGCGCTGTTGTTGTGCGCAGGGCCGGTGCAAGCCCTGACAGCGCCCCGGGCGAGCCGCCCGCCACCCGCCCGCCTCACCCACTACGATCTCCTCCCCCTCCTCAACCTTGCCGACGGATTGGATTGCTGCTGTTCAGCATGGGGGGAGGGCAGCGGGCGCCGGGCGCTGACAACTGTGCTCCATGGGGGAAAGCAGCAGGTTGCTGCTGTTCAGCACAGGGGGGGAAGGCAGCAGGCGCCGGGACCTAACTACCGCGCTCCAGGGGGTAAAGCAGCAGGTTGCTGCTGTTCAGCATGGAGGGGGGGGGGGGGAAGGCAGCGAGCGCCGGGAACTACTGTAACTACTGCGCTCCAGTGGGGAAAGCAGCAGGTTGCTGCTGTTCAGCATGGAGGGGGGGGGGAAGGCAGCGGGCGCCGGGAGCTACTGTAACTACCGCGCTCCAGTGGGGAAAGCAGCAGGTTGCTTCTGTTCAGCATGGGGGGAGGGCAGCGCTGGGCACTGACTGCAGGTAGGCTATAGTCAGGGGTGGGGACGGGGGTTGTACTCACCTGCTCCTTGCTTCATTGAATTGGCTGGGTGTCCCGTACTGCTGCAGCTTACCAGCTTTCTTCCGACTTCCTGGTTTCCTCGGCAGCTCACTACCGCCCTCCAGTGGCTGGCGACCTAGGCAAATGCGTAAAGCTGCCTAGTGGTGGCGCCAGGCCCTGGTTGTGCATGACGTCGGGGGAGCACGCCAGGCGCCGGCACCACATGATTAAAGGGGGGGCGGGCTGAGGTGAAAGCAGGGAGAAGAATTGGAGCGGAAGCTGCAGGGGTGACCGTCATTGACAGCTGGGCAGAGAGCAGGGGGCTGCCCGGCTGTATTCAGAGCACTGCAGGCCACGGCTGTTTGAAATAATACCCCTTTCACAACAGAAAATGCAGGGATTTACCCGGGAATATGGTCCCAGGATCATGCAGGGACATTCCCAGGCTGACCCCTTATACACCAGCCTAGTCCCTGCATTTTCTGGTGTGAGGGGGAGAGACAACCACTCCCCTCTCCCTACCCCCTTTAACCAACCAGCTATATCTTCGGAACCAACTGACCCATTTACATGAGACCAGTATCATATTGAAGAACGTTTGAGTTGGCTTCGAATGATTTTGGTCCCGTGAAACTGGGCTGTTTGGTTCCAGAGAAATCTGCCCTCAAAGAACATAAACAGTCATGAAATTACATTTAAGAAATGAAAAAAAAAACGGTTTAACCTCAATATCCCTGGAACCAATTAACCCATATGGATCCAGCCTGTTATCAGATTGAAGGCCCTGCGATTTGGGTTAGACTGAGATCAACCTCGAGCTTCAGTGATGCCGAAGGGGGAACTGGCAGCCGTTGAACTGGGTGGGGGTCGGAATTAGCGGGTCCCATGTTATCCTATAGGGAAAACGTTCCAGCTTTGCCTGGCAGTATCTCCGGTTCCCAGAGGGGTAGAGACACGGGGCTGGGCTCGTTGGAAAGCCCCAACTCTCAGCTACAAAATGGCCATGTGCACCCCCGGACCACCCCCTAGATTCGCCTATGATAGTCGACTCTTGACGAACAACTGAATTAAAAGGGAGATAATGATTTTTGGTGCAGCCCTAGTAAGACCGATGGGAATCAGTAAATTCTTCTTGAACATATTGGAAAAAAATTACCTGCTCTTCATTCTGTGCTATTCCAAAAAGAAAACAAATGAAATAATGTGACATATTGTGAACTGGGGAACTCTAATGTAGCCCAATAAAAAGTGGGTGCACTGTAGTGTGGGATCATTTGAACTGGGGCACTTTAATGTGGCACAATATGAACTGAAAGCATTATAGTGTGGCATAATCTGAATAAGGGGCACTGTAATGTGTCATAAAATGAACTAGGGACACTAAGTCATAATGTGAATTGGGGGTACTGGGTGGCAGATGACGTCATTTGAACTAGGGTGCTACCATGGTTCATAAAATGAACTAGGTGGCTGAGATGGCGCATAACATTAAGGCACTACCATGGTTCAGAAAGTGCACTAGGGCACTGTTATGGGCACTATAATTAACAGGAGCTGTGTGGAGAAGTATCTTTATAGAATCATTAGCAGCTTGAGGGCCACACCTGGCCTTCCCCTTGTTAAATACTATGCTATTTTATTCAATTGTTTGCAACGTGCAACAAATTGGAAGGGGGGTGTAGGACAGCCTAAAAGGGCAGACCTATACACAGAACAGTGATTTTGCAATGATTATATATCAAAAATCCTGAAAGCACATAGCCGCGCTATATTAATTGTAACGTTTGGCAGGCCAAGTATCTATATATATATATATATATATATATATATATATATATATATATATATATATATATATATATATATATATACTTGAAGTACCTCAAATCACCACTGGAGGCCACTCAATGGACCAAATTACTCCTTTGTGTGCTAAAATATGTTATGACAGAAAGTGAAAGCAATTTTTGCAGGGGCACTGACCCGTTTCAAACTTGCTAGATATGGTGAGAGGGAGGTGTGAAGACAGAGATTGGAGGTAGGAGCAGATAGGGACTGGGGGTGGTTTGTGGGCTAAAAACTGTCACAGATCAAAGTGAAAGTACATAGCAGACACTTTTAGTTGATCAATAATCCCAATATATAGGATGCTATGTTCAAAGTGAACTAATAAACTAAGCAAAACACCATGCTCACCATAAATGACCTTCTAAAGTAACAGTAAATTTACTAAAGCTTCTACAAATTAAAACAGGTGATGTTGCCCATAGCAACCAAACAGATTATGGGCCAGATGTATCAAGCTTCAAAAAGTGATAAAATAGAGAGTGATAATCAGCCAGCCAATCAGCTCGTAACTGACATGTTACAGACTGGGTTTGAGAAATGTCAGATGGGAGCTGATTGGCTGGTTGTTTGTCACTCTCCACTTTATCACTTTTTGAAGCTTGATACATCTGGCCGTATGTCTATCATTTCTCTATTGCATCCTAGAAGCTTTAGTGAATTTCCCCCTATGTGTCTCACTATCTTCTTCATTTTTTTTTAAATAAATCACTAAGTTCTTGAGGTCCACTTGTTTGTGCGGCCAGTGAAGGACTCTGTATGACCTTGGACCTACATACTTCTGCATGTGACTGAAGTATGTACCAGCATTGCAGAGAGTTTCGGTAACCACTGGTTATGTCAACAATCATAATAAGTCCAAAAGCCTGCAGGTGCAAATGTGCAGAACAATGGCATTGGGCTATCTAGCACCAGTCAGGACAGGCCTATCAATCACAATGAGTGTGTGAAAAGAAGAAGGCTCTAGGCTAAAATTACTGGTATGGTAGAGGGATCAATTTTCACTAGGAACATCAGGTGCTCAAGTGAAGCTATGTGATAAGTGATTAATATTTCCATTAATTGGGCGGCACGGATGGTGTAATGGTTAGCATTACTGCCTCACATCACTGAGGTCTTGGGTTCAATTCCCCCCATGGCTGTATCTGACCTGAGTCTGTATATTCTCCCAGTACTTGTGTGGGTTTCCTCCGGGTACTCTGGTTTCCTCCCACAATCCAAAAATATACTGGTAGGCTAATTGGCTTCCAACAAATTAACCCTAGAATGTCTGTGTGTGTGTGTGTGTGTGTGCATGTACATGTGGTAGGGAATATAGATTGTAAGTTCCACTGGGGCAGGGACTGATGTGAATGTTCAAATAAAGCGCTGTGGGAATATGTATGTGCTATATATAAGAAACTGTTAATAAATAATAAAATAATAAATTATTGATAATTAATTAAGCACTAACTATAACTCTACCCCAGTGATCAAGCAGTGTGGCCATGCTTTGACATTCAATGAAGGCGTATTCATTTTTTCTTTTTGGAATATTTTTATTAAGTTCTTTTTTTATTTTTGTTAGAATTTTTTTTTTCTTAGGTCATTCCTATTGGCCAGGAGAAATGTGACTAGTTATAAAAAAAAATTGAAAAAATGCAAAGAGGACAGACATCTTGTCATATTTAGAGCGGGATGCTCTAACATCCGCTGCCCCTTGCCGCCCTCCTCCGCCGGCTACCACATCAATGCTAATCACATATGCTTGCGATAAGAGACGCCCTTTGCGATGCTACACTGTCCCTGGACTTCCAGGTCTGAGACCCAGGAGTCCCTCTGAGCATGCGCAGAGTGAAGGCGCCGGCCGCAGGGCATGCTAAGAGGGATCCATGACGGATCCCTCACACAGTGCTGCAGATAGAAGCCCATAGGCTTCTACATGGTATCGCCAGCAAAAGGTGGCAATACCCTCCGCAACGATGGGCCGGCATGCGGGCATTATTGCATGAGAAAATGGGGTCAAAAACCCCAATAACTGGGGGCGTGGCCTGGCACGCAAGCGGAGAAGACGTCTTCCATCGGAGCTCCTGTCCCCGCCGCTTGTTTCCACTCCCTGGAGCCGCCAACCAGCCCAATTCTCACCAGCCCTGCTGCCACCGAACCCCCCAGCCCTCCGACTACCCGGGACCCCCAGCCGCGGAGCCGAGAAGTGCTTTTAAGCGCTTCTGCGGGTTGCGGCCTGGTCCGGGTGTTGGAGCCGGGGCCTAGATTTCCGGAGGCCGGAAGCCGCGGCGCGTACGGCCGCAAACACCGGACCTCCTGTGCGGCTTACCACGGGATCCGAGGACCCCCCCGCCTACCTCCCTCACTGCCGCTCGCGGACATAGACCAGCAGACCGCCTCAGGACCCTGCAGCAGCAGCGGCGAAAGGGGATCTCCAGCGCCCATCAGCCAGCCTCATCCAGTGAGTAGTGCGCTCACGTGGTGCCCGCCATCTTCCCCCCCAGGTCCCTATCAATAACCAGCGACATCCACAGGTGGGGACACTCGGACCCTCTCAGGGATCAGGCAAAAAGGCCTCACTCTCTGCCCCAATACACCCAGCTTCCCCCACAGACACGGAGCGCACTGCTTCACACATACAGGACTGCCATTACCAAGTGTTTCAGACCTGGCCTGCACTGTGGCTACTAGATCTCCCCTGTGATCAGGCTCCACAGAACGGAGCTAAGCTTGTCCCCATCCCCTCTCCTCAGATTCCCCCCCCCCCTCTGCCAAAGCCACCCACCAGTGCTTAATGTGACTATTGTAACCTCATGGCAGCCCCTCCGTGACGACTTCAGCCCGGCAACTTCCATGTGAAAACGCACCTACCATAGGGACCCCCACAGTGCCTGATCTCTACTCCCTCTCCGTACATTTAAACAGTGCCCGCTTCCGTCATGCCTCCAAAGAGGCCTAGAGAAGTAGCCCCCACCAAGATCAACATGCCTGCCAGAAAAGCCCCACAAACCCCCCAACACCAATCAAGCCCTCTGAAACAAGTTTATAACCATCCGAGTGCCCCATCAGAACCCAGCCCCCCTCCTGGATTAGCTGGCATAGACGCGGAATCAGATGAACCAGTGACGGTGAAGTCACTATGCCAAGTCTTCTCAGCATTCCAGGCCGAACTGGCCAGAGACCTCAAACTGGCCATTCGAGAGGTTAAAACCGAGTTGGTGGCAATAGGTGACAGAACGGATCACCTGGAGAGGAAGATGGAGGAACTGGTTACCTCCCACAATGCTCTTGTATCATCCTATGACCGCCAGCAACTTGAGATGGATCAGTACAAAGTTAAGCTAGCGGATCTGGAGGACAGATCTAGAAGGAACAATATTAAAATCAGAGGCATCCCTGAATCGGTAACCAACGCTGAACTTGAAGGTTATGCCACGGCACTGTTCCGCAGGCTCCTCCCCTCAGCAGACCCTAAGGACCTCCTCATTGATCGTATCCACCGCCTGCCTAGACCCAAAACGATCTCCACTGACCTACCCAAGGACACCCTGCTCCGGGTGCACTTCTATACAGTCAAAGAACGTCTACTCAAGGCGGCCCGTGACGCAAAGCTCTCAGACACGCTAGGGGGCCTCCAGGTGTTCCAAGACCTCTCCCCCGCAACTCTGGCCAGCAGACGGTCGTTCGCCCCCATCACCCTGGCACTTCGCAACCATGAGATCCGGTACAGGTGGGGGTTCCCGGTGAAGCTAATCATCACACATGAAGACACCACCTATACAATATCATCCCTAGATGCGGGGGTGAAACTCCTACTAGAATGGGACATCTCCATCACTGCCCAGCAGGGGCAGAAGCGCCCACAACCTCTCCGCCAGGACTGGGCCGACACTTGAGGTCTAGCTGCCGTTTAATTCTCCCTTTCCTTAAGATGGACTTCCCATGCCAATGGACCTCCACCACCTCCCCACTGCGGGTTGAGGCTACATTGCTAAGTATTACCTTTCATTATTTACCAATGGTGTAGGTTTTTGTGCACTGGGACTTAGCTGCTCACAGTTTTATAGCAGCTCTCTGTTAGCTTGTTTGCCTGTTCAAGGCTTCGTTTTTCTCTTATAGTTTACTATGCCCCGCTGGTTGGGGTCCCGTTACCTCACTATCTCAAGTAGCCTTGACGGGATTCAACCCCTGTTTTAGTATGTTTCCCCCCCTGAGTCTTCAGGTGGACTGCTATACTTATATGTTATACTTAAATGTTATACTTATATGTTATGTCTTAAAGTATATTTCAAATGTTTGTTTAGTTAATTATGTCGTTACTAGAGGGGTGGCCAATCTCCCCCTTCGCTCTATAACTAGAGTCGCCAGGCCACTACCCCCAACCTCTCCATATACTACTGCATGAAAATGTCTTTCTTCTTCCCTGCAGTAGTTGTGCGGGTCCTAGATACTGGACCCTTTTGTTTTTTACCTACCCCTGCTCCCCCCCTCTGTCAATATACTACTCCTCTTAAGCCCCTTCCCCCCCTTCCCTGGACTGCACTAATCCCACCTATCCCCCCCTCTCTGCGCCCTCCCTGTATTGATGCAGAAGCTACCTCTCCGCATTACCTAACTTCTTGCTATGCCTAAGTTGCTGTCACTAAATGTCAAGGGGCTGAACTCCCCCCACAAGCGCAGAATGGCATTGTCATTTTTCCACAAACAGAAAGCTGACATTGTGGCCCTCCAGGAGACCCACTTCGCCTCCCCCCGACCTCCCACATTTAGAGACTCCAACTACCCGACTGCCTTCTATGCCAATGGACCCTTTAAACGCAATGGGGTAGCTATTTTGTTTAATAGAAACACCCCCTTTATCTGTAACTCCCAGACTTCCGATAAGAACGGTAGATACCTGATTTTAACCGGCTCTTTGGAGGATAGACTTATGACAATAGTATGTATCTACGCACCAAATACGAACCAAGTGGCCTTCCTCCGTAAACTCTTCACCCTGCTACAAAAAACCGCTAAGGGCTCCCTATTAATAATGGGTGACTTTAATTTAACACTAGACCCTCGCCTAGATAAATCGCACCTCCCATCCAGCCACCAATCCCATACAGACAATCAATCGACAGCCTTCCGTAACCTCCTCTCAGAGTTCGATCTATATGATACTTGGAGAATAACATACCCCACAGGACGTGAATATACCTTCCACTCCCAAGTACACAATACCTACTCCAGAATCGACTATATCCTCTGCGACAAGTGGTCCCTCCAGCACTCTGTAGGAGTTGACATTCTCCCTATCACATGGTCTGACCACGCCCCGGTGGTGTGGCAATGGAACTCTCACCCCTCTAGAATCCCCCCCAGACCCTGGCGCCTGTTCCCCCACTTACTGTCTAACCCTGCAGCCAAAAGTATCATCCAAAAATCTATGGATCTATATATGTCCAACAACAAAATATCAGACACCTCGGTAATCAACCATTGGTGCGCTTTTAAAGCGGTCACAAGAGGGGCGGCTATCCAGGCTGGGGCAACTCTGAAGAGAAACGCTACCGTAACCCAAAAAGCCCTGGAAGACAAATTAGTGGAACTAGATGCCAAAAACAAAGCCACCCCATCTAACTCTTTGAAAGTAGAGCTGGCTTCAGTACGGAGCCAGCTACAGAAACTGCTCCTCACCCGTACCCAATCGGCCCTAAACAGAATAAGACACAGGTTCTACCTCGCCAGCAACAGATCGGGAAGAATGTTAGCTCGGAAGTTGCGCGCCCAGCATGCCAGAAACCGTATTAAATTTATCACAGCCCCCAACAAAGAGAAAGTACTTAACCCCAAAGACATAGCCAATCAGTTCGCAGACTACTATTCCAACCTATACAACCTTTACAAAGACCCCTCCACGCCGCAGCCCACCCCAGCCTCTATCCATAGTTTTCTTGAGAGCCTACATTTACCCACCCTCTCTCAGGCCCAACTAGACGCCTTAAATGCCCCCTGGTCCCGTTTAGAGGTCCAGTCAATTATAAAGACACTCCCGTGCAATAAAGCCCCAGGGCCGGACGGGTTCATTACAGATTTCTATAAAACTTTTAGTGATATGCTTTCCCCCTACCTTACTGATTTGTTCAATGAACTCTCCACGCTCGGTCGCGCCCCCCCTGAACTCCTTGAAGCCAGAATTATTACGATCCCAAAACCCGGTAAGAACCCTGCCCTGTGCCAAAACTATCGCCCAATAGCCCTCCTGAACACTGACATCAAGATCTTCGCCAAATTAATGGCATCCCGAATCAACCTCTACCTACCTTTGCTGATACACCCGGACCAGACGGGGTTTGTCCCGGGACGCCAGGCCCCGGACAACACCCGGAGAGTCTTTAATCTAATAGACTCCCTGTCAGTTAATCAGGATCTTCTTCTAGTCTCACTTGATGCCGAAAAGGCATTCGACCGCCTTAATTGGCGGTATATGCAGGAAGTCTTGTCCCGCTTCGGTTTCAGGGATCGTATATTATCGTCAATTATGTCATTATATAGCTCCCCCTCTGCCCGTGTGTTCAGCAATGGCTTTCTCTCCTCCCCCTTCCATATCACCAATGGCACAAGGCAGGGTTGTCCACTTTCACCCCTAATATTTGTCCTTTCCATTGAACCATTGGCCACGGCCATCCGCAATAACCCCAACATTCCCGGTCTCCAGGTTGGCCCCAACAAGCACAAATTGAGCCTCTTTGCGGACGACGTGCTACTATTTGTGACAGACCCCATCCACACGCTCCCACACGTCCACGAGACACTTACCTCATACAGCGCTGCCTCCTACTATAAACTCAACACCTCCAAGACCGATGCATTGCCAATTAACCTTACAGACCAGCTCCCCCAGTTGAAAACCTCCTATACCTATAACTGGCAAACCACCTCCATAAAGTACCTAGGTATCCACATCCCACCCAACATGTCATCAGTATTCGATGTTAACCTTACCCCCCTCCTTGCTTCCATTACATCACTATCCAGATCCTGGTCAGCTTATGAAATCTCTTGGATGGGCAGGATGACGGCATTTAAAATGTCTCTCCTGCCCAAACTAATGTATCTATTTCGCACTATCCCCTACGTCTTCCCTAAAAAGCTCCTGCAACAAGCGACATCCATCCTGACAAAATACATCTGGGCTTCCAAGCCCCCCACTTTAGCCCGCTCCAAAATGACGCTCCCGAGAGCCTACGGAGGTCTCGACCTCCCAGACTTGTTCCAATACCAACTAGCCTGCCTTCTTGCCCCTTCCAAACACTATTTTGAAAGCCCAACTCATAGGGCTTGGGTAGATATTGAACAACGCCATTTCCCCGATATCCCTCTCCGTGACCTCTTCAAGATCCCAAAACACATCAGGCCCCCTTCATCATCCCTGCTCCCTACAACGTCCGCTACTCTGTATGCATGGGACCTATTACTGTCCACCATGCGTGCCTCCACCTCCCTTATCAATACCCTCCCCATCACGACTGTGGCGAAACTAATCCCCAACCTCAACCTCACTCATTGGAAACAAAGGGGGATTACAGCCCTGGGAGATTTAGTCGACGCCAACTCAATCCGACCGTTTCCCTACTTTCAGGAAGTATACTCTCTCCCTTCCCATGAGTACCTCCACTATCTCCAGGTGGCACACTGGTGGAATTCCTACTTCGCTAACTGTCCCACTATAGACTCCCGCCACCAGATGATTCTTTCCCGTCCCTCCCAGACATTATCCAAAGGAGACATTTCCTTCTGGTACAACTCACTTATAACCCCCACAGAGTTCACCAAATCTCCTGCCCATAAAAAATGGGAATCTGATTTGGGCATTCAGTTCTCCGACCAGCAATGGCGGAAGATATTCCTATCCTCTTACACAATGTCTCGATGCCTCAATCACTCGGAGATGCACATCAAACTGATAAACCGCCTCTACCTAACCCCAGATCGCCTACACACCTTTTGGCCATCGTGCTCCAATAAGTGTTGGCGACAATGCGGAAATATAGGTTCCATCTTCCACATTTTCTGGTCCTGCCATAAACTCAAGGCATACTGGAGTGAGGTTTTTGAACTCATCTCGGAAGTGATACAACTAACCCTTGTCCCCGACCCTCTCCTAGCTCTATTCCATGTATATCCACAGGAAATCCCGAGTGGCAAAACATATGTCCTTGGACATATCCTTATAGCAGCAAGAGCAAACCTAGCGCAACACTGGAAGCAGCCCGCCCCCCCCCCCTTTTTTCCAGGTCATATTAAAAATAAACCATAATTTCCTCATGGAAACAGGTTTCCAGCCCCACTCCCCTAACCCTTCCTCGCCTCACTCTAAATGGACTCCCTGGCTCACATATATGTCTGCGAGAGAGGGCACAAGACTTTTCGCCCCAACCCTGTCCGGACAAACCACCCTTTTCAGCATGAATGAACCCCCCGACCCGGATTCGAATCCCCCCTCACCCCTTGCCTAGGTTTTATTGGGTTCCTTCACCCTAGACTAACTCTATACCGATTTTGTATTTGCATGTTAGTTTTCAGTTCGCTCTGCGTAGCGTTCCACCATGTATGTTATGGTCATGTATAACTCGCTGTATGTAAATTATTATGTCCTATATTGTCCGCATTTTCCCAGATTGCAGTCCCCCCCCCCCCTCCCCCCCATGGTTTCCCCCCCCCCCCTTTTTCTTTTCTGTATCCCATATATAAATTTGTGTCAATAAAAATCTATTGATGAAAAAAAAAAAAAAAAAAAACCCCAATAACTGGATCTTGACCAGATTTTCGCTTTAGAGCATCTCCCCCTTAGTCCTAAGGTTGTAACTCTGCTCTGGGAATTATTAATTCATTAACCCAGTATTGGAATGGGGCTGAAAGTGCCAACCAGGGGATGCGTCGTGGGGGCCCAATCTTGTTACAGGGTTGCAGCCAACCTCAGAGTGGGACTTGACCAAACTTTATAGAGGATATGCAAACAAAAGTGGCCCTTTACAAAGGAGGGGGCAGGGCTGTGTTAGGTCTGCCTAATTTGGTTGGAAGGGGGGGTAATCTTTTCAGCGGCTTTGGTAACTAAGCATAAATATATAATAAAAATTACTGGGTTTAATTCTACTACCAGAATTAGTAATGGCACGATAGACCATTCACAGACAGACCGAGTCACGTGATCTGTATCGCAGCCATATTGCACAAATCTGATTGATTGGTGCCCATAACAGTCAGATCTGATGGAGACCAAATAGTGGAGTCATTAGTAAACTGCAGGAATTGTCAGTTTCCAAATTTTTTTTGCCTGTTGCCATACTTGATGACAGGGGCTTACATGTTTTTTGCCAGGGGCTTCCATGTTCGTTGCCAGGGGTTTCTATGCTTGTTGCCAGGGGGATACATGCTCATCGCGCTGCGCTTCTCTGACAGATGCTAGAGGTCCAGTAGAACCTGTAGCATCTATTTCATGCAAGGCAGTTGCCAATTTTGGTGTGCCAAATCTTCCGATAGAGACCCTGCGCGCCCGCGGCGCTGCCTCCCTCCGCCAGCGCTCGGACTGCAGTTTGGTAGTTACGTCACTGCTGACATCCTTAAACTCACATGCAGCGCACTTCAGAAATGCACGCAGCCGGCAGATGAGAGATCCAATTAGAAATGCTAATTCATGGTACTTGTGGCGAAGTTTCATTTTCTACAAAATGCTAGGTTAAAGGCGTCAAATTGTGTTTAATTACTAATCAAACAAAAACATTTAATACACGGTGGGGTAATTTGAGGCCACTTTAAAAAAAAATGTTTTTATAAAAATTATAAAAAGCAATTTTTTTTTGTTTAAATACTGTAACTACTTTTTTTTTTTAATAAACATTTTATTATTTCCAATAAGAAATGCAATACAATTTGATTCAACACAATTTGGTTTGGGAGACCGTTACATAATAGCAAGTTGAAGTCCATGTATCATAAGTCCTGGTATGCAGACGCAATCTGCGGCTCACAGGTGTCAGTTTAAACAACGAATCTGGTATATGAAGCTGGGCCTTGAGTGTAGATGAGCCAAATAATGAGATAAGTCTTAGGATTTCAGGAACTGAATTTAGAGGGTCTGACACAAAGAGGAGCATGTCGTCGTTGAACAGGGCTATTTTTAGCTCCACGTCTCCAATCTTAATGTCCCTGTATTTATCTGAGGCTCTCAGCATCATTGCCAAGGGCTCCAATGCTATGGCGAACAACAAAGGTGAGAGGGGACATCCCTGCCTTGTGCCTTTCTCTATAGTGAAGGGTGTGGTATATGGTCCCGACAGTCATCATCCCGACGTCGGGATCCCGACTGGCCGGACTCAGACAGCGGGGAAAGCGCAACAAAGCCCCTTGCGGACTCGCTACGCTTGCCACCTATTCTATTCTCCCTCTATGGGGGTCTTGGTCCCCCATGAGGGAGAATAGCCAGTGGCCGTAGGGACCCCGAGTGTTGGGGTTTTGACAGTCAGGATCCCAACATCGGGGTAATGACTGTCAGGATCCCGACTGTCAGGAAACTGCCCTGCACCCATAGTGAAGGGGTCTGATAGAAATCCGTTACATGCTATTTGAGTTTGCGGGTTTATTGTGTTGATAAAAGCCTCAGAAAATTTGAGTTTGCGTAGGGTGTTGAAGAGGTGAGGCCACTCGATAAGGTCGAAGGCCTTCTCAGCATCTAGAGAAAGCACCGCGCCTTGGGTTTGAGGCAGGGAGACCTGAGATGTTGCCAGAGCCGCGATAACCTTCCTCACGTTGTTATAATTTTTAGTCTGTTCGCTATTATTTTTGCTAACAACAGGTTTGGGAAGAATTTTGAGGGTAGTGGAGTTAAAGTGTAATGGGGGAGCGTGATCTATAAGCATGCTTATAGGGGTAAGTACGGGGGCTAGCAATTTGTAAAAATCTCCAAGATAGCCATCTGGGCTGGGTGCCTTGTTTGGTTTTAGGCTCTTTATCGTTGCTGAGACTTCAGCTTCGGTTATCGCCAAGACCATGGAGTTGGACATCTCGTTAGTTAGGGCAGGATAAGTGATGGAATCCAGTATAGAGGGGCATGGCTCTGGGGCCCCTTGAGGAATAGGGCCAGGTGCCATTGGGAGGGAAGAAGAGTACAGAGATCTATATAATTGTTGCATAGTTTGACCAATCTGTGTGTTCGATTGGGTCAAGGAGCCATCCGCCTTACGTAGGGGGTGAACTATTGCAGGTTTGTATGAACCTTTGAGGAGGTTGGACAGTAGGGCACCCACTTTGTTGCCGAATCGGTGGAATTTATAATTCACCGTAAAAAGATGTCTATCACCCAAATGGGACACTTTATAAAGTGAAGGCGCCATGTAGCCACCAAACAAGGTTTTATATTAAATTGCAAATGTTACACAGATAAAAAAGCAAAGGACTGAAAAACCAGGCTGAAGAAGAAGAAGAAACAGTTTATCCAGAACTAACGTTACTGACCCATTTAGCTTTCTTCCATCTTCAGTCATGAATTTAACTTATTTCTATTTACGTTCTAAATAAGTGTGGACACCTCCCAGGGCTCATATTGTCATATGGCATTGCCTAAGCTTGGCATCATCCCAAACACAACCAGACACGTTCTGATCGCTATCCTCAGAGCACCTCACATATCCTCACTGTGTCACTTCTGCTTTCCAGGTGACAACTTTCTCTAGTTCCATTGTTTAATGATAAATATGCCCATTGTTTACCTAGATATTTCATATTGCCGAAGAGAATACCATAAATGTGCATGATCAGTACAGGGCGGTACGGACAGTATAATGGTTAGCATTACTGCCTCACAGCACTGAGGTCATGGGTTTGATTCCCACCATGGCTCTAACTGTGCAGATTGTGTATATTCTCCCTGTGCTTGCGTGGGTTTCCTCCGGGCACTCTGGTTTCCTCCCACAATCCAAAAATATACTGGTAGGTTAATTGGCTCCCAACAAATTAACCCTAAAATGTCTGTGTGTGTGTACTTGTGGTAAGGAATATACTGTAGATTGTAAGCTCCACTGGGGCACGGACTGATTCATTTAAATATTCTTTGTAAAGCGCTGTGTAATATGTATATGTATATGAATATGATATAAATCACAGGAAAAGGCACCACCCTGAAATGCTAGATGCAGAGGGCCTGATTCACACATGGCGAATTTGGAGCCCTGATGATTATCGAATGACAGTGTAAGCGCACGCTTTGTAGTGCAAGACCCTCCTGCGATGAAAGTTAGACTTGTCTTGATTAAGGTTCCAGAGACCGAAACACGTTGACCCAGGAGTGTGAACATCCTTTTGTATCTGGATCTTATAAACCTGCACCATATGTACAAGTAGTTTTTTTGGGGGACTTTTTATGTTAAAAAATTGTTTTGTCTTGATACTCAGTGATCTGTATTCTCTTTTGTATAGATGGGACTCTCTCACCCTTTTTATACACAAAAATAATTCAAAGCAATTTTTACCATCCTAATTGAGGGAATACAGAAAACTGTGATAGCACAAAGAGTAGTGCCAGGAGAAGATGTTACGCTGTTAGAGTGCACACTGTTTATTTTTGTTTTTCACTGTATTGTAATCTGAATATATAATAAAATTTAACTTTTAATAAGCTTGCTTTAAAAAGATTTCCTCTTTGTTTTTATTCCTTTATGTTCATAGGAAAAAAGAGGATTGGGTTTTCTAGGTGAAATATAGAATTCAAATTGTTTACATTTAGACATGGTGCTCATACAAGGAAATGAAATGAGAGGGTGTAGAAGGATAGAATGTTTAAAACAAAAGAATGTCAGAGCCCGTAGTTTGATGCACTTAATTTGATTTTCTCAATGCTATAATTTTATTACAGGTGTTCCCTGGGTCTTATTATGTCTATGTACCGTTGCCTATAATTGGCTTATGCCCAGCTACCTGTTTAAATGTATCTGATGTAGGAATGTAGGCTGATATTTAATATTGCCAGTATTGTTGGCTTTTTTAATTCAGCATGTTCCTTTATTTCAGAGGTAGGTGTGTGTTCTGGTTATTTTTGTTGTTTTCTCAGGGTTTGGGGTTATGTCACCTCCTTAGACCTTTAGAGGTTCTGTTTGCCCCAATTGGTCGTTATTATATCGGGGTTTTAATGTAAAGAGTTTTGGAAAAGGAATTCTTTTAGTGGGATTCTGTGTATAGTTTTTACTTATATTTATAGCCTTTGGGCTTTGATTTTAATATTTATATATTTGCACAGTTTGTTTAGTGGGTCTATCACTATTTTCCCTCAATGTGTATTTCAACGCCGCACTAAGGGTCCCTGCCTGGACCGGCAGTTGGAGCCCTATTGCGGCTTTCAATCACAGATTTATTAGGTTTTTCTTTTCAGTGATTCTCCCACCAAAGTTTCACATGCATATATATGTTGTTACTTATTTGCACATATTATATTTAGATACTTATTAGGCGTTTATTTGCAGGTATTGGCTGGTATATTATGTATTGTTCTTATAGATTGTATCATTTGTTACCACATTGTATCATTTAATTATAACAGTCATCTCCTGTCTGACTTGCTAGTTGAGATTTTGCTACAGTCTCCTGCTTTAGGAGAGTGCTGGTATTGATACTGTGTTTTTAGATACTAATATACCCAGCGCTATATTCTCCTTTTATATGCGCATTTATTTATCATGTTTTTGCTCTGTGCAGAGTGAGTTGTAGTCCCCTAATTGGGTAAGGGTTAACACTGATTATCTGTATATCCACACAGATTTATTCTATGTGCACTTGCTGGTTTATAACTAAATTTCCAAAACACCTTATCCCTGCTCTGTGTTAGTGGCAGGTTTTACTTTGTGCATATACACCTTGATTTACTTTCATATGTTTACATGGATTGCTATCACTGTGGATAAACACTGCAGTGTGCTCTGTGTGTGCACATTTTAACAATACTGGTGCATCACTGGCTATCTCCACTATGGCTAGATATTTGCCACTGGTTGTCCCCACGCACACACCTTATTCCTCTAAGTACAGTTAGTATACATTTTTATAACATTGTAATTAATATCATCTAGTGCAGCTAGAGGTCGGGCTCTAACAGCTCGACGCGCGTTTCACCTAACAAGGCTTTTTCAAGACCAACCTTAAGCCTCCTTAGGATTATATTTATTTATTTTCATCCTCCAATCACGCCGCGCTGTCGCGGTCACGTGTTGGTTTGTAAGCCAATCTCACGGCTGTAGTTCTTTTGGTAATCAGACGGCATCTCCGTCTGTTTCCCCTATTTCCGGGTCACGTGACTAGCGTCATGCATCACATGCTCTTGACTGGCCAATCATTATCTTGGGATCTCGATCCCGGAGTTAACTCTGCCCGGGACTCTGTATATTGAAACATGAGTGTTATAATTATGTATTTCTTATTTGCTCGGACGTCTTTCCACATCTTTATTTGTGTATGTATATATTGTAAGGAACGTGCTTTGATGTTGACAGTATATTGGTGTCCCTATTCCCCAGCCATTCTTAGCGTCCTGATGTTAATATTCTTTTATGCCATGTCCTGGGGGGTCCAGAATCTGTGTAATATAATGTCATTTTTGGTTTAGAGTTATAAGTCCTGTTTTATGAAATTTATCATAGAGTTTGACCCTTCCTTTTTTCTTGGGCTTGTCATAATTTATTGTTCTATTGTTGTTGTCTATTTCTCGACAGTTATCATTTTGTTTATTGTAAGAGCGTTATGATTTATTCAGTTTCCCATGTGATACTGATCTGTCTCAGTGTGTAAATCTGAATTGGGTTTGAAGAGGGGATGTAATGAAAAAGTGAATAGGTGAGCAAACTGTCAAAGAAAAACGTGAAAAAATGTGAAAAAAATAGTGATGATGGTGAAGAATTTTAAATATATAGTGAAACTCAATATTCATATTTGTGATCTAATGGTGGTATAATTATTGGCCACTTTGTGTCTTATTTTGATTGCTTGTAAGAAAGAGGGGTGATGATTTCTGGGGGAGATAAGAAGGGGAAAAAAGGGGGGGAAAAGGTGATAAAAGTGAATTCTTAATCTAGGTGAGATGTGGGATATTTTGATTGGGTACAATACCTATAGGTATAGGTATCACATATACCCCATTATGTTATACCTGTGATAAGTGATAGTGTATGTCTTATATTATAAGTGATACATTTGATTGTCATATTTGTGAATAATTGATCCTTTTATTTTAACATGTTTCTTTTTTATCTATCATCTATATCTTATAGGTTTCTGTTAGGCTCCTCCTTTGTTTCTCCGAAAGTATGTCGTATGGTGTGCCCAGGTAAGTTTTTCCTTTTTTTTATTATTTTTCTATTTTTTATGCTTTATGATTGTTGTGTTTTTGATTATTTTCTGGTTTTTATTGTTATTGTTATTTCTGTTATTAATTTCTATTATTTGAACCATTATTGTTTTTGATTCACCTTCCTAGAAGGTGAATCAAAAACAATAATGGTTCAAATAATAGAAATTAATAACAGGTGAATCAAAAACAATAATGGTTCAAATAATAGAAATTAATAACAGAAATAACAATAACAATAAAAACCAGAAAATAATCAAAAACACAACAATCATAAAGCATAAAAAATAGAAAAATAATAAAAAAAAGGAAAAACTTACCTGGGCACACCATACGACATACTTTCGGAGAAACAAAGGAGGAGCCTAACAGAAACCTATAAGATATAGATGATAGATAAAAAAGAAACATGTTAAAATAAAAGGATCAATTATTCACAAATATGACAATCAAATTTATCACTTATAATATAAGACATACACTATCACTTATCACAGGTATAACATAATGGGGTATATATGATACCTATACCTATAGGTATTGTACCCAATCAAAATATCCCACATCTCACCTAGATTAAGAATTAACTTTTATCACCTTTTCCCCCCCTTTTTTCCCCTTCTTATCTCCCCCAGAAATCATCACCCCTCTTTCTTACAAGCAATCAAAATAAGACACAAAGTGGCCAATAATTATACCACCATTAGATCACAAATATGAATATTGAGTTTCACTATATATTTAAAATTCTTCACCATCATCACTATTTTTTTCACATTTTTTCACGTTTTTCTTTGACAGTTTGCTCACCTATTCACTTTTTCATTACACCCCCTCTTCAAACCCAATTCAGATTTACACACTGAGACAGATCAGTATCACATGGGAAACTGAATAAATCATAACGCTCTTACAATAAACAAAATGATAACTGTCGAAAAATAGACAACAACAATAGAACAGTAAATTATGACAAGCCCAAGAAAAAAGGAAGGGTCAAACTCTATGATAAATTTCATAAAACAGGACTTATAACTCTAAACCAAAAATGACATTATATTACACAGATTCTGGACCCCCCAGGACATGGCATAAAAGAATATTAACATCAGGACGCTAAGAATGGCTGGGGAATAGGGACACCAATATACTGTCAACATCAAAGCACGTTCCTTACAATATATACATACACAAATAAAGATGTGAAAAGACGTCCGAGCAAATAAGAAATACATAATTATAGCACTCATGTTTCAATATACAGAGTCCCGGGCAGAGTTAACTCCGGGATCGAGATCCCAAGATAATGATTGGCCAGTCAAGAGCATGTGATGCATGACGCTAGTCACGTGACCCGGAAATAGGGGAAACAGACAGAGATGCCGTCTGATTACCAAAAGAACTACAGCCGCGAGATTGGCTTACAAACCAAAACGTGACCGCGACAGCGCGGCGTGATTGGAGGATGAAAATAAATAAATATAATCCTAAGGAGGCACCAGGTTGGTCTTGAAAAAGCCTTGTTAGGTGAAACGCGCGTCGAGCTGTTAGAGCCCGACCTCTAGCTGCACTAGATGATATTAATTACAATGTTATAAAAATGTATACTAACTGTACTTAGAGGAATAAGGTGTGTGCGTGGGGACAACCAGTGGCAAATATCTAGCCATAGTGGAGATAGCCAGTGATGCACCAGTATTGTTAAAATGTGCACACACAGAGCACACTGCAGTGTTTATCCACAGTGATAGCAATCCATGTAAACATATGAAAGTAAATCAAGGTGTATATGCACAAAGTAAAACCTGCCACTAACACAGAGCAGGGATAAGGTGTTTTGGAAATTTAGTTATAAACCAGCAAGTGCACATAGAATAAATCTGTGTGGATATACAGATAATCAGTGTTAACCCTTACCCAATTAGGGGACTACAACTCACTCTGCACAGAGCAAAAACATGATAAATAAATGCGCATATAAAAGGAGAATATAGCGCTGGGTATATTAGTATCTAAAAACACAGTATCAATACCAGCACTCTCCTAAAGCAGGAGACTGTAGCAAAATCTCAACTAGCAAGTCAGACAGGAGATGACTGTTATAATTAAATGATACAATGTGGTAACAAATGATACAATCTATAAGAACAATACATAATATACCAGCCAATACCTGCAAATAAACGCCTAATAAGTATCTAAATATAATATGTGCAAATAAGTAACAACATATATATGCATGTGAAACTTTGGTGGGAGAATCACTGAAAAGAAAAACCTAATAAATCTGTGATTGAAAGCCGCAATAGGGCTCCAACTGCCGGTCCAGGCAGGGACCCTTAGTGCGGCGTTGAAATACACATTGAGGGAAAATAGTGATAGACCCACTAAACAAACTGTGCAAATATATAAATATTAAAATCAAAGCCCAAAGGCTATAAATATAAGTAAAAACTATACACAGAATCCCACTAAAAGAATTCCTTTTCCAAAACTCTTTACATTAAAACCCCGATATAATAACGACCAATTGGGGCAAACAGAACCTCTAAAGGTCTAAGGTGGTGACATAACCCCAAACCCTGAGAAAACAACAAAAATAACCAGAACACACACCTACCTCTGAAATAAAGGAACATGCTGAATTAAAAAAGCCAACAATACTGGCAATATTAAATATCAGCCTACATTCCTACATCAGATACATTTAAACAGGTAGCTGGGCATAAGCCAATTATAGGCAACGGTACATAGACATAATAAGACCCAGGGAACACCTGTAATAAAATTATAGCATTGAGAAAATCAAATTAAGTGCAGCAGACTACGGGCTCTGACATTCTTTTGTTTTAAACATTCTATCCTTCTACACCCTCTCATTTCATTTCCTTGTATGAGCACCATGTCTAAATGTAAACAATTTGAATTCTATATTTCACCTAGAAAACCCAATCCTCTTTTTTCCTATGAACATAAAGGAATAAAAACAAAGAGGAAATCTTTTTAAAGCAAGCTTATTAAAAGTTAAATTTTATTATATATTCAGATTACAATACAGTGAAAAACAAAAATAAACAGTGTGCACTCTAACAGCGTAACGTCTTCTCCTGGCACTACTCTTTGTGCTATCACAGTTTTCTGTATACTCCAAGTTACCCTGAGTGGCACCCCCGCAAGTGAACCAGAAATAGCGGGCAACACGGGCCTAAAAATAAAACTATTGAGGACCCATTAAAGAGTGTGCAGACCAATTCCCTACCCGTCCTCTCCCCATCATTTACTTAATTGAGGGAATAACCTTTTTTTGCATGAACAAGTTTGAATGTATTGAAGGAGTAAATCTAATAAAGTGATCCCATAAAGATACCTTTATGGGTCTTTACTAAGTCTCCTATTAGGTGAGTTGGGTACGCAGAACATTTCCTCTTGTAAGTAAGGTAGGCACATCAAATTCAGGTGTTTGTTTGAGAAGGTGAAGGCTGCTCTTCTGTCGTAGAAAAGAAACCTTTATACACTTTTGCCTAACCATAATCCGTGTAAATGAGAGTACGCACAACCACTGCCTAGCTTCTGACTCTTTTACAAAGGTGTACAGTCTTTTAATCCCTCTTATACAATCCTACACATATGTTTTTTTTTGTTTTTTTTATACATCACCTTAGAGCCCATCATTACATTGATGAATATTGAGGCTGAATAAAGACGCTTCACAAAGAAACCTTTATGCACCCAACTTAACCTCACAAAACCGTAAATTTAGTCCGCAATTGTAATCTGCACTATCCCCACTGTTATTAGTTTTCACGGCATATTTTTTTGCAATTTCCAAACAATACGTCACATTGGTTGTTTTTTTTGTTTTATTTCTCCACATGATTTGAGTGACTCCACATAAAAGCACTACAGCTTGAAGCTCATCCAAACACAGCAGTTGGAAAAGGGAGAACAAATCAATTCAATCACATTTATTTATGATCTTTATTACGTTAATGTATTTTGCGCCTTAATGACTGTCTATTGTTTAGTGTGGTTGTATATGTATATTTATTCAAAAATGTGGTGACATTTTAAGAGCAATTTAACTTTCTCAGGCAGCAGTGCGCCACCTAGGTCTAAAATCCCCCCGAATTTCTTGCATTATTCATATGAGAAACACCTCCAAATTCTAGGCCCCCATAGCTCTACAGCCCTGTTAGTGTGGTACTTAACACCAGTGCTGCAACTAGACATGTTGGTGCCCTGTGCCAGAAAGGGAATTGGTGCCCCCCCCCCACACACACACACACACACACACTCATACCATACATAAAATGAGGACAGTGAGCGACGAGGGCGGGCACCAAAAATGTAGGGCTGTGGCTTCATGGGGAAGGGGCGTGATCACATAGTGTACATATTGCACCAGGTAGAGCACGTATACACATTGCGCCAGGTAGAGCCCCTTAGGCACTTTGGCCAGGTAGAGCCCCTTAGGCACTTTGTGCCAGGAAGAGCCCCTTAGACACACTGCACCAGGTGTAGGCAGCGCATTCCCGGAGATCCAGGTCTCCTGTGCGGCAGTGCATTCCGGGACAGCCAGGTCTCCTGTGCGGTAGTGCGTTCCCGGGGATCCAGGTCTCCTGTGCGGCAGTGCATTTCGGGACAGCCAGGTCTCCTGTGCAGTAGTGCATTCCTAGGGATCCAGGTATCCTGTGCGGCAGCACGTTCCCAGAGAGCCAGGTCTCCTGTGCGGCAGCGCGTTCCCGGAGAGCCAGGTCTCCTGAGCGGCAACGCGTTCCCGGACAGCCAGGTCTCCTGTGCGGCAGCGGGTTCCCAGGCAGCCAGGTCTCCTGTGCGGCAGCGCATTCTCGGTTATCTCTTATATATTTAGCCAGATCTGTCACTCAACCCCTGTGGAGAACGTTCCTGTGTAGAACAGTTTCACTTTCATGTGTCTGACGTTCCACCCCCTTGACATCACCTCCCCCCGCCCAGCCAGGGCTACAGTACACGCCCACCATCCACCATTACTCCACAGCCACCATCCACCATTACTCCTGCACATCCCTACCCTCTGCCGCGACCCCCCTCCCGCGATTCGCGGGACCCCCCGTGACCCCCCCCTCCCGCGATTTGCGGGACCCCCCCGCGACCCCCCCCTCCCGCGATTCGCGGGACCCCCCCTGACCCCCCCTCCCGCGAATCGCGGGACCCCCGCGACCCCCCCTCCCGCGAAACGCGGGACCCCCGCGACCCCCCTCCCGCGATTCGCGGGACCCCGCGACCCCCCCTCCCGCGATTTGCGAAACCCCTGTGACCTCCCCTCCCGCCATTCGCAGGACCCCGCACCCCCCCTCCCGCGATTCGCGGAACCCCCGCTTTCCACCCTCCCGCAAGTCGCGGGACCCCCGCGACCCCCCCTCCCGTGATTCGCGGGACCCCCGCGAACCCCCCCTCCCGCGATTCGCGGGACCCCCGCGACCCCCCTCCCGCGATTCGCGGGACCCCCGCGACCACCCCGGTATCCGGACTAATGTTAGACAGCACTTACATCGACACCATTAGTTCGACACCTCAATAGGTCGACATGGTTTTAGGTCGACATACCATTAGGTCGACATGTCATTATGTCGACAGCTCATTAGGTCGACAGCTCATTAGGTCGACATGTTTTTAGGTCGACACTGCCATAAGGTCGACAGTGTCTATGTCGACAGTCAAAAGGTCGACATGGGTTTTTTCACTGTTTATTGAGCCGACATGTGCCGACAGGCGGTATTTCATGCCCTACTATCCACTAGGGCGTGGTGGGAGAATAAAATAGTGTGCCGAGCGCAGCGAGGCACCGTGCCCGAAGCATAGCGAGCGGCTGCGGTACACTTCAAACTGTGTCCATGTCGACTGTGTCGACATTTCGGCCAAAAAACAGTGAAAAAACCCATGTCGACCTTTTGACTGTCGACATATACTCTGTCGACCTAATGGCAGTGTCGACCTAAAAACATGTCGACCTAATGAGCTGTCGACCTAATGAGCTGTCGACATAATGACATGTCGACCTAATGGTATGTCGACCTAAAACCATGTCGACCTATTGAGCTGTCGAACTAATGGTGTCGATGTAATGGCTGTCGATGTAAGTGCTGTCTAATATCCGTCCCAGACCCGACCACCCCCTCCCGCGATTCGCTGGACCTCCGCGACCACCCCCTCCCGCGAAACGCGGGACCCCCGCGACCCTCCCGCAAATCGCGGGACCCCAGCGACCCCTCCCTCCCGCGAGCCCCCTCCCGCGATTCGCAGGACCCCTGCATCCTCCCCTCCCGCGATTCGCGGGACCCCTGCGACCCCCCCTCCCGGCATTAAAAGGGCCCCCCGCGACCCCCCCTCCCGCGATTAACGGCACCCCCCCCTACTGTGATTTGCGACCCCCCTCCCGCAATTCGCGCCGCCCCCTCCCGCGATTCACGGAACCCCCCGTAGCGTCCCCCTCCCGCGATTTGCGGGCCCCCTCGGCACTTCTCGCGATTTGCGACCACCCCCTAATTCACACATTCGGGGACCCCACCTCCCGCGATTCATGCCCCCCTCACGCAGTTCACGGCACCCCCCACACCCCCCTTCCTGCGATTCGCAACCCCTCACGACCCCCCCTCCCGCGATTCACGAAACCCCCCGTAGCGCCCCCCTCCCGCGATTTGCGGGCCCCCTCGGCACCTCTCGCGATTTGCGACCGCCCCGTAATTCACACATTCGGGGACCCCCCCTCCCGCGATTCATGCCCCCCTCACGCAATTCACGGCACCCCCCATACCCCCCTTCCTGTGATTCGGAACCCCCCACGACCCCCCCTCCCGCGATTCATGCCCCCTCCCGCGATTCACGGACCCCCGCACCACCCCCCTGCGCCCACCCTCCCTTGATTCACGCCCCCCTCATGCAATTCACGGCAATTCACACCCCACGCGCCCCTCCCGCAATTCACGGACCTCCGCAACCCCCCCTCCCGCAATTCACTAACCCCGACAACCCCCCTCCCGCAATTTGCGGACCCCCCTTCCCACGATTCAAGCGCCCCCGCCCATGATTTGCGGACCCCCGCCCCCTCCCGCTAACCGCGGATCCCCACACACCACCCCCCCTCCCGCAATTTGCAGACCCCCCAGACCCCCTTCCGGCAATTCCACCCCCCAGCGGACCACCGCGGCCCCCGCTCCCGCATTTCACGTACCCCCGTGACAATGGGGGATCCTGTACCACCACAAGCAGGTACCGCCCCTAGGTGGGAAATCCGGCCCTGGCTGCCGCACTGCAGGTTTCCCCACTGCCCTCTGCACCAGCGCCACAACTTTTATCAATGTCTTGCCCACATACCACTATTATACAGCCTCCTGCTCTCATGCACGCTCACTCCCTCCCAGTGTGAGGAGACGCTCACCCACTGCCGGGAGCTGCATACTGTCCCCCACCCTCCTCCAGTTCTAGGGATGCCCATCGACCAACAATGATTTTCAAATAATCGATGGTTTATGGCCGATGTTGAATACTTTTGCCATCAATGTGGGAGGACACTGCCCTGCCTCCTGTTCTCCTGCCCCGTAACTTCCGCCAGTGGAGACCCGCTCACCCTGTGTTGCCCACATTCCCCTATCATGCTTTACCGCCCAGCCTCCTGCTCTCATGCACCCTAACTCCCACCCAGTCGGAGGAGACACTGACTCCTGTATTTCTGTGCTGCCACGCTGGACCCTCACCCACTGGCAGAAGCTGCACAGTGTCCACCACCCTCTTTAGTCCCCCGTATGCCCACACACCCCTATCACTACCCAGCTTCCTGCTCTCCTGAACCGTAACTTCCACCACTGGGTAATCGCTGACGCTGTGTTGCCCACATACCCCTATCATGCCTAATATCCCAGCCTCCTGCTCTCATGCACCCTAACTCCCACCCAGTAGGAGGAGACACTGACTCAGGGCCACCGTCCGGTACTCCTGTGCTGCCACGCTGGACCCTCACCCACTGCCAGAAGCTGCAATACAGGGCATCTTTCATACAATTCTAACCATATTTCTCACAATACAAATGTTCACAAATTAAGGGGCGTAGCCCCTTACGCCGGTGTGAAGAGCGCCCGTAGGGCGCGATGAATCACCTAGTTTATATATATGCTCTTCTCATGTATTAAAGTTGTGGAAGTTTTTTTATTTGATCTATTTCTGTAACTAGACATTTTCCCATGAACTTGCACGTAGAGATAGAGGGTGTGATAGTGGAAATGTACTGAGGGAGGAATAATTCATAGCTGCAGGTTAATGTCTCCTTATTGTTGCTAAACCTGTCAGCAGAAGTATGTCACATATCTGATGCTGTGCTGCAGCTGATAAGAGTAATAGTATAAAGAATGTGCAGCTATTATGGTTATTTAAAAGCAAAAATACACTGTTGTCTTTGGGCAGTATTCAATGTGAAAAATTCTCCGTGCATGGCGAGAGATTTTTTCTCTCGCCATGCACTCGCCCTGTTCCGGAGGGCTCGCTGCCACTCCTGCTCCCACTATTCAATGTGGTTAAGACTCGCCGCCACTCGCGGCGAGTCCTAACCCCTGCAGCGGACGAGCGTCCGCGGCAGAGAGCTGGCGGACGGTGGCAGCCAGGGAGATTAAAGTCTCCCTGGCTGCCCCAGAACATATGTGGAGGAGAGGTGGGCTCCCTGGGACCCAGGCAGCACAAGCTGCCCCCCCTATAGCCAGCGGGGGACCCAGTATTCACTGCACCCGATCGTGCATATGTAATGATCGGATGCAGTGAATATATGAATATCTAATGAGCGGCTCGAGAGCTCCGGCCCCCTGCTGGCTGCTCTGTGTAAAAAAAAAAAAAAAAAATTACTTTTTTTTTTAATTAAATATATATTCATGTGCTATAAGCACATGAATAAAAATAACATGCCCCTTCACAGAAAAAAAATCCTGATTTTTTGACACCAAAATTAAAAAAAAAAACCTTTTAGTTTAAAAGTTCACATTCCTGTTCTCCATGAAAAGATGGAGAATTGCTACATGGAGAGACACGATGAAAATCACTTAAAAAGACGGCGAAAATATCACATTGAATAGGGTGGTTCACTTTTGGAGAGCAAAATGCTCCTTCCAATGCGAAAACAACACAAACTCGCCATAAAAAAAGGCAAATTTTTCTCATTGAATACTGGCCTAAGTCTTTTAAGTGGACTGGTTACCTACACACAGTGCAGGCAGCAGCAAAGATCCATACTATCTCTGAGGCAGCCCTATGCTGACCTAGTCCTCCTGGGAGGGGGAGTGAGCACTGCAGGGGTGGGAGTGAGCACTGCAGATGCGGGAGTGAGCACTGCAGGGGCGGGAGTGAGCACCGCAGGGGCTGGTGAGAGGCTGCCCAGATGCTCCAGGCCACTCTATACACTGAAGGTGCAGGCATGGACCATCATTTGGGCACTTCAATCAGTTGGATGCTTTCTCTCATACTTTTTCTCACAACTTTTTCTGTCTCCTTTCCAGGAGAAGCCCAGAGAGCAGGCACTGCTGGTCACTGTCGGGGAGATGGGGGGAAGGGGCAATGCCATTATGTCATGCCAGTTATGGTATAGGGGTCAACAAAGGTTTAGGTCAACAGTCACTAGGTCAACCTCTAATGGTTGACAGTGACTAGGTCCACACCTGAACATGGTCGACATACCATTGACAGAAGCCTAAGGGTAAATGGATGTGGTCGACACTTTAATGGTCGACATGAGTTTTTCACTTTTTTTGTGTCTATGTCAACATATGTAGTCATGGACACCTTATAATACCCCTTTCCCACCGAACCTAGTTGTTGCTGGGTCAACCGGACTCTCTGTGCAGTGTGAAAGTACCAAAAGGAAAAACCCGGTTCCAGCGACCCGGCATTCCGACCCAGGTTTAAAGAAGGGTTTTACCCAGGTTTGACCTGGGTTGCTGGGAAGTATAAACAGGTAACCCGGGTAGCGTTTACTCTATAGGGAGGATAGTGTCAGCTCCAAACAGCTGCCTTCTCCCCTGCACACCCCCCCCCCCCCCCCCGATGATGCACCGCCGCTCCACCCCGCCCCCATGTGATGTCAGCGACCCATGTTCCACCCCACCACCCCCCTGGCCACGAGGTCACGCCCCCTCTGCCGCCGCAAGTGTCCCTCCTCCGCTGCCACCATTGTTGGGAGGTATGCTATTATTAACAGTTGCAGCAGTACTTTGTTGAATATATACAGTGGCGGAACTACCGTGGGTGCAGGGGATGCAGCTGCTATGGGGCCCGGCGGCTGGGGGGGCCCGATAGACAGCAAGCACTCCCCTGCACCGTACTTAGTTTTTTTTTTTTTTTTTCGCTGGAGGGGAGAGAGGCTGAGCAGCGAGCACAGTAAGGAGCCGGGCGGGGGGAGGGGCGGGGGCGCTATTCCGGAAGACAGACTGCGAGGGAGGAGGGACTGTCTGCCTAGCGCACTAGCGCAGGCACGGCAGTGGAGTGCTACACTTCTCATTTAGTGCTACTGACGGCGATGCGCAGCCGAGTCCCAGTAATGTGCGGTGGTGGCTGTGTCCACAGAGAGGTACAGCCACTCACCACAGTAGTCGCCACCTCCTGCTCCCCGCCGGCTGCCGCCTATACCCTATCCTCCCCGCCACCTACAACCCCCACTCCCCTACAGGCTCCTCGTGCTCCAGTCCCCACTAGGAAAACATGGACTGAGCTTCAGGAGCCTGCTGCTACTTTCTTCCCTAGTACTGGCTGTCTCTGCTCTGACAAGCAGATCGGGGACTGACAGCCAAACTTCTGGAGACAGCGCAGGGGCATTTTGACTTTGCTGCTGTCAGTGAGTGCTCACAGATAGGCAGTCATCCTGATTGGCTGCCTGTACGTGAGCTGTGATTTACTTCAAGAGAGCAGCACATTCAAAATGCTGCTGCGCTGTCTCTACTAGTTTTGCTGCCAGCCATACTCAATCAGTCCCCAGTCAGAGCAGAGACAGACAGTCCTAGGGGCGGAAGTAACACTGGTCTCCTGAAGCTCAGGAGCTTAGTATCTGGGTCACCAATCTCCTGCTGTGCTGCCCGGGGGTCTTTGGGCCTGAGACACCAGTCCCATTTTCCATCTCCTGATGGTGGCCCTGCAGCAGCACGCACACCTGCCCCCCACTCCTGCTACTGTTGCATAATTAAATGGACCCCTATGCTCCCACATGCTGGTGTACAGGCCTCTCATACTCCCACACCTGTGAAGCAGAGAGGAGCCGCGGTGACTGAGGAGCAGCGTGGGACAGAAATGCGGTAAGTTTGTAATTGTTGCCTAATGTGTAATGGGCTTTGTGGTGTGTCACTTAATGTGTAATGGGCTTTGCGGTGTGTCACTTAATGTGTAATGGGCTTTGCGGTGTGTCCCATAATGTGTAATGGGCTTTGCGGTGTGTCCCATAATGTGTAACGGGCTTTGCAGTGTGTCACTTAATGTGCAATGGGCTTTGCGGTGTGTCCCATAATGTGTAATGGGCTTTGCGGTGTGTCCCATAATGTGTAATGGGCTTTGCGGTGTGTCCCATAATGTGTAATGGGCTTTGCGGTGTGTCCCATAATGTGTAATGGGCTTTGCGGTGTGTCCCATAATGTGTAATGGGCTTTGCGGTGTGTCCCATAATGTGTAATGGGCTTTGCGGTGTGTCCCATAATGTGTAATGGGCTTTGCGGTGTGTCTCCTAATGTGCAATGGGCTTTGCGGTGTGTCTCATAATGTGCAATGGGCTTTGCGGTGTGTCTCATAATGTGTAATGGGCTTTGCGGTGTGTCCCATAATGTGTAATGGGCTTTGCGGTGTGTCCCATAATGTGCAATGGGCTTTGCGGTGTGTCCCATAATGTGCAATGGGCTTTGCGGTGTGTCCCATAATGTGTAATGGGCTTTGCGGTGTGTCTCATAATGTGTAATGCACTTTGCGTTGTGTCACAATGTGTAATGGGCTTTGCGGTGTGTCACAATGTGTAATGGGCTTTGCGGTGTGTCACAATGTGTAATAGGCTTTGCGGTGTGTCTCCTAATGTGCAATGGGCTTTGCGGTGTGTCTCATAATGTGTAAGGGTCTTTGCGGTGTGTCTCCTAATGTGTAACGAGCTTTGCGGTGTGTCTCATAATGTTCAATGGGCTTTGCGGTGTGGCATAATTTGTGTGGGGCCTTACCCTTTGAAGCGAGGCCACATACTTTTTTTATAGAATCTGTCCATTCTTTATTTTAGAAAATATATATATTGGAGGGGCACATTTTTTTCTGTTCACACTAATGGTGGCGACACACGGCGGGATGCGCACTGGTAGAGACCTGAGTTAGGGGGGGCCCCATTATAATTTTTGCTATGGGGCCCACAAAGTTCTAGTTACGCCTCTGAATATATAACAGTTCATTATTAGCACTAGCAACACAATAATAACTGGTTTTACAAGTTACTAGTACACAAAGCCCAGGCTTGTCTTATCGTCCTGCGGCGGGGGGCCTGGGCCAGCTGTGGATGGGGAGTAGAAATGCCCCGTTTCAGGATTTACATTTTTTTTTTATGCAGTTTTGGCCAAATTATGCAGATTTGGCTATGACCATGTATCATTGTCACAGGGATGTGCCTGCATCATAAACAGGGCATGGAAACACCTAAAGAGACATGGCCTATCACTGAAAAGTACTAGGCTGCCCCTTATCCCCTCTGGACCCTACAATAACGTTTTCACTGTTGGCCACATATCTGGAAATTTAGCGGGACATACAAATACATAGTCTACCGAGATGAAAAGAAGATAGGTGGGATTCCTGTTGCGCAATATAGCAGCAGATTATAGTGGGGGCTTAGGAGGAAACACCAGACCTCCAATGGGTGTACGAATGTCTAAAAATTGGTAAGCCCTTCACCAAGGATAGCGCTATAAATAGATATAACTTCCCTGTTTGTAAGCCCGTATCCGACTTCTGTCTTGGAGATACTCAATTGAGGAGATATGAAAGACAGAAAACAGAAAGAGAGCTCCACCCTCGTATAATACTGTTATGTACTGTACACGTTTTTGTATAATAAAATTGGATCAATCAACATAAAAAAAGTATGGAGTCTATGTGGTCGTTGGATTTAAGAGAACATATCTGATGATATTGTGATATACTGGAATACTTACCCGACAGTGTGAGTGTTCAAAGAAGGGGGAATTCCCCGACCACATAGACTCCATACTTTTTTATGTTGATTGATCCAATTTTATTATACAAAAACGTGTACAGTACATAACAGTATTATACGAGGGTGGAGCTCTCTTTCTGTTTTCTGTCTTTCATATCTCCTCAATTGAGTATCTCCAAGACAGAAGTCGGATACGGGCCTACAAACAGGGAAGTTATATCTATTTATAGCACTATCCTTGGTGAAGGGCTTACCAATTTTTAGATAGTCTACCGAGACCATGCATAATATAGGTATAAAACTCCAATGAAGGCATTTCACTTCAAGGTTTATTACCTTAAGGTGCATACACAAGGTACAAATTGAGCTTCTGATTTTGACTATGGGGATTATTCTAATTACTTCGATCTCACCGTGAGTTCACGCGGGGGACCGATGTTTTGCTTCAGATGTCAGATGTAATAAAGTTGTATTGCTCGTATGTGTTTTTTTTTACTTTGTACTGTTGTGGGACTACAAGTCCCAGTGGGCCCCTTAATGACTTGTGATTCTCCAAGTCCCTGCATGTGGTGCAGGCTTGCTGGGACTTGTAGTTCCACAATACACAATAGTTTGTTCTATTTTTCACCATTTATCAGCCCGGTGCCCGCCATTTATCAGCCCGGTGCCCACCGCCCAAGGGGGACTGGGGACAGACCAGGGCTTCAGCATGGGCAGGGGTCACTCTGGAGGGAGGGGGGGACCCCTTTATTGGGGGGTTACTACTACTCCAGAGTTCCTGCCCAGGCTGACCAGCCACAGTTTCCCCCGGCTGTTGCATTACCCTGTTGGATGTTTGGGCCCGGTGATGGGTCAAAATACGGGGGACCCCTAGTCATTTTGTCCCCCGTATTTTGGGAACCTGGACCGGCCCTTAAGCCTGGTGCTGGTTTTAGAAATCTTGGGGACCCCCTATGTTTTTTTGTCCGCTGAATTTCTGAAACCAGGACCAGGGCTGGTTATGGTCAGAAGGAGGAAACCCACGCCGTTTTTTTTTTTTACACAAATCGCACATTTTCATGAGTAAAATTCGCAACATATCGCATTATTTTGCCGCAAATTTGCACCTCGTTAAATAGTAAAAAAAAAAAAAACTCCCAGAGTGAAATTTTATGGGATGCGAATTTGTGTTTTTTGTGATTTATAGTAGAACAAAAAAAAAAAAACGTCCAAATTCATATGTTTTTCTGAAATCGCCAATTTAAATGGGATGCAAATTGTGCTAAAAATCACACTTTTTGATGCAAATTCACACATTCTAAATTGGCGATTTTTCAACACACTTTAATTCACATCCAGATGTTTTCCCATTTAAAAGTATACAATTCACAAATTGAATGGAATGCGAGTTCGGGAAAAAGTTACCAAAAATCTCCACACAAACAGACCAGGTTGTGATAGGCGATTTTGACAGAACCATGCACAGACCAGTGCGATCTGTGCATGGTTCTGTCCAAAAAATGTGTAAAATAAATAAAAAAAATAAACAAAACAGGCGTTGGGTCCCCCTCCTGAGCATAACAAATGACATTATGCTAAGGAGGGGGGACCCCACCCTTTTTTTTTTTCAGTTTACGCATTTTTTGGACAGAACCATGCACAGTTTCGCACTGGTCTGTGCATGGTTCTGTCAAAATTGCCTATCACAACCTGGTCTGTTTGTGTGGCAATTTTTGGAAATACCATTAAATTGGTAAACTTTTTAATGGGAAAACATCTGGATGCAAATTGAAGTGTGTTGAAAAATCGCCAGTTCAGAATGTGTGAATTTGCGGGGAAAAAGTGCAATTTTTAGCGCAATTTGCATCCCATTAAGTTTGCGATTTAAGAAAAAAAAATTTGACCAAAAATCACACTTCTTCCCCCTCAAAGCACTTCCCTCCACTGCAGCTTTAGTTCATCTTTTCATTGCTACCATTTTCAAACAGCATGGTCTTCCCACTGAAATTGTTTTAACCGTTGTGTTGAATTCATGGCCAAGTTCTGGAGATCACTTGGCTCTGTCGTACAGGTTAAACTTAAGTTCTCATCTGCACACCATGCCCATACAAATGGTCAAATGCAATGTATCAATCAAGACTCGGAGACCTTTCTTCGGTTGTATATTTCCACAACACAAGATGATTGGGTTCATCTATTTGCCCTGGGCCGAATTCCCTCACAACAATTCCTATCATTCTTCTTCTGGTATGTCACCTTTCTTTAAGTATATAGCAGGCATCCACGGTCACAAGAAAGTCTTTCAACCTTCGATTTACCTGCAGTAAAACTTTCTGTGCTGCAATTGTCCAAAATGTGGTCACAGGATCATACCACTCTTTGAAAGACCAAATAAAGACAGGCAGTTCCCAGTCTAAAAATTGGTGATCGTTATTTGGTTATCGACACGCAATCTTCATCTTCCTGTACCATCCGTGAAATTTGCTCCACATTACACTTCCCACATCATAGAAGTCATCAAACCTATAGCCTACAAATTCAAGCTTCCTGCATCTTTAAGAATCTCTAACTCCTTCCATATTTCTTTTCTGAAACCACCGAAGCTCAATCAATTTCAAAGTAGACTGCCTGAACTCCCAAAAGTAAACACAGAGATAGGAGTGGAGTTTGAGATAAAGAGAGTCCTGAATTCTCGTCATCATGGATCTCGTCTGCAGTACCTTGTTGAATAGAAGGGGTATGATCCAGAAGAGAACTCTTGGGTCGATGCCATGGATGTACACACACCTAGTTGGATCTGCCAGTTTCTCCAGAATCATCCAAGGAGGACCAAGAGGTACAGAGAGGTCACCCAAAAAGGGGGGGTACTATCATGGGACACCACTGTGGCACACAGTGGGTCCAGTACTGCAGCGGCTCCCGTGTTGGCTGCTGGGATGCTGGGGATGGGAGGAAGGAGTCTGACAGGCGGCCTGAAGAATGTTTGTGATTGGCCAGGGCTGGGAGGCAGGCTCCACCATCTTGGAAGTGGGCACTACTGTCATTGGCCACATGGAGCCCTGTTCTGCCTCTTTCTTGGTAACAGCTAATGGTAGTCACCCCTTGGATATTTAGTGAGGCTACCTGGTCTATTTGGCTGTCAGTCCAAAAAGTCTTCAGTGCAATATGGGGCTGAGTCTCCAGTTTCTTTGGTCTTCTTGCTTGTCATCTGCTCAGCCAGCCTTCAAGCCTGGTCACCTATAAGACTCCTGGCTTAGACTCGCTGCCTGATATCTGGCCTGCTATGAATCACCATTCTAGCAGATCCACCCAGCTGCCATCTCCATGCTGTACAGCTGGGAAAGGTTGGGATCCACACCTCTTATTTGGCATTGACTCTCGCATCTTCTCAATACACAGTCACCTCCTGTTCTTCGAAATCGGATTGTCTTCGCTATTCCCTAAAGTCTTCCAGTATCTTCTTTCTTTCTTTCTTTAGGTAATTATATTTATTCAACAATATCTTCATCGTCTTCATGTTTTCGAATATCTTCTTCAAGACTATCTACCATTCCTACCACAATGCTTTGGACACTGCCAAACTAACATACTTCCATCCAGTGGCGTAACTATGTACATGTGGGCCCCATAGCAAAAAATTTTAAGGGCCCCTATTGACCAACTTATGCTGAAAAATGTATATAGCACATAATACTTTGACAGGCAAAGTGGGCCCCTCTCAGCTCTGGGCCCCATAGCGGCTGCACCCCCTGCACCTATGGTAGTTACGCCCTTGCTTCCATCTCTTCTCATGCCACCAACCCTAAGAGAAGTTTTAACACATTTAAGTCTCTTCTGTATCCTCATCCACCTCCCCCACCAGCTACCATCAGTGCACAAGAACTTGCCTCCTACTTTAAGGACAGGATTGATAACATCGGAGATGATATGGTATGCTATTCCACAGCCACCAACCTTCTCAATTCACAACCTGAACCTTCTGGCACTTTCTCTTCACTTGAGCCCACAAATGAAAAGGAAGTATCCACACTCTTTTTCTCTTTCTACTCCACTAACTCTCCTCTTGATCCTATACACAAGTCAATGAAACTCTATATCTCCTGTGCTTGTCCCAACCTTAACTTAAATCTGCAATCTCTCTCTTGCTACTGGTTCTTTACCTTCTCTGTTTAAGCATGCCATTATTACTTCCATCCTGTAAAAACACAATTCTGACCCTTACTCTCTAGTTATCTACCATTACATATTTCAGCTTCCATGCCTCTCCGAACTACTTGAGAGACTTGTCTACTCTCGCCTCACACACTTTCTTAACTCCCACACCCTAGACCCACTTCAGTCAGGCTTTTGTTCCCAACACTCCACAGAGACAGCACTAACTAAAGTGCTCAATGATCTGGTAACTCCCAAGTCTAAAGGGCATTTCTCATTACTTATTCTTCTAGATCTTTCTGCTGCGTTTGACACTGTGGACCACATTCGTCTCATACAAACACTACACTCCCTAGGTCTTAATGATACAGCCCTTTCCCGGTTCTCAACTTACCTATCTGATCGCTCTTTCAGTGTTCGCTTCTCTGACTCTACCTTCTCTTAACTACCTCTGTCACTCAGAGTTCCACAAGGCTCAGTCTTAGGTCCTCTGCTTTTCTCAATCTATACCTCACCTCTTGGCAAACTACTCAGCTCTTTCGCATTTCAGTATCCCTTGTGTGTGGATGATACTCACATCTATCAACCGAAGAGATGTCACCAGTGGTTTTTGGCCCCTTGTCTCTGAATCCCTCTCTGCCCTCTCATCTTAGATGCCTTCTCGCCACCTTAAGCTCAACACCAGCCAAGAGCAGTTACTTTCTTGATATCTCAATAACTGTTGACAACTCGACAATGTACCCTAAGGTGTGTATATATGCATCAATTTACTTTCAATTCAATTTTGATTTGATTTCCCCAATTCCACCCCCTTTCGATTTGACCTCTGCATTTCATTTGATTTCAAATTTGATCGGCACTTTTGGATTCTATATCAATTTCAATTTGCATTCATGGCACAGTGTACACATTTGGATCACTAGCTCCCATTCACTGTTACAGGACTTTAATCGGGCTGCCCCCACCCTATGGAATGCCCTGCCACGCACAATAAGGCTCTCCACTAGCCTCCAAACTTTCAAGCGTTCCCTGAAAACTCACCTCTTCAGGCAAGCCTATCATATTTAAGTTCTACAAGCATAACCCTCTGAGGCACTAATGTATTATATAGCTTCCCTTCTGGACTTGCAACTTGGTGGGATTGCTATGCTATTACTGGTGCCTGTCCTTGTGTTTCCCTCTTATCCCTATAGATTGTAAGCTTGCAGCAGGGCCCTCCTACCTCCAAGTCTGTCTGTTGTTACCCAGTTTGTTTTATCTCTGTCAACAATTGTAAAGTGCAGCGGAATCTGTTGCGCTATATAAGGAACTGTAAATAAATAAGACGCTGCAGAAAAGGAACTAATCTTAAAGACGTTCATTTATGATTACCCACAAACCATTATTTCCCCCAAATTCCCCCATTATTTCGGAAGATTCTATTTATGTTTCACTATTTTTGTAAACTTATGCAAAAGAATAACCGGCCTGGTTTTACAGCGTTCCCTGAAAACTCACCTCTTCAGGCAAGCCTATCATATTTAAGTTCTACAAGCATAACCCTCTGAGGCACTAATGTATTATATAGCTTCCCTTCTGGACTTGCAACTTGGTGGGATTGCTATGCTATTACTGGTGCCTGTCCTTGTGTTTCCCTCTTATCCCTATAGATTGTAAGCTTGCAACAGGGCCCTCCTACCTCCAAGTCTGTCTGTTGTTACCCAGTTTGTTTTATCTCTGTCAACAATTGTAAAGTGCAGCGGAATCTGTTGCGCTATATAAGGAACTGTAAATAAATAAGACGCTGCAGAAAAGGAACTAATCTTAAAGACGTTCATTTATGATTACCCACAAACCATTATTTCCCCCAAATTCCCCCATTATTTCGGAAGATTCTATTTATGTTTCACTATTTTTGTAAACTTATGCAAAAGAATAACCGGCCTGGTTTTACAGAATTCCTGTCGGGTCAGTGGTGGTTTCTGAATCAAACATCAAATCCTCCAAGTTTGACACTGCAGTAGTCTCTCTCCAGCCCAGGGAGGGGTATGGATCATTGGAGAGACACCAAGTAGGTCAACAAGCATTAGGTCGACACCACTAGGTCGACATACATGAAGGTTGACATGACTGAAGGTCGACATGCAGGAAGGTCGACATGACTGAAGGTTGACATGGGTTAGGTCGGCAGGCTCATTAGGTCGACAAAAGCATTAGGTCGACATGGGCAACGTCGACAGTCAAAAGGTCGACATGGTCGACAAAGGTCGACGTGGGTTTTTTTTCCGCTTTTTAACCTGAATGTCAACACAGTCGACATGAACACTGAAACGTAGTGCCGTGTCCCCTCGCGTGGCTTCGGGCACGGTGCCTAGCTACGCTCGGCACACTATTTTATTCTTTCACCACGCCCTAGTGGATGGTAGGGCATGAAATACCGCCTGTCGGCACATGTCGGCTCATAAAAAGTGAAAAACTCCATGTCAACCTTTTGACTGTCGACCTAATGGTTGTGTCGACCTAATGACCCTGCCAACCTAGCTCATGTCGACCTTCAGTCATGTCGACATTTATGCTTGTCGACCTAATGCTTGTCGACCTAGTGACCATATCCCCCAGGAAGGAAGGCTGTTGAGAAGCACCAGGCCTTCTCTCTCACTGCAAGTGTTAATCCTGCCAGGGGTCTGGTAAGTACACGCTGCAGTCCGCGGGTGTGAAATGTGGGACTGTCCTGCCCAAAAGTGAGATGGTTGGGGGTTCAAGCAGGCCCCTGATGTGTATGTGGTTGCCTATCACTGATTTAGCTTTCACATACTTTGAGTATCAAGAAAAAGCATATATTATGCGTAGGGGCGCCGACAGGTTGGCCAGGCCCCGGATTAATGGAGGGGGTGTGGCTATTGGGTGGGGGCGTGGCCACACCCTACAAGAAAAAATACCTAACTTGTGTGGGCAGGCGCTGATGGGGGTGCAGGTGGAATCGCACGCCCACACAGGAAGAGAGAGGACAGGCTGACGCTGCCTCTCTCTTTCCCCAGCTCAGCAATGAGCAGCATTTGCTGGGCTGGGGAGAGAGGCTGTACTGCGGCAGCAGCCTGTCATCTCTATCCCCACTGCCTGGCTCTTTACCTCAGGGGAGCAGGATCTGGGCTCCTCCATCTGACTCGGGCTCAGGATAAAATGTAACTGCCCACCCCCCTCTCAGCACCACTGATTATGTCATAACTATTGCCCATCTCCGCTTGACTATAATTGCTCCAGAGAATTTAGGTCTGCTTTGACCAAAAGGTCAAAACATATGTGTGTCAATACCAGTGTGTGCTCTTGCTTAATGGTGTTGAAACATTCAATAAAGCTTGTATTAAACACTTGTTTTTGCAGTATCCGCTTATCTGCTTAGACAATTATGTATAAAAGTTATGTGTATGTTCTCTGTTATAGCAACAGTTCACAGAAAGGTGACATTTCAGTTTCTGCAATAATCACTTTCCTGACGGCTATAAATGCAATTACTACTGGAGCAAACGCAAACGGCGAAACCTGCATTGTTGCCAAAACATAAAGGGGGAAATTCGCTAACGTGCTGCCGAATATGAACAGGAAAATTCATATTCGTATTCTTAATACGAATGCATACGTCGTATGGCATTTCCGAATTCCTATTCCGGAGGAAAATTTACTAATCAGTCGTATTTGATTCGTATTTTAAATACAAATTCGTATCAGCTGCAGTGTTAAAAAAAAAGAAAAATCAATAAATAATTTTAAAAAACGGCTTCGGGTCCCCCCACCCCCCCCCCCCCCCACAGGGCCGGTCCTGGTTCTCGAAACACGGGGGACAAAATGAATAGGAGTCCCCCATATTTTAAGAACCAGCACCAGGCCCAGCCAGCAGGGTAATGCCACAGCCGGAGGACACTTATTATATAAGGTCCAAAACATTACCCCCTGACCAGTCAGCCTGGGCAGGGGTCCTGGGGGAGTGGGGACCCCCCCAATGAAGGGGTCCCCCCTCCAGAATTTACCTGTCCAGGCTGAAGCCTGGGGCTGTCCCCAGGGCCGGTGCAAGCCCCCCGCCCGCCCCAGGCAAAACCCCCCCGCCCGCACCCCCCTCCCCACCCCCCGGAGCGCTGTACCTGCTGCGATGTACAGCTTCCGGGTGCTGCGAGTCCTCTCCGTCCTCGCTGAACTCTCCGCAGCAGGGAGCGGGCGGCGCGCGGGGGGCAGCGTTGATTGATGCCGGGCAGGAAGGGATGCTTTCTGGTACCTCGGCGACTCGGTACCGCCCTCCAGTGGCCGGCGCCCTAGGCAAATGCCTAGTCCTGCCTAGTGGTGGCGCCGGCCCTGGCTGTCCCTGGTACCACTGTGGACACATGGACAGAAGAGGACCAATCTACGCCACCCTTGTAAGTATAATTTCCTTCCATAGGTACCCCCTAGATTTCTTCGGGACCACCACCGGACAGATGGACGGGTGGAGGGAGACCTACCTATGGGAGTAAGATAGGTAAGTATCTGTATGAATGGTCTCTGGGTGTATTAAAGTTTTATTATTCTGGTGTGTTTATTTTACTATTTGTATTGCTGTGGAACTACAAGTTCCAGCAGGCCCTTTAATGCCCCGCATGCTGGGTGTTGTTGTTCTGCAAGTCCCTGCATGCGGGGGAGGCTTGCTGGGACTCATAGCTCCACAGCAATAAACAATAGTTTTTTTTCTATTTTTACATAATTTATCAGCCCGGTACTCACCGCACTGGGGTATCGGGGTCAACCCCAGGCTCCAGCCTGGGCAGGTACATTCTGGAGGAGGGGGACTACTTCATTGGTGGGTCCCCACTCCCCAGGATCCCTGCCCAGGCTGACCGGTCAGGGTGATAATTTTCTGGCCGTGGGACCTTATATAATAAGTGTCCCCCGGCTGTGACATTACTCTGCTGGCTGGTTGGACCTGGTGCTGGTTCTTAAAATACGGGGGACCCCTAGTCCTTTTGTCACCCGTATTTTGGGAACCAGAACCAAGACCGGCTGCACATGTGCATACGCCCACCATCGGTCCCCGTGCAAACGAGCGGCTGGGTACGAACGGACCTGAATAAGGTCCTAAGCACACTGGACTGCCAGGGAAGCATTATATAGTAATTCAAATACATAAAGATGTAATTAAGGCTTACCTATAATGGGTGCAAGGCAGAGGCGGAACTACCATTGGTGCAGCAGGTGCAGTGCAAGAGAGCCTCTGAAGCCTATGGGGCCCACTGCTGAACCCTTCTTTGTCTTCCTGTCACCCACTGTTTTTCCCTGTCACACTCTGCCAGCCTCTGTCACACTGGGGGTTATTTCTGACAAGTTGCTTCTTAGATGGACAAAACCATGTGCACTGCAGGGGGGCAGATGTAAAATGTGCAGAGAGAATTAGATTTGGGTTGGGTTTTACTTCAAGTGAGATCTATATTGCAGTGTAAAAATAAAGCATCCAGTATTTTCCCTGCACAGAAACAAAATAACTCACCCATATCCAATTCTCTCTGCACATTTTACATCTGCCCCCCTGCAGTGCACATGGTTTTGTCCATCTAAGAAGGAATTTGTCAGAAAGAGTGAACCAAAATAACCCCCACTGTCTCCCCATGCCTCTCCCTGTCACTCTCTGCCTCCCCCAGTGGCGAATTACCCATTAGGCACGTGAGGCACGTGCCTACGGGAGGCACATGTTGGGGGGTGGCAGTTGCACTGGCGTAACTAAGCTACCGCAGCCCCCGCCATGGCGGGGAGGCGCAGAGTAACTATGGGCGCCTGGGGGGCTGCGGTGCTATAGATACCCGCTGCGTTGCTGCCCGGCCGCATCTGCGGTCACTGCCCGTCACTCGCTCCCGTCGCCGACTCCTGCTGATAATGAAAAGTGACACTTAGAAAATGGCTGCCCCCGTATTGCAGACAGTTTTGGCAGCCATTTTCTAAGAGTCACTTTTCATTATCAGCAGGAGCCGGCGCCGGGAGCGAGTGACGGGACAGTGACGCAGATGCGGCAGGTCAGATCCTCCACTCCTCCCTTTTTCGCGCTCTCCGTTCCCCCTCTACCCCGCTCCCGGAGGCTCATGGGGCATGTAGTCCTCTTCCCAGGGGTCCCCTCACTGCGCATGTGCTCGGCTACTGCTGTGAGGGTGTGGGGTGTGTGTGTGGGGGGGGGGGGGGCGCCGAAAAAATTTGGCGGGGGGGCGCAAAATATATAGTTACGCCACTGGGCAGTTGGATGCTTATTTTAGTACTGTCAGCCTAAAATGCACCAGTACCCTCCCCATAAATTCGCCCCTGGTCTCCCCCTGCCTCTACCTGTCACACTCTGTCTCCCTCTGCCTCTCCCTGTCACTCTCTGCCTCCCCCTGCCTGACCCCTGTCAAAGTTTGCATTACCCGTTCCTCTACCTGTCACTGGGGCCGCCAAGAGGTATGCTAGGCCCCGGTATAATTTTGGGGGTGTGACCTAATTACGGGAGGCGTGGCCACCTCCCACAATTAGGCCACACCCCCAAAATGTTTGGGGGGGGGGTGAAAAAACACTCTAAAATCGAGGGAGGAGTGCTATTGTCCTTCCCCTCATCATAATCAGCAGCACACACCTCCAGCATGTGCTGACAGCAGGCTCAGCATGAGCCCTCATGCTGTCAGTGAGACACATGCTGTAGGTGTGTGCTGCTGCTCGGGAAGGATGAAGGTGTTGGATCAGGGCCCCTGCCGGGCACCTCCAGCAAGCCGGGCCTGGGTAATTAGTACCCGCTCCCCCCCTCTCTGCGGCCCTGCCTGTCACCCCCTGCCTCTCCCTGTCACACTCTGTCTCCCCCTGCCTCTCCCTGTCACACTCTGTCTCCCCCTGCCTCTTCCTGTCACACCCTGCCTCTCCCTGACACCCACTGCCATGTTGCATATTGTGATCTTGATTTGGGGAGGAGGAGGGGGCCTAACATAATATATTTTGGGTCCGGGGGTTGTCCCGTCCGGGGGTGTCTTGTCCGGGGCGGGGGGGTCCCTGTAATAGCTATCCCCAGGGACATGGGGAAGAGGAGATTACTGTTTGGTCCGGACCGTCCGGTTTTTGCTACATGCCCGGACCATACAGGGAGGCTTTATTCCCCCCTCATCTCCCTGGTGACAGGTGTCACAGGCAGCCCCCCAGACAGGACACCCCGGGACAGGACACCCCCCGGACCGGATGCTCCAAGCTCCAAAGTGCAGAGTTTGATGTCCCATCCGGCAGTCCGGGGGTCTTGTCCTGGTCCGGTTTTTACCATACCCCCTAATATAATAATACATTTAATTTTTTTTACTTCATTGTTTGTAGGTGCCCATACATGGGGCCTTATTTTGATTCATTCGGACCGATGTTTAGTGCCTGCGCATTTCTGCGCATGTGCAGACACAGGGTGCATGCAGACACAGAGTGCGTGCACCCACGGCGAACTTTCGGTTCGCCGGGTGCAAGCACCCTACATGCCGAGGGGAGGGGGCGGAGAAGGGCGGGGGGCGCCGGAGAGCCCCATTAGCATATGGGAACGCCCATGGGCGGTGGGCGGCGTCTGATGGACTTGCAAGGCTGCGAATTTCACATCCTTGCGAGTCAATCAGAATACGGCTCATTGGGGCAGATGTATTAAGCCTTAACAAGAGATAAACGCAACGGTGATAAGGAGAGATAATCATCCAGCCAATCAGCTCCTTTCTGACTTTATTCAAACACAGCCTGTAACATGGCAGTAAAGGCCCCCATACATTAGGCCGACTTGTCCTTAGGACAAGTCGGACCCAATTCTCCTGTGAACCGCCCGGCAGCTCCCCGGGAGGCTCACATACAATTTGGCACTTGATGAGCCAGTTTTTACATGTGATAAATCGCTTGCGATTTATCACATGTAAAACAAATGGGGAGCTGCAGGGCGGTGAGGAGCAGTGGGGCGGGCAGCGGCAGTAGTGGGGGCAGGCAGCGGCAGTAGTGGGGGCGAGCGGCGGCAGTAGTGGGGGCGGGCGGCGGCAGTAGTGGGGGCGGGCGGCGGCAGTATTGCCTGGCCGGCATGCTGTGATCACAAATAGCAGCGCTGCCGCTGCGGGACGGGACACACAGTGGCGGCTATTAGATTTTCAAAATACCTGTCAAATGACCGGCCGTTCTGTGATTGGCTGAGAGCTCTCTCAGCCAATCACAGAACGGCCGGTCATTTGACAGGTATTTTGAAAATCGTCCCGCAGCGGCAGCGCTGCTATTTGTGATCACAGCATGCCGGCCAGGTCAGCACCACTCGCCGCACCCGGCACCCGCCGGGAACTCATTTGTGAGCCGCCGCCCGCCCCCACTACTGCCGCCGCCAGGTCAGTGTGTCTGCCCGCCGTGCTCCCCCGCCCCCCGGTGTCTGCATGCATATGCCTGACAGGTGGGCAGGCATATGCATAGCATACAGGGAGGTCGGATGATCTTATGTGCTGACCGTCCGACCTCCCTGATCCGGTCCGATGCGCACGGGACCGCGCATCGGATCGGATCATATATCACACACCTGCGATTTTGGGGCGATTCCATCCGATTATCGGCCCAAAGTGCCGAAATCGGATGAAATCGCCCCAAAATCGTATAGTGTATGGGGGCCTTTAGCAGGTGATTGGCTGGGCGTTTATCTCTCCTTATCACCCTTGCATTTATCTCTTGTTAAGGCTTAATACACCTGCTCCATGGTGCGATGCGCACCATGGGCCTTATTCTGGTTGGATTGGACGGATGCGTATTTGCAGACTGGAACCGAGTGTTCTTAGCCCCGCCTTTCATACGGATCGCTCACACCATCCGAATGCGGTAAGACGCCGACCAAACGGACCGTGAATGAATGTTTGATGTGAACACCTCCCCCATCATTCGCTGATCGCCGACCATCGAATGCTGGACCGAGTGCTCAGGCAGCACGAGTGCTCCAGACCACTCGGGCATTTCTCCATGCAAGCGCAGGGATATGGGCGGGCAGCTGGCATCCGGCTATGCCAGCTGTCCGCCCCCCCACACACACACACACGTGCGTCACGGCCGGATTACCATACGTACGTCCATGCTCGGATGGCTCCGTACGATCATTTTCTGCACGGAACTCACGCCGTGTTCGGACGTGTGAGGCGTTCGCACATGCGCAGATACACCTCTGCACATGCGCAAATACCAACCATCGGCCGTCCTTACGCATTCGGAGCCATTCGACTAAACCAGAATAAGGGCCCATGCGTTTTAAAGAAGATCGCATGGCATTACATTGCACCCGATAATTGTACCGTGTATGGGCACCGTGTTTTGAGCTCACTAATTCCACCACCAGCTGCAGAGTATCTGTTTTGATGCTGGATAAATAATGGTATTGGGGGATACCAGGACAAACCGGCTGCTATCTGGTTTCTCTGTGTACTATGAACACAGATAAACGTGATCTTCCCTGAGCACCGCAGATCACAACGTAACGCTAGAGGAGGCGTTTCCCTGTATATTTCCATATCCCCGCCCCGGCAATAAATTATTTCCAGTCACTATGACGCCACGCCTTGGATACCGCCTCATATGCATATCTACACCCCCCAAATGTCTCTAATTCCATCCTCGTTTGCATGTCCCCGCCCCAGACGTCTCTCATCAGCCCACAGAGATTCCCTGGTTCATCTGCATATCCCCGCCTCGCACCCGCGCTAACTCCCTCCCCTCTCTGGCTCACGAGAATAAAAGGATTCCGTCTCATCTGCATATCCCCGCCCCGCACCCGCGCTAAATCCCAGCCTCTCTGACTCACGAGTTTGAGAGGATTCCGTGTCATTTGCATATCCCCGCCCCCTTCCTCATTAAAGTTCCCCAGTCCCTGCGACGCCTCACAGACAGTTTTGCACGTAGCTTCCCTGCATCGCTCTGCTGCCTGGCCGAAGCTGCCCTGCAAGAAGGGGGATCACTAGTAACTATAGCCAGGGAATGAGTCAGAGGACTGGATTGCTCTGTCCCTCTGCAGGCTGGGAGACAATCTGCCATCATCACCTGAACTATTGGACCCCAGTGTTCCAGGCCAGAGGTAGAACTTTGTCCCAGAGGTGTGAGTAGGTCGGTATGAGAAATCAGCAGGCTCCTATACCAAGAGAGAATGTTTTCTACCCTGAGATAGAGCCTCTGTGCAGCCACATCTCAGCTGGTGCCCGCTATCTACCCGAGAAAGGCAACATGTGCATCATCGCAGCTGGCAGAGGACCTACCACCAGCCCTGGCACCCTCCTGCAGGACCCAGCACCCAGCCACCAGCAGGACCACAGCACCAGAGGTGAGGAACAATGCACTGTAATATGTCACTCAGGGTTCATGCATGCAAGGATTGCAACAAGGCAGGACGAGTTAAAAAAGTTTTACATCTTGTGGAACTACAAGTGTCAGCATGCCTTGCTACCAGCTATGGCACTTCAGAGCAACTGATTGTTATTTGTGATGATATTATTATTATTATTTTAGTGTTTATGACCTGGGAGCCTCTGCATATGCTCAATGTGATACAGCGACTGTGCAGGGGTGAAGGGAGGGATCTGATGGGATCCCTCTCAGGGGAAAATGCAAAGCGAAGCCCAAAGGCCTCAATTAGGTAACATCACATAGAGATAGCATTACTCACCAGGACCAGACTCCGGAATGTATCGCATTATGGAGCTTCGTCTATAAGGGAAATGCAGCCAAATGGATGTTTTGGCCATGTTTTCCTTTTAGTACATTCCACGCCTAGACAGTATATTAATTACACAGACGATTACAGTGAGCAGATAGCATAGTTATGTACAAATGACAAAGGGATGAGGACCGTGCTCGTAGAAGCTTACTTTCGTTAGGGACTATCTCTGGGAACACAGGGGCAGACATGGCAAAAGTTTTGTAGTTCCACAAGAACTAGCAAGTCCTAGATTGCTGACCCCAAGTTCCTACTCTGTTCTGTAGACGAGGCTGAAGTTGGCTTCTTATTCGGCCTGCTTCTAATTCACTTCTTATTCACGCTCCAGCTTTTAATTCAGAACACTCACTTTTGCAAGGGTTAATGATTCTTGGGCCACAAATTTGACACCTAAAATCAAAGTGGGGCCACTTACATGTGATCCAAGTGTATTTTGCCTGGCCCCAAATTAATTTGAGCATGAAAAACGCGAGCAAAGTGGGCACATGCAACATTTTATAATTTTGAATAAACTGCAGTTTTGCAAGGGTTAATAAATCTTGGGCCTCAAAATTGACACCTGAAGTCAACAGAGGGGTGTCACTTACCTATGTCCCAAGTGTATTTTGCCTGGCCCAACGTTGATTGGGGCATTAAATACATGGGCAATGTGGGCACATATTTTCATGCCCAAACCAGCATTGGGTCAGGCAAAATGCACTGGGGTCATATGTAAGTGCTGCCCCCTCTGTTGATTTCAGGTGTCAAATTTGTGGCCCAAGACTTATTAACCCTTGCAAAAGTGAATGTTCTGAATAAGAAGCTGGCCGAATAAGAAGCCAACTTCAGCCCCGTGTTCTGTAGCCAGCTGCATATTGCAGCTCAAGAGGGATCGGCTGGGACTTTTCCCCTTGGAGAAGTTGCCATAATGGATAGGGACCTTTTAAGGTGCATGCATTTTTTTTTTTTTTTGTCCATCTAAGCGGTTTTTCCAGGGGCGGGTGGTTTTCCTTAGCAGGACTCTATGGAAAGCCGTCCACCCCATCGCTCATCTGCTGGTAAAGCATCAGCGCTCAATGCTTCATCACCGGGCCATACATTGGGCGGTGTTCTGCTCAGAATCGCCTAGTGTGTATGGGCCATTAGTCCATTGTGACTGAGACTTGTAGTTCCACTACGCCAGGTTGCCTTAATCTGTCCTACTGCCCCAATCTGTTATTACAAGTTTTATTATTATTATTATTATTATTATTATTCTGATTTTAACTGGGCAAAAGTGAATTTCCAGAACAAGGAACTACATGTGCCTTAGGGCTGATGATATGTCCACAACATGACCCACAGCCAGGACACACTGTCTATAACCATTCATAACTACCTCCTGTGTTCCTTGCTGGCTTTGTGAATCAGCATGCGAGAGTTCTGACTAGGTAACTGATTGGTCAGCTCTTCTGACGGACACCCAGGTGGTGGGGAACGTCACAATGACACTTGGAGAAGAGCAAACGGGCAGATCGGAAGCACTGGTTCCGGCTATAGGAATGCAGGGGATGATTGGCTGCTGCACTCTTTGGAATTCTATGGAATTTCAAATATGTTAGGTTGGGCAATCCTCTTATTACTCCTCTATATATCATTGGTTATGTGCAAGAACTATAAACGGGTACATCTGAATATGTCCTACCAATACATTGTAAATATAACATAAGCGCACCCACGTAGATATGGGGAAAACGCACATCCCCTCAGATTGTTACCTTAACTTGTCCCCGTTGTAGCTGACTCCAAGAGGTACATTTACTTAAGCTTGCCCATAGCAACCAATCAGATTGGTTGTCATGGGCAACAGCTCCACCTTTTTAGGCCTAGCAACATTAATAATGATTTTTCCTCCACAAGTTCACTTTATTTGAAAGCAGTTTAGATATCTTGCATTTGCGTTGGCTTAGTCCACAACCTGGCAGCATCCATGGACTATGTGGGGGTGACCGGGACAGTATTCAGGGGTAAATGTATGAAGCTTGGAGAATTGGTATCTAGCTCCATAAAGAACGTGGGTAGATTTATTAAGCTTGGTGAAGTGTTTTTTTTATCACCGGCCAATCAGCTCCTACCTGTCATTTTTCAAACCAAGCCTGTAACTTCACAGTTTAAAGCTGAGTGGCCGGTGATAAAAACCAGACACTTTATCACTTCACCGAGCTTAATAAATCTGCCCCAACGGTTATGTGCAAGGTGATAATGCTCCAGCTAACCAGTTACTAACTGCCAATTTACATAATGGAGCTGATTGGCTGGAGCATTCTCACTTTGTATATAATGTTCTTAATGGGGATAGACACCACTTCTCCAAGCGTCATACATTTACTCCTGTGTCAGGTAATTCAAGGCTGGGGATGCACTTAGCCAATGGCGACACTGACCGATGGACCACTCTCCCTTATTGGATGTGGTTTGTGGCACATTACTAAATGTTGGGAGGTATGCAACTGGGTGGGTATTTAAATGCAGCCTTCCAGTGGTTGTAGGTGGTTCCTACAGCCGCAACAGATCAGCCGATGGCAATAAATAAGCATCAATTGGCCATGATCCATCTTTAGCACGTTCCTCACCCTCTGTGCCCCCCCTGATAATTATCAATATTTGTTCTCCCGCGCACCAACTATGCGTTATTCATGTACTGGATTAACGTTACTCATTCCTAGGATCTCCCCTAATTCATCTGGGGGTCGAGCTTTTAGCCATTCCGCTCCGACTTTATGGAACTCACTTCCCCGCACAGTTCGAGAGACACCCCCCCCACACACACACTAAAATGCTTCAAAATCAGACTCAAGACTTTCCTATTTACTCAAGCGTTTCCTTCAGTCCCTTAAGTATTGTTTATGAAAAGCTTTTCTGTACTTCATTGTTCCTGTACTGTATTATATTCATTCTATCTGTTAAGCGCCTTGAGTCCTATTTGAGAGAGCGCTATATAAATACTATTATTATTATTATTATTATTATTATTATTCATCTACGGAATTAACGTGAGAGCCACCCATCATTTAATAATTGCAAAACAAAAATAGAACATTTATAGTGCATGTGTTTTTCTAGCTTCAGGATTAAAGCTTGGTCCGGAGCCTAAAACACCTTGGTAAGAAGTTAGATATGGGCATTACAATAGGAAAGTTCTCAATCTAGTCACACTGGTCTATGACCATCCTCGGGGATTGTTTACTCTGCTATTGTTGTTCTAGTACACCCAGAGCCAGATTATACATCAGTCACCCTAGGTGCCTGCTTGGGGCCCAGTGGTCACAAAGGGGCCCAGATATGTCTGATAGGTTGTGTATTTCTCGAGCTCTGATTACACCTCGGAAGACTTGCACTGATAAATATACAGCAACCACTTCTTCCTCTGCTGCTTACATCACAGTGACATCACTCAGTCATTCCATTCCTATCTCATTACACTCCTGGTCCGGCAGCTGGGGGCAAAGGGTGATCCTGAGGATGATGATGACAGCAGAAATCCTGCTGGAACCAATGTCAGCCAGTTTGCAGTGTAATCCATTTCTAAGTGTAAGGAGTCTGGACCAGTTGAAACTGCACATTTCAGTGATCCCCTAGCAACCCCCCCCCCCCCCCCCCCATGAGCTCATGTGTACACACCTTAACTCTATAAGAATATTCATTTAGATATTTGAAATGTCAAAAAAAAAATTTAAGTTGATTTTTTATTGTACTGTGTTATGATTATTAATAATACAGCCATTTACATTTTTACTGTAACTTTCCTGTATGTTAAGTGCTTTTACCAATTAGAACAAATGTATTGTTTTGAAAATAATAAAGTCACAAGACCACACACTGGAGCGGTTACGCTGACAGGTGGCAGTTAGTGGCAGGCAAAGGCTGGCATGTGACATCTCTGTAGTGTTAATGTCTTCTGGTGTCCGGACAAGTTTGTTGTTTGTAAGAATGGTACAAACTCATTCCAGGATCTGAGCAGGAATTTAAAGTGAAACGTCCCCACGGTCTTGTTCTTTGATGTCACAAAAACATCCAGAGCTTTTTTTTTTTTTTTTTTATTAGTAAATGAAGAATATCTGTGTTTCGATGATTGTATTGTACGGTGATGTTACTGAACGAATACCAGTTATATATATATATATATATATTTGCTGAATAAAGCAGGCGGCACTCACGGATTTGAAGTCAATAAAATTTGTATTAAAGTCAAAACATCAAAAAAACGTGTCACAGGGTGACACGTTTTTTTGATGTTTTGACTTTAATACAAATTTTATTGACTTCAAATCCGTGAGTGCCGCCTGCTTTATTCAGCAAATATCCATTGTTTTTGGAAGGCACCTCGGTCATCAGTGGACCAGTAACCAGAGTGCCGACCGACCCTCTACATATATATATATATATATATATATATATATATATATATATATATATATATATATATATATATATATATATATATATATATATATATATATATATATATATATATATATATATATATATATATATATATATATATATATATATATATGTGTGTTTACGTGTCGTTGGCATGCAAAGCCGAGTGGTATTTCAGCATTTCTTTCATAACAGTGTGACTCCTATCGCTGATGTGTTTCAGTGATAGGAATGAAACCTGCCGCCACTGGCTGTTTCCTGGTGCCAGTAATATTCTACCCTTGTTTTTTTAATTGTTACACAATAATTGAATATTAGTTATTGCATTTCAGCTCTGTCATTGCAGCAGTTAGAATGATGGTCAAGGCATCTTAAGACCATACAGGCGCTGATTTTTGAGCAAATCAAAAAGAAAATCTATTTGCTCCTAGAACAGGCATGGATGTTGAAATGTATGTTATTTATTTATTTTTGTGGGGGGGGGGGGGGGGGGTTTGCATGTAGTTTAGACGCTGACTCAGATCCGGATGCGCGGTTCGTTTGGTCGTTTTTCAGATACTACCTACAGCAGGTAGGATTTCAAAATGACCCCTTTAACTGGGCACCGATCGGGATCAGATCGGTAGCAGATTTTGTGCTTCAACAGATCACGAGTTGATCGTACGATCAGCTTATGATTTGCTCCTGATCTCATTCGATAACCACCAGCAGCGCAACTCCTAAATCAGGCCCAAAATTTGAGAGCCCAATAGACTTTATCCCCGTACACACTAGACGTCTGGCACTGCAGGTAAAGCTAAATATTACGGCGGTGCTGCTGGTCAAACAGTGCGTACAGACTGCATGATATTCTTCTGTGACATCACTGGGTCCGCATTGTGTATAGGGGGTACGGTCATTAGGTCTACAGTAACAATGGTCGACATAACATTGGGTCGACACTAGCATTAGGTCGACATGGACTAGGTCGACATGGGTTTTTTCACTGTTTTTTGAACCGACATGTGCCGACAGGCGGTATTTCATGCCCTACCATCCACTAGGGCATGGTGGGAGAATAAAATAGTGTGCCCGAAGCATCGCGAGCGATGCGTTGCACTTCAAACTGTGTCCATGTGGACTGTGGCCCACATACACTGCCTCAATTTGGGCTGATTCACTCGTTCCCAATGGAACCGCCTGAGGAAATCGTCCCAAATCGGGTGAGTGATGTTCCCTCAGGTCCAATGCGCAGTCCCGTACAGGGGTCGCATGAAATCCATCACATGTAAATGACAGCATACGATGATTCGCATGCGAACCTGCCTCCAGGGAGGTCCTGGGTGGCTCACGGGGAACCGGCTGGCCATACACTGCTGCGGGAGATCGTAGTAGTGTATGGCCAGCTTAAGCGATCCTCTGTGTGTGTGTGTGTGTGTGTGTGTGTGTGTGTGTGTGTCCCATTAGGCTGACTGCAACTGACAATAGGATTTGTCTCGCTTGCCCAAAACAACACTGGAACATTGGCTCAGAGTGCGGACAGTGATTTATGGAGTCAGCAGCTAGTAATGGCAAATTCAGTTCCTGTCGATCGGAGGCTACAGAATTTGGCTGCTCTCATATCCTGGAGAGTTCCGATAGCCCGCCATGGCTCCTGAGCAGCTCTGTGGGGTCTGAGGGGAAACTGACAATACTCATAAAGACGTTGTGGAACCCTCTCCACAGCTTTCCAGTGTCACTTCGGACATCGGCCCTTATTCAGATCGGATCGCAGTACAAATTTGTTCTCAAAATGGGCAAAACCATGTGCACTGCAGGTGGGGCAGATGTAACATGTATAGAGAGTTAGATTTGGGTGAGTTATTTTGTTTCAGATCTGAATAAGGGCCATCTTCTGGACTTCAATTCTTTCTTTAAACATTTCAGAAACTCTTTAGATGACTTTGCACCTCTCTGACTACTATTTCCTAGTAAATCACTAGGCCCAGAAAATACCTGCATCCAACACCCACAGATGAGGGATTAATACTGACTGCTAATTATTCTGGGTGTTATATAAGTGCTATGGTGTGAAATATGTTCACTATCCTGTAAGAAATGAAGAGGGTAACATGCTACAGAACTGTGGCTCCTAGTACAACTTCTCCTACTTGGCAGCAGCTGGCGCCATTGCAGGCAGGGAAGTTGTGCTCCCCGCTGTATCCTAGGGGACGGTATGTTCTGTCCGGTTCTTATTGGCTGTCTATCACTGGCTTAGTGGCACACTTACTACAGGCATATAACTTTCCCATGAGCTCAGGGCCAAAAATAATTACTGGCAGTCTGAACTTATTACAGTGGGACTACAGTTTATCTTGATGGCCTTCCCAGTGACCCACTCCTAAACTACAGTGCTTTATTTTTGTAGATATTGCCTGTGATGTTTGTGAGAATAGTGCGACCCTTTCATCTGTCCATCATTGCACATAAATTATAATGTCTGCCGTGAAGTAAGAGCTTCTAGACTGGGCTGTTAAATATACATTACACCTATATGTTACATGTTACAAATATCCCTTTCACATCGCACAAAGAACCCAGGTCCGACCCTGGTCGTTGTGTGGTGTCAAAGCGCCATTTCGAATTACCAGGGTCCAGCAATCCGAAGAAGAAGGGTTTTACCCGAGTTGCTGTGCAGAGTGACCGGGGTCCTGCTCACACCATAGGGAAGGAGGCAGCGTCGGCGCTAAACGCTGCCGCCTCCCCCGCCCTGATAAATGGTCACCACTCTGCCCCGCCCCCTTTCTGGCATAAACCACCCTTATTGCCGGGTTGCTGCGGGGGACAATCAACGCAAATGCCAGGTTGCTCCCGGGATAGACCTGTGTACAAATCCCAGGTACGACCTGGGATTTGCGATCGGAAAAGGGGTATACATGTAAATTTGGGGCTGATGCAGCTTTAAGCTCATCACACATTCGATAGGTAGTGTTTAGGTAAACAGTCAATAGATCAACACCATATGGTCAAATTTTACAAGTTTGATGTACATATGGCGATGGATGAAAATTTCAACATGCTTGTTTAATAAAAAAAATTTTTTAATATACTTTACCATTCCCAGTCCATGTGGATGGTAAAGTGAGGGGACGTGAGCCATGCGAGGGGAAGTGGCACACTAATAGGGGTCCCTGTGATGAAATTTACAAATTGACACCCAGAAAAAAAACAAAAAACATATAGACCTTTTTTTCTTTTGCTCGTGTCGACTGTTTGTCTATGTTGACCTTGTCGACTATTTGTACCTTAACCGAGATTTATTTAGCCTTGAGATTGATAAAGTGCAGAGCAGTAAAGCCTTAACCCATCTGCTCCTAACTGCAATGTTACAGGTTGTGAAAAATGACAGGAGCTGTCTGGTTGTTCGTTTACATGCAAATTTATCTTCAGATCTGGCTGGTTGGAACAAAAACCTGGTTATGGATGAGAGCAAATGACAGTTGACCATTTCCTTGGAAATGCTGGAAAACTGCCAAACTGTCACTCATCCATAACCATGTTTTTGTTCCAACCAGACAGATCTGAAGATAAATCTTACTAGTGTATGGGCACCATAATCTCTCTTCACTTTAAAGCAGTGTTTTTCAACCACTGATCCGTGGCAGACTAGTGTGCCTTGAGCTGTTCTCAAGTGTGCCCCCAGATCTAGAGATGCTTAAACCAGTTTACAGCCACCACCAGTTCAAATGTTGTTTACTGGTCTCTTCTTTTCATGTAAACGGCCAATGGATTTTATTTTTGTTACCTGTGGGGACCAGTGTGATTGTTTTTTTATATATGGGGCCAATACGTTTTGTTTTCTCATTTAGTGTGCCGCAAGGTAAAAAGGTTGAAAATCACTGCTTTAAAGACATGATGTTTTATTGCTCCAAAAGTCTTGAAGAATACGGTTTTGCCTGCAGAAATTGCTTGGGGGGTATCACGGGATACAGGTGTTCAGCAGAAGTGCACTTCTTCTTGATGTCAAAAGAGATGCACACAATCCAAAAATATACTGGTAGGCTAATTGGCTCCCAACAAATTAACCCTAGAATGTCTGTGTGAGCGTGTACATGTGGTAGCGAACATTTTTTTTATTTACAGTTTCTTTTATAGATTCCGTTGCGCTTTACAATTGTAGACCATGATACAACAGACAGACTTGGAGGTAAGAGGGCCCTGCTGCAAGCTTACAATCTATAGGGACAGATATAGATTGTAAGCTCCACTGGGGCCGGGACTGATGTGAATGTTCAAATATTCTCTGTAAAGCGCTGCGGAAGAAACTGTAAATAAATAAATGTACAAAAAAACAAGGCTCACAGTCCCCTTTTATACTAATCCAACACTGCAAGCATACACCCCATTAACATTGTCATTAATGTACGCTGGCCAGTGGTCACTCCTCTGTGCCTGGTGCATGCTGCTATATTGATTGTTTAGCAGAATGGTTAAAGCAGCGGTGTCCAAACTTTTTGCGACGAGGGCCAGATTTGGTGAAGTGTGAATGTGTGGGGGCCGACCATTCAGCCTGACAGTCTTTGAATCATTAATCACATCAGAATGGTCATCCACTCTGCCCCCATTCACTCTGTCCCCCAGCCTGCCCCTTCACTGTATTTCCCCCAGCCTGCCCCCATTCACTGTATATCCCCCAGCCTGCCCCTCCTTCACTGCATGTCCCCCATTCACTGTATGTTCCCCACTCTGCAACCATTCACTCTGTCCCACAGCATGCCCCTGTCCTCTTAATGTCCATCGGTGCCTCCATTCATTGTATGTCCCCAAGCCTGACCCTCCTTCACTGTATGACTCCCAATCACTGTATGACCCCCATTCACTATGTACTCCACTCTGCCCCCATTCACTGTATGTCCCCCAGTCTGCCCCTGCTCCCCCTTCTCTGAATGGCCATCACTGCCTCCATTCACTGTATGTCCCCCACTCTGCCCCCTCCCTTCTCTGTATGTTTCCCAGCCCCTTGTGTGAGCCAGAGGAAGAAGAGGCAAAGCAGGCACTGCAAGAACAGGAGATGCTTGGGCTCCCGCTGCTGCCCTCCTCCACTCTGCATGTTATGGGAGCAAGCTTCCCCCCTTGCTGCCCCCCTCCCCAAACACTGCTGTCACTGTGATTGTGAAGTAGGGTTATATATGATTGCAGCAGCAGGGGTAGGACGCCAAACACATCTGACTGTAGCGGCCGGCACCTCCTCACTGCAGCAGACAGCAAGGTAAAGGCGCGCTCGCTGAAGCCCCACCTTCAGTGTCCTGTGCTGTGCTTCCAACATCTGATGCTCTGCCCGCTTCCAGCTGGAGGGCCACTTGAAATGACAGCACGGGCCGCAATTGGCCCCCGGGCCTGACTTTGGGCATGCCTGGGTTAAAGGTTGTGTGGCTATAAAAAGGCTGTATCACTGCCCGAGAATATTCTGTTGATCGCATAATTCTTGTATGGGCTGGAACTTTGGTAATCTCAAACCGATGGTTCTCAACTGGTCGTTAGGCTTTTCCCATGCGATGCCAGGATTTCCTGCTCTGGTTTAAAAAAAAAAATTGTTATATACCATTGAAAGTCGTCATCCAATGGCAGAAGCAATTAGATGTATGTCCTTCTGATTGGATATTTATACCGACCATCATTCTATTAATGACCTCTTTGGATGCTGACGTTGCTACTTGGTACAAATGGGTTTGAAATCTGTCTTCCGTGACACATACTAACCTAAAAATTTACGTTATTTGTACCTGAACACACATCATCCTAGGATTTTTGGCAATGTAAATGGATCCGATGCGGGTTCTGGACCTCCCCGGTTCCCGGGAATTTGCAGGTTAAACAATTCCATTGGTTCCCAAACTTTGAACCATGGCACCCTAGAGCAGTGGTCAGGGAACTCGGTCCTCATTACCCCACACAGTGCATGTTTTGCTGGTAACCCAGCAGGTGCACAGGTGTACTAATTACTCAGACACATTTTATAAGGTCTGCAGGTGGAGTTAATTATTTCACTTGTGATTCTCTGAGGAGACCTGCAAAATATGCACTGCATGGGGTAATGAGGATCGAGTGCCCTGACCACTGACCTAGAGCATCAAAAAGTTTTCAAGGCCCCCTAGGAATTGAACAATTCAGAAGCAAGTGTTACGGTGAGGGACAGAATTTGTTTCTATTTGTCCACATATGTCATGATTGGTGCTGGTTTTGCCTGGTACATTGACCCTAGATAATTTGAATTGGTCCTGGACCACCAACCCAAGGCACCCCTGCAAGCGTACTGAGGCACCCTAGGGTTTGGGAACCACTGTAAATTCTGTTTCCCTGTTCGGTACTAGAATCTGGATGTGCTTGTGACAGACACAATGGCAATGCATACAACTGCTTCCTGACTGCGGAGTGGGGGGGGGGGGGGTGTGGAGTGAAGGGTGGAGAAGAAGAGTTTAGGGGTTAGGATACTGCAAGGGAGAATTAGAGGATAGGGGGCTAGTATATCGTTTGTAGCCCTTAAAATACAGGGTATTATTGGGCAAAATCGGACTGGATATTTCATTTACACGTTCTAATGTTAATTTTTAACAAAAGGACTTATTTTTCAGCTAGTTGCACCAAATAATAAATGAACACTTTAACCAGTGGATCTCTTCCATAAAATTGCTACATCTTGTGAATTGATCAATTTTCTTCCTGATTTCAAAGCTCCCTTCAGTTTTGTTGGAAAGATCAGTATCTGCGCATTAGTTATTCCTATGGAAACTGCTCTCCCCGTCTGGCGGAGGGCAAGTACACACTGTGAGCTCATTCTGCACAGCGCTGGTGGAACAGTATGACTTTTCTAGAGTTGGACAATATTCCTCTGGATTGCTTTTAGATGCTTTTGTTTCGCAGACATAAGGGCCCCATACATCAGCAATCACAATTAATGGATTTCCAGATCCAGGGATTTTTTGGCCAGATAAATGGATTTTACAATCAATTTGACTTGCCCACACATTACAGATTTATTTCAGTGATCGGCAGATTTTTCCATCTAAAGATTGCATCTTCATATCTGGAAATTGCCCAATCGATTGTCATTTCAGCCGTTCATAATGTAAATAGATGAAGAAGACGAATTGGGAATGCCCACACATATAAAAAAGATCTGCAGATAATACCAGATTGTTAAGCATGTTTAAAAATCTGATTAAGCGATCCCTATTAATTTTTGATTGGGATTGCCAAAAGGGGGAGCCCACACATCTAAAATTAATTGTGCCAATCATCTCCAGATCTCAGGATTGTCACAATTAATTGCTGATGTATGGGGCCCATTAGTTTCTGAACCGGCAACTGTCCTGCTCCACTACATATAATCGGTTTTATTGTAGTGATTCAAAATAGTTTAATGGGTGTGAACCGGTTACGCTTGGTTTTTATAGTACTGGGTTTCAAAGAAATATTAACATTTCTGAATTGGTGGTATATAGTCCCAGTCCCTGCCCCAGTGGAGCTTACACTCTATATTCCCTACCACATGTACACGCACACACAGACATTCTAGGGTTAATTTGTTGGGAGCCAATTAACCTACCAGTATATTTTTGGATTGTGGGAGGAAACCGGAGTACCCGGAGGAAACCCACACAAGCATGGGGAGAATATACAGACTCCACACAGTTAGAGCCATGGTGGGAATCGATCCCATGACCTCAGTGCTGTGAAGCAGTAATTCTAACCATTACTGTGTGTGTGTGTGTGTGTGTTAGTGTTATAAATTATCAATAATAGTAATACACACCACTTCATATAACTATAGTATCAAAACTCATATATACTATTCCCGGGCAGCTACGCAAATAGTCCCGTGCTTGGGAGGTACAGTACATTGTTTGCCTACGTGCTGTCCCTGTTTTATTCAGTTGAGCAGGTCAGGATCCACAGGTTTATCGGATGGTTACTGTATCATTGTGCCGCTCTCTGGCAGCTGAGCCTGAATGTTGTCCTGCAGCCAGTTACAGTATTAGTCTCCTCTGATCCTGTTATTTGTGCTAGTGTTACGTCTGCCAAGAGCAGAAAACCAGTCCGTCCCAGTCTGATCCAGTGTGTGTTTGCATCACTGCCCTCCCCGGCCAAGCCTGAGCTGCTGTTCCCAGGCCGGCTCCACGTAAGAGCTGGAGAATGACGGTGACACGCGCTGTACAGTGTGGACTGTATGGAACTTCTGATAAGGAGAATACAGTATGGGCCAGATGTATCAAGCTTCAAAAGTGATAAAATGAAGAGTGATAAATAGCCAGCCAATCAGCTCCAACCTGCCATGTCACAGGCTGGGTTTGAAAAATAACAGGTAGGAGCTGATTGGCTGTCTGTTTTTCACTCTCCATTTTATCACTTTTTGAAGCTTGATACATCTGGCCCTATATGTGAGGCAGGGAACGGGATTTTTGTGGATGCAATGGAAAAATGAAAAATCGTCTATCTAGTTGCCTTTATGTCTCGGTGTATAGGTCTACCCATATGAAGTCGACAAGCATTGGGTTGACCATTAAAGGTCGACACATAAAATGGGTTGACGGGGCTAATGCCGACAGGATTGGAACGTCGACATGAGTTTTTCACTTTTTTTTTTCCCTTTGTGCCGACAGGCAGTGTTTCAAGCCCTACCATCCACTAGGGTGTGGAGGGAGAATAGAATAGTGTGCCGATCGTAGCGAGGAACTGTGCCCAAAGCTGCAAGCCACGGGAGGGCACATTCGGAACAAAAAACATGAAAAAATCATGTCAACCTAATGCTTGTGTCTACCTTCCAACCCTGTCGGCCTTAGCCATGTCGACCTATTTTTAATGTGTCGACTTAAGCCATGTCGACCCAATGCATATTAATATGGGTCGATCGATACCCATCTCAGTCTCAAGCATTTTACATATCATCATTAAACCCAGCTGTCTCTCATCCATGCACATCTGTGTCACCCCTATCTGCCCCTCCCCTTTAGAATGTAAGTTCTCGCAAGCAGGACCCTCTCCCCTCATGTCCTTTTCCTTCCCTTCCTTATACAATCATCTATTCCATAGTCCCTACAACAGCACCTGGCCCTCGGGTTCTGCCACCAGTAAGTCTGATTTACTGTTTAATGATATCTCAGTCACATTCCTATAGTTGCAGAGAATGAACCTCTTAACTCATATTCTGGACTCAGAAGCGCTGCATCCGAAGACACGCCCCCAAAATGGCGATGATATCCCTGTGTTCCACTCGCCACTCCCCTTTACTTCCTGTAAATGGCCACTGGGTGTCCCATCAACGTGCATCTAAATCCAAACCGGCACCGTCGTTCCAAGACCACGAAATATCGCCTATTTGCAACCAATTCTAAACTGCCCCGTCCTCTGAATCAGAGCAAACATCAGTGCTCATTTTTTAAAGAATCCAATTACTTACTGTGGTTTGGTTTTGGTTTGTAAGAGGAAACCCACAAAAAGGGCTGACTATGCAAACACCACACAGATGGCCTGCGACTGGGATATGAACTCATAACCTCAGCCAATTTCAGCTCCTAGACTGCGCTGACACAGCTGGAGAGTCGCTCTGTCTGCGACAGCATAAACTTACTCAGAAGTTCAATGGTCGACCAGTCTGGGACTGGCGCTTTTGTACGTTAGCGGCCGATACAAGATTATGCAGTGAGATGGCATCTGAGTCATCCCATATGCAGAGAGCGACATTGCATTCAATTAAGGGAGGAATTCAATTAGCCATGACAGGTTTTGTAGGTGAAAAAATGCAGTAGAATAATGTAAAACATCAATTGGTTACTACAGGTTACAGCAAGCAAGTGCAAACTATAGCCCTCCAGCTGTTGTGAAACTACAAGTCCCATCATGCCTTGCCGCAGTTTTGCTGTTAGGGAATGCTAAGACTGGCAAGACATGCTGGGATGTGTAGTTTCACAACAGCTGGAGGGTCACAATTTGGACATGCCTGCTTTTCCACGTATACATATACAGCACAGGTGTCCTGATTCAATTAAGGGAGGAATTCAATTAGCCATGACAGGTTTTGTAGGTGAAAAAAGGAGGTAGCTTTAACACCTGTGGCAATTCAATTGTACTCACTTTTTCACAGCCTTGTTAACACCTGTTAATGGGCGTTAACCGGTCGCTACACCATCAATCCACAGGTTATAGGGGATTTTTTTTCCAACCCGCTGAGACTGCGTAAAACAAAATCAACCTTACCACCTTGTTTCAGTCTAATTGGATTGCCCTGGGTGGTCACTTAGGTAAACTAACACAGCTAATTAAACCCCCACCCCCAAGTCATTAAATTAATCCTTTTGTCTAGTTCAGCGGTTCTCAAACTGTGGGTCCCGAAATTCTCAGCATGGGCTTGCGACTCCGTGTTGCTGACTATCAGGCTGATGACCGGCTATAATCTCAGTTAGTGATTCAAGGAGTCATAAAATCTGTTGAATTTTAGACTCCTCCCATCACTCTGTGTCTCCACAATGCTGCCATGTATGTGCTGTCTGCTGACTACACTTGTGATGTGATGGATTATGGTATATTAGACTCCTCCCATCACTCTGTGTCTCCACAATGCTTCCATGTATGTGCTGTCTGCTGACTACACTTGTGATGTGATGGGTTATGGTATATTAGACTCCTCCCATTACTCTGTGTCTCCACAATGCTGCCATGTATGTGCTGACTACACTTGTGATGTGATGGGTTATGGTATATTAGACTCCTCCCATCACTATGTGTCTCCACAATGCTGCCATGTATGTGCTGTCTGCTGACTACACTTGTGATGTGATGGGTTATGGTATATTAGACTCCTCCCATTACTCTGTGTCTCCACAATGCTGCCATGTATGTGCTGTCTGCTGACTACACATGTGATGTCATGACCTTCTGCAGTAACTTGCTGTCATTATTTATATTGTCTGATGGGGTCCCAGAGCAAAATAGTTTGAGGACCCCTTGCCAAGTTCATCCATGCTTGCTGCCCAATAAACAATAAAAACCCAGTTTGGTTTATCACTGGTACACAAAGCCGGTGACTGTTCTATATTTACATGAACGCTACCAGTGAATTCATCTGTCACATGCCTCTTGTTTTGCAGATAAAACTTTCATTGCTCAGCCAGCGTTTGTTCCTGAAAAGAAAGAGCGACCATTTAAGGTACATTTTCTCCTGTCGTTTGTTAAGTCCGAAGCTTATGTAGCGCTATTGTATACCTAGTGCGGATAAAGTTCTTAACGGTGGGATAGAGAATGCTTCCTGTTTATTTTACCCGTAACCTACTTCTCCCAGCGAAGGTGGAGGGATGTTCGATAGGAGGCCATGACTCTGGAGGCGATAATTACTATTCTGGGGCTTAATTACCTTACAACTCAATACAGTATAATGATTTAAAGTTATCCTTCTTTAAATTAATTGTAAATGTCTTTATACATATCCTATAGGTAAAACATCTCCGACAATGCTTATATGAGTTAACTGTATATATTTTTGCCTTTGTGTGTAGAGACAAGCCGGAGACCTGGTACCAAATACAGAACATGGTGAGTAGAGTTCCGTTCAGCCTGACTGCATCCCACAGATATGTAGGAGCTTTTGGTGATCAGTTGCACAGGAAGGGAGATGGATATCAGAATAATTTTTTCATTTATTCAATTGGCCCCCTCTGGTCAAGTTTATTCAGTTTCTATTAGATCCAGGGGTGTGCTCCCACCGACAATTTATTTAATGAGATTTTTACAGAAAAGAGAATGGATTGTCATATGGTGGTGCACCATTTATAGAAAAGAGTCATAAAATTTACCTTTTTATTATTTTTATTTTAAAAGAGAAGAACACGAAATATGACAAACAACAAATAACATTAACACAAGTGAAAACAGTGTGCTATTAAAAGGCACGTGCGAGTTCCCGGAGCAAATTCCCTCTATTCAATATTATCAATTACACTACTAGCTTTCTCCTTCTTGACCTTTAAACAATTGTTTGAGGAGAGAAGTGTGTCAATCTTAAATAGGTTTGTGTTCTATATACAAATAGGTTTGTGTTCTATATACAAATGTAACAGCCTGTCTGTTAGCTACTTGGATGCGGTGTTTGGTACTCAATTGGTTGAGATTGAATTAATTACCAGTTTATCTGGCGTGTTGCTGTTTGTATTATTTGTATATTGATAATACAATTGAGCTGTGTGTTATCACAGAAATGCAGTAATATCACTAATCGGTTACCCCTTTCCGTCTGAGGTCACTATTAAATCAGTGCTTACAGAGCGGGTTTTTAGGGTGATGCAGCACCTCTATTATATGTATGGGTTACTGCTAGTGAATCAATTCAATGCCCGGATAAACATTGCTACCTGGGCTAGGGTTATTAATTAAGCTGATGGTGTGGAGTTATTTCCTTACGCCGTTTATTGAGAATATAGCTTATAGTTGCGGTCGCAGGGAGACTCTTTAACCAGTACAGCTTAAACCTGCCCTATATGGACGGTATGCAATGATTCCCCCAAAAGGAGAGGCTGGTGGTAACAGTAACAATAGTATCACAGGTACTAGGTAGAACCCCGTGCTGTCGACCTGATACTATGGTCTCGTACAGCTAGCGGGGAGCCGTCCGTTCTCCGTATAACAGGTAGCTATCGGCGCGCACTCCCTGTCCTAGGGACAAGTGCCGCAAACAGGATTTCAGTTGCCGTATGTCTTTGAGTCCAACCCTGTGCCACTGTCAGCTCGTACTGCTGCTGGCGTGGTCTTAGGGTGACTAGTGACAAGAGGCTGCTAATACATTAGAGTCCTGAAAAGGACTAATAAATACATTTCATAGAACACAAAAAAAGGGGGGTAGGGAATTGCTGGAGGAACGTGCGCACGGCTGGGTCGGCCGGCGTACGCTTCGTAGGGCCCTGAGGAAGACCTACGAAGCGTAGACAGTTTGGAGATGTCTGCTGTCCCTGACAGCAGACATCCCCCCCTCGCGGCGATCGCTGCGATTGGCTGTTCAAATGTGAACAGCCAATTGCAGCGTTTTCTGTGTTACCGGCGGCTAAGCCGCTCGGTAACACAGTGATCGGTGCTGTTAAGTACAGCACCGTTCACCACCGATCGCCAGCCCCCCCCCCCCTCCCACCCGGCAGCCCCCCCTCCCTCCCACCCACCCGGCTGCCGCAGCGCCAGCACCCCTTCCACCCCCCCACCAGCCGCAGCGCCAGCCCCCCTCCCAAAGCTGGTGACCAAAATGGGGTCACATGTGGGGGGGTTCCACTGTATTGGTGCTTCGGGGGTCTTGCTAATGCGACATAGCACCCACCATTCATTCCACCACCAAATATCACTCCTTCCCTTCTGAGTCCTGCCATGCACCCAACTGGTATTTTTTGGTCACATGTGAGGCATTGCCATACTCGGGAGAAATTGGGGCACAGATTTTGGGGTGCTTTGTCTCCTTCATTCCTTGTGAAAATGAAAAATTTTGAGCCAGATCTGCATTTTTGTGTAAAAAATTACATTTTTTTACACAAAAATGCAGATCTGGCTCAAAATTTTTCATTTTCACAAGGAATAAAGGAGACAAAGCACCCCAAAATCTGTGCCCCAATTTCTCCCGAGTATGGCAATGCCTCACATGTGACCAAAAAATACCAGTTGGGTGCATGGCAGGACTCAGAAGGGAAGGAGTGATTTTTGGATTTTGCAGCACAGATTCTGGTTGAATGACCCCTGAAGCACCCATACAGTGGAACCCCCCCACAAGTGACCCCATTTTGCAAACTACACCCTTCAGGGGGTATAGTGTACATTTCAAACCCCCAGGGGTTTCACCAATTTTGATACAACTGAGCTGTGAAAATGAAAAATTAAATTTTTTCATTTTCACAGCCCAGTTGTATCAAAATTGGTGAAACCCCTAGGGGTTTGAAATGTACACTATACCCCTAAATGAATTCCCTGAAGGGTGTAGTTTGCAAAATGGGGTGACTTGTGGGGGAGGTTCCTAACTTTTAGCACTTATGGTGCCTAGAAACCTACATGGTGCCTAAAAAAAAATCTCATAAAAAGGAGGCTCCAAAATCAAGTAGGTGCTCCTTCTATTATGAAGCCTGTGGTTTGGTCAACGTGCACACTAGGGCCACATATAGGATATTTATGAAAACAAAAGAATTGGGGGAATCAATTTTTAGTCACATTTCTCTAGTAAAATCTACTGTATTCGTTAGAAAAATGTATTAAAATTGAAACTCTGCAAAAAAAAAAGAAATTTTGAAATTTCACCGACACTTTGTTTTAATTCCTGTGAAACACATAAAGGATTAACAAACTTCCAAAATGCTGTTTTGAATACTGTGGGGGGTGCAGTTTTTGAAATGGCATCATTTATGGGGGTGTCTCACATACAAGTCCCTCAAAGTCACATCAGAACTGAACTGGTCCCTAAAAAAATCAGTGTTTGAAATTTTCTTGAAAATTTGAGAATTTGCTATCCATATTTGAAGCCTCCTAGTGTCCAAAAAAATGAAAAGGAGGTTGAAATAATGATTGCAACATAAAGTAGACATATGGTCTTTGTTAGTTATTAACTATTTTGAGTGGTATGTTTATTTGTCTCACAAGCAGAAAATGTGACATTTTGCAAATTGCTAAATTTTCCATTTTTTCATGACATTTTGGTATTTTTCACAAAAAAACACAGACTGTATCGACCCAAATTTACCACTAATTTGAAGTACAATGTGTCACGAGAAAACAGTCTCAAAATCACTGGGATAAGTAAAAGCAAAAAAAAGTTATCCCCACTTAAGTGAAACATGTCAGATTTGAAAAAAATGGCTCTGTCAGGAAGGGGTTAAAGGTCAAGAAGGAGAAAGCTAGTAGTGTAATTGATAATATTGAATAGAGGGAATTTGCTCCGGGAACTCGCACGTGCCTTTTAATAGCACACTGTTTTCACTTGTGTTAATGTTATTTGTTGTTTGTCATATTTCGTGTTCTTCACTTTTAAAATAAAAATAATAAAAGGTAAATTTTATGACTCTTTTCTATAAATGGTGCACCACCATATGACAATCCATTCTTTTCTGTAAAAATCTGCATCCCACAGAGACCATTATTTATTACATGACGTCAGCGGCCGTCCCAAATTCGGCAATCATCGATGGAAATAAAAGTCAATTTAGACCTTTTTATTTCCGACGGGGAGAAAAATCATTCGATGGACGATGATTCATTGGGTCGGCGCTGACCTGTTAGCTCGGCTGCGAGTATATAAGCACACAGATCTGAATCAGGCGCTTCATTTGCTTATTTAAGTCGTGCGCCATCTTGTGGCCATCGTTGCGCAAAAAATGTGGATTCCCCCATAGAGGTCAAGAGCAGCATTAGCCTTTTTATTAAATGATATAATTGTAGTAATTCCTTTTATCCATTTATAATGTGATTTGGTTATTCCATTGCTATTATAGTTATGTATCTCCTTGAGCATGCAAAAAGGGCACTTATGTGGAACTACATATCCCAGCATGCCATTCACAGTTTTAGCACAACCTAATAGCAAAACTGTGACTGGGCATGCTGGGATATGTAGTTCCGCATGAGGAACAACTATCTTATGTCACAATTGGAGACAGAAGTCCTGACTGCCTCACACGTAAAGCAGTCGCAATTGTGGTATTCTGAGCGCTACGCATATATGTGACCACATCGCCCACAGCCCACTAGTATTGACATTTACATCTGCTTAGTGCAGAAGTCATCATTGCAAAAGGTGCAAACTCTGCATACAAAATAATAGAGATGTGCAGGTTCTGATTTACTCTGATTTCAAAGCAGGATCTTATTGGCTATCAACTGTCAACAACTGTCATGTGATTTGGGGTAGCCAATAAAATCCTGCTTTGAAATCAGAGTAAATCAGAACCTGCACATCTCTACAAAATAAGGGCCTGATTAATAGTTAATTTTGCGAATTCACAATCAGTGTGATTATCAAATGACTGCGCAGGATTGTAGCATGCATGCACGAGCCCAAATAACAACACAATCCCCTCACAATTTGACTGACGGGAAATCGAAGTTTGTGGGTGGTAACCGGACCAGGTGTTTCCACGCATTTTAAGGGATGGTCTGTGACATCAGCGCCAGCCTCGATCAGCCTGTTTCTGTAGAGTTGTGGAAGGGTTAGAACTACTCAAATTTGCACAGATCGTTTGATGGTTCCTGAACTGCGTATAGATTTGCGGGTGGATCACTGGTGGCGATCCGTTCGCAGTTCACTAGCACGGTGGCGGAACAGAACTGAGATACAAGTTAATGGGATTTGTTTTGAATCCATCTGATGCAGCCGGTCGCTGTTCCCTGAAGTCTGCGCAATTGCTACTGTATATAAAATAAGAAACGTTGTAAATGACTGTGTTCATGTAAACACTGTGTATTTCCTGCACCGCAGGTTTCTGTGCTTATCCGGAAAAGAGGCTGCGATCGTCCTCGTTTACCTGTAGGCCCACCCACTCTTCTGCCGAGACTGGTAGGATATTCCGATCTCTCCTATATCAGGCTGATAAACTGAACTTTTATTTGGTTTTAAAGCATAGAGAAAATATTCCAAATTTTGATAACTGTTAAGGAGCGTACACATGGAACGATTTGAAGGACAATGGGCCTTATTCTGGTTGACTCGCTCAGGCGTGAATTCACCCTGAGAACCGATGTTTTGCATATGCAGCAGCATTTCTGCGCATGTGTATACATTGGTAGCGAGCGAATTTGGTGTAAGTTTTTCGCAGAGTGCACACTACCTGCCTTCTGGGGGGGGGGGGGTTACTGGCCAGGGGCATTGGCATATGCATACCATATGTAATGCTGGGCATACATATGGTAATGCGGTCCTGACGCACGTGCGGGGGGCGGGCAGCTGACCTAACCGGATGTCAGCTGCCCGCCCATATCACTGCATTTCTTCGCTCATATGTACGAGTGGGCTGGACCCCCCGTACATATGCATATGTCTTTCCCATCATTCGATGGTCGGCTACCATCGAAAGATTGGGGAGGTTCCCACTGGCATGCGAATGGTTGTTTATGTAAAACTTCCATTCGCGTGCCGAACGAACCTGGCGTACGAATGGGGGTGGGCGTACCACCGTTCGCCGGGCGGGGTCTGGATGACTCGCAAGGGGGCGAATTCACGCCCGAGCGATTCAACCAGAATAAGGCCCAATGCGCGCGTTCCCAATCGATGGGAACGACCAATCATTCTAATCGTTCCATGCATCGTTGTGCGCGTACTCGTCGATTGTTAACGATAGTATATGATCTTTCATTTATGCAGGAAGATCATAATCCTATATTTTGTGAAGTGTATCAAATCGTTCCGCGTGTATGCACGATGAATGATTTGATACACTCGTGAGCGATGTCTGATCGCTTCGGCATCATTCTGTGTGTACGCACCTGTACATCTCTGTAGCCCACACTAAAGCTTATTTATCAACCATTAATCACTTATTATTATTATTATTATTTGCTGGCGTCTACTATGGGTCTCTCTGCGGAATCTTCTAATAATATTTGCTGTTCTCCTGTTTTCAGGTAATGGCGTCTCGGACAAGCGAGTTCGCTCTTCCTCTTTCAGCTTCCTGACGGCCTTCCCTCCAAATCAGCCAGGTAAGAGCCAGCAGTCATTATGGTACCAGCATAATGAGCGAATGACTCCCCCGGCATTGTGTGAGAGCCTCCAGCAAAGCGGATAACTCTTTTCATCTGTCACTGCTCGCATTAAAAGGGTAACCTTGCCAGCAGGAAGGACGCAGGGAGGGGGGGGGGGGCGTGGGGCGTTGGAGGAAACAAAAATCCTAAAAGCCATCATACTTTAGGGATTAAGTATATGGTAATATAGGCCAAAGCACAAGCAGGCGGCATTGGCACACAGCCATATCAGTGGGTGGGTCACACTAGTGCGGCAAGCAATGGTAGGCGGAGTCACAGCTGGCAGAGGTGGCCAATCAGCCGTTTAATGCACTGCTAGGCATATGGGGGGGGGGGGGTGCACTCAGTAGCTAGTGGTGCAGTAGATGTTTTCAGGGGTACCTGTCAATATGTTCCTAACTGTCATTTGAAAAATGACAGTTATGAGCTGGTATGTTATCTCCATCACTTTACTGCTCTCTCCAGTCTAGTACACCTAATATGTGTGTGTGTGTGTGTGTGTGTGTGTGTGTGTGTGTGTGTGTGTGTGTGTGTGTGTGTGTGTGTGTGTGTGTGTGTCGCTGCAGCTGCAGCTGCTTACTTACCAGCATTAGGTAATTATCTTTTTTATGTGTACTCTCATTATTATAACATTTTTATTTTTTTAAATTATATTTGCCTTTTTCATTTCTTCACAGCATTAAAGAACAATGTTTTCATGCCTCCGTCAATGCTGCAGGAGCCTCCTACACAGTGTGGCAGGGACAATGGTAAGTGCGGAACGGGATTCTGACGAACCTTCTCACCCCTGCGCCGTATGTCCCCGACCTCTGTAGGGATCAGGCACATTATTAGTGATTGCACATGTAACAAAACGCACACATTCTATCTGCTCCATCTAACTCAGGTCAAAGAATTGCTAGAAGATGAGCGCATATCGCTCAAACACGTTCCACCCCTTGTGAGCGCCTTATCTGGCCATAAGGTGCCATGCGTCCATAATACATCCCACTCTGTAATCGCCACACAAAACCATAGCAGGAAGCTGCTCTTCTTGTGGGCGTGTCCATGTAAATTGTGTAATTAGGCCCCACCCCCTAGATGCATACTGACATGTTTTGTGGGTATATAGAAGAGGTCTGAGCCAAAATGACCCCGACCAATTACAGCATTCTGCTGCAAGGGGCGGGGTTCTGACTGTGGTCAATCAGGTATGATTGGATACATTTACTAAGATGGGATTTCTATTGCTATCTTACCCCCACAGAGTGTAATTTTATTTACCCCTGATTGCCGGCACTATTGGGGATGTTTAACCTGTAAGAGGAAGGAGAAACAAAATTCCTGATAACTGCCGTTTTCTTTAAACAGTTGCAATAAACATGTGGATCCGGGATCAGTTCCCATATCCCTGTGATCTTGTGCAAAAAATGGCCGTGTAAAAACAATTGTAGTATCTGGTATTCCGCCAATATCTGTTACGGTAAAAATATTTTTCTGCATGAAAACTGACTCGAAAAATATTTGCAGGTTTGCATTCCTGGACGGTGATTAAACCAGCAACATTACAGCCTCCGCAAGTATCTGGGTGCAAAGACGCGGAGGAAACCGAAACTGGGATGGTACTCAGTAGATGTCCGCCTGATCCTAAGGTACTATGCTTGTATGTACATATGGAGATGGAATGAGAAATACTGTGTCTAAAATATAACAAAGCAGCTGATTGGTTGCAATATGTCATTATGATTCGCCCGAATACAACATATTGGGCCGACAACACTCCAGTGTGTACCCAGGTTAAATCTATTTAAAATCTTTGGGGTATATGTATCAATGATTGTCGAGAGTATAAGTTGAGAAGAGATAAGTCCCCAATCATTCCATTTCTAACTGTCATTTTTCAAACAGCCTGTAAAATAGCAGTTAAGAGCTGATTGGTGATTTATCGGCAAAGTTTGAAATATCTTCTCCTTTTATCTCCATTTCAAAATCATTGGTTGGCAAACAACAATGGCTGCCAGACACTTTGCTATTGCTCCCAGGATTACTGTTATTTAGGTGTAATAATAAAGAATATTTTCCTGACTGACAATTCGCTGGATATATTTTTTTTTTTTTTTGTGCGCCTTTGTAGTCAGATAACCCTGTTGTGCACCTTTAGAAATGTGACTACAGTTTTTTATTTAATTTAACAGGCTATTACTGAAAAAAACAGTGTTTTGGTAAATAATGCCGGACATCCAAAATCTCCCACTGGATCTGCATATACTTTGGCCATGGAAACAAGGTAAGAGGATAGCACTGTTAAACAGGCATTCCCAACCACAGTCATCAAGGAACACTAACAGTCCAGTTCAGGTTTTGGGGATTTCCATGCTTGAGCACAGATGGTTAGATCAAAATAACGGAGGTACTAAGTAAGTCACCTGTGCACAAGTTAGGCCCTAACTTGAGCACAGGTGACTTACTTAGTACCTCTGTTTTTTTGATCGAACCATCTTTGCTCAAGCATGGAAATCCCTAAAACCTGAACTGTTCGTATGCTTTTGAGGACTGCTGTAAATGTTTAGACCAGAGGGGAATAGATTTGTCGTTCAACAGCAATTGATTTTGGTTTGCTAATGCTTTGCTTCCTATCAGACACCTGTATCTGATGACTCCAAAGGTGGCCATACACTAGTAAGATTTATCTGCCCAATAAATTGCATCTGATTTCCCGTGAACTTCCCTGGCAGCTCCCCGGATTTGACCGTATAACCAAATAGCTACAAATTGCCTCTGAATTTTTTATGTGTAGAGTCCAATAAAAGTGATGTCTTAAATGAATAACCATTTCAAGTAATTGATATATAAAAGAGTGCGCCCAAAAAGGCACATTTGTCTTTTAGTTTGCCCTTAGCAAACAAACCCCTTCTTATTCAGCTCCCCAGGAGGGCTACATACAATTTGACACTTGATGTGCCATTTTGTACATCCAATTTGCCTCAGATAAATTGACTGCAATTTATCAGATGCAATAAATTGCATGCAATTTATCTGATGCTCATCACGTACAATCCGATTTATCTATGACATGACACTATCCATGACAGCCCAAAGCGTTGTGAGCGGACGTGTTACGCATCCTCCCGCACTTTTCATACCCCCACTATCCACGTCGACGTGGATAGTGGGGGTATGAAAAGGGCGGGAGGACGCGTAACACGTCCGCTCGCCACGCTTCGGCCTGTCATTATATAAGACATTAGCATAGTGACTGCATGTCACACTGCTATGTGTGTGTATAGTGGTGCTGTGGACAGAGGGAGGGGGACACTGTGCTTTGATTCCCTGTCTCAGTCAGTGCTGCAGTCTAGCATTGCTGCTGCCGCCAGTGTGCTTGTTGTTACAGGGAGGAAGTGAGGGCTGAATGACAGCAGAGTACGTTTATCTGCTGTGCAAGCACAATGCCGCACTGTACTTACTGCACGCTCACCTGTACAGAGACAGCGCGCACAGGGTTAATGTGCCTATACTTTTATAGACCGTCTCATGTTACGGCCAGGCACTGTGAGTAAATGTAGGAGGGGGGGGGGGGGCGGAGAGAGGGACACCGGCCTGCCCCTGCTGGCAGAGGGGGATATGGAGAAGGAGAGGGAGGGGGGGTGGGGGTGGCGGAGCAGAGGGTCCATGTATTGAGCGTATGTAGCGAGACTGACCGGCAGAACACTACGCTGTCTGTCTGTGTGCTCTGCCTGGTCAGAGTGAGAAATGTTGTTCCACTTCCTGCCGCTGTACTGCGTATCTCCTAGTTCCCCGGGTCTTGCGAGATGATGATGTCATCATCTCGCGCGTCACTAGAGGGACGCAGACACAGCAGCCTTGGCGCCCAAACCCCACCTCTCCCGGTATGTTAAGCACATCAGATAAATTGACTGCAATTTATCTGATGTGCTAAATAGTAGCCACAATTCGCACTTGACAAGTGCGCCCACGATAAATTTAATGAGCAGCACATCCAATCTATTAGATCCGATCCGATGCACTCGGGAGCGCGCATCGGATTTAATGTCAAACACATGATATTTCATCCGATATATCGGCCGATGTAATCGAAATCGCACTAGTGTATGGGCACCTTAAGTGGTCGGTATGTTGTAGCCCAGTAATTATCAAACTATGGGCGAGATGTATTAAACTGAAAATGCGGTGAAACCCCAGTTTTACCTCATTTTCCTATGTATCAAAACCCGGCCACACGAATACCGCATTGTAGGGTATCGTCACCTTTGGGTGGCGATACCCTATAGAAGCCTATGGGCTTCTTTTCGCCGCCTCCCACGCAAACCCACCGCCTCGCCGACCCCCTCTCCCCCTCCCTCCGGCTTACCTTCCTGAAACGTTCCCTCCTGGACCCCGGAAGGTAAACCCCTCCTCCCCCTAGTGAAGCAGACAGACCTCCTTCCGGCTGCAGGTGGGAGGAGGAGGCGCCGGGGACAGCCTGCTTAGCTGTCCCCGGTGTGAGGGGAGCAGGAGGCGGCAGGAAGGTGACTGAGACCCCCCCACACACCACAGTACAGGTATCGCGGGGGGCCTCCGTCACCGCACCGCGATGCCAGCCGCATATGTTAGTACGGCGGGCGGCGATGTATTTTAATACATCCCGCCCTAAGTCCGCAAACAGATCACGTTCTGCAGGTCACCCAGCAGATCCCACATGTTTAAAAAGATCCACAGGTGGGGCTAATTATTTCACTTGTGATTCTGTGAGGAGACCTGGAAAACATGCACTGTTTGGGTCCTGAGGACCTGTGTTACAAAGATAGGGTTAGTACATGCCTGGATCATTGTCTTATCCTGAACAGCCTGAGTTAGATTATTGCCTGTAAAGAGTACAATGACTTCCTTTTTCACATGGGAGAGGTGTATCGAGCCTTGGAGACAGCTGTCCCCAGCTGTCATTTATCTAGCAGGTTTTCAAGCTGGGTCCTCAGGACCCCACACAGTGCATGTTTTGCAGGTCTCACCACAAAATCAAAAGTGAGGATCTTTTCAAATGTGTCAGTGCGTAATGAATGCACCTGTGCACCTGCCGGGTGACCTGGAAAACGTGAACTGTGTGGGGTCCTGAGGACCGACTTTGAGAACCCCTGACCAAGCACAGTCTTCCAGAAGTTGGTTTGGATGCCTTGGCAGCTTCTGTTTTATCTCCCTCCAAAGCCTGATAGATCTCGCCCAAAGGCCCAGTCACCATTATGTATGTAGTAATTGACTATTCCCATTATAATACCATCATGTTTAAGAAAATCAAAGTAAGAGATAATGGGGCAGATGTATTAAGCCTGGCGAAGAGATAAAGTGGAAGGAGATAAAGCACCAGCCAATCAGATCCCAACTGTCAGATTTCAAACACAGCTGATTGGCTGGTGCGTTATCTCCTTTCACTTTATCTCTAGTTTATCTCTTCGTCAGGCTTAATACATCGGGCCCACTGAGCCTATTTCTCATTCGCCCGTTAGCGGGAATACGGGCACATATGGCGAGTTTAGCAAACTGCGCAGGCATCAAAGAGAAAAAAAATGCGGTAAAAACCCCATTAACGCATTGTGGGATGCACTAAAGACCCCCTGCCAGGTTACTGCGACGGGGGCATTGCCAGCAAAAGCTGGCGATGCCCCATAGAAGCCTATGGGGTTCTACCGTGACCCCCCCCCCCCTCTTAACACAAGAGCTGTCCTTTGCCATAATTATTGCATAGGTTAGTGCACATGCGATGATGTCTGTGGTAGCCGGCGATGCCCGCGTTTATTAGAGAATCCGTCTCCTGTCAATATTATTGGTCATTTCTGGGCATTCTAACTTGTGTGCAGTTCAAGAGCAGACCTGATGGTACTTGTAGGTCCATGTGCAGCGTCCGACCGGGCCAAATCCACTTTAGTTGATGCCAGAAGCGAGTACAATCTATCACTGTACCAGTGTGCGGAGATCACCAGTAACATGGCCAGTCGCCTTATTTCTGGTGATTTTTGTGCAGGACTTCAGACCTAAACTATAGAATGTAAGCTTGCGAGCAGGGCCCTCCAACCATTTTAATTGCCTGTAACTACCCAGTTTATTTCACCCCTATTTCTAATTGTAAAGCGCAACGGAACTTGCTGCGCTATAGAAGAAACTGTTAATAAATAAATGTACTCACTACAATCGAGACCTTTATGTAAACTGTCTGGCATTCATGGTAGGGCTGCAGGAGGGGGCCGGGCTTGTGCTCAGCATTTATAGAAATGTTACACAACATCGTAGTAAAAGTCTCCTTAGAGTCCTGAGATGTTCTCTCAGCGCCCAGACTCGGCTGCCGTCTCTGGGTTTGTGGCTTAAGATATCAAGAACCTGCGCGTGGTCACCAGTACGGCCATTGTCCTGTGACCAGGTTAACCCCAAAACCCATATTGTTTATGGTTGTGGATTGGCTGCGGTTATGGCTGTGGTTGAATCCTCTCACTGTTCTTTCTCTCTTTATCCAGAACGCAGCCGTTTGAGCAAATGTTTGTCCCGCTCAAATACAAAGCCGACTTTGTCTTCGGGGAGAACATGGAGAAGAGAGTCATGGTGAGTTCCTGCAGAATCTGACTAGGACAAGCCCCCAGTTATGTTTGTGTTTTTAGGATCATCCAATGTAGTTGTTGTAGTCAAAATATCTTGACTTTTTTTTTAAATAAAATGCATTATTAATTAGATACACAGGGCACATATAACAGCGCCGGAGTTCACGGAGGTGGGGCTTCTTTTTTAAAGGTCACTTAAAAAAAAAAAAAGTCCCACCTCCATGAACTCAGGCGCTGTTATCACTTAGGCAAACTCAGCTTAGGTTCTAATCGCCCTCTATGGGGGTCGTGGACCCCCATGAGGGAGAATAGCGCCTGTAAGGCAGGATCCTTACTGTTGGGCTTTTAACAGTCAATTGCAAGATAGGAAATCTGCACTAACTGGCTGAGACTGCGAACCAATCGCCAGCCTAAGAAATGCCAAGTTCCGTTTCTCTCTCTGCAAACGATCCTAGTTATACACAGAAGAGTCACATCCACGTTCCAGATGTATACCCATTAGCCTGAGGAACCCACATGATTGACATGTGTGATTTTAATCCTATCACGCATTAGAGGCTCTGATTCTTTCTACCATGTATCAGAAACTCACGTCAGGTGGGGCAGAGAGATTTGGGAGAGGCTTGTCCAAACTCGGGTGTAAAAATAAAGCTTTCCAGTGTTTATGGATTACATACAATAGCAGTCAGTATTTACCCTGCATAGAAAAAAAATATATCAATGTATGCGCACCACTTGCATTGCAATACAGTTTATCCACGTATAAAATGACTGCTTGTTTAGGCTAAACTCTCGACTTTATCGGATAGTTCAGGCCTTGTCTAGGGTATAACCTCAATATTCCATCATAAGCCATGTATGATCTCTGTCCTGCAACAAGGAAGACCACACAGATTGCTGCATCTTCTCGTTTAAATATATATATTACACTGTCACTATGGCTGGGTGGAAACGTGAGAAGAAAGCGGCTATGTACTGTATAAAATCACATGTGCTTATTTATAGCCGAGTGCCAAACTATTCACTCTATTTTCAGATTCCCAAGAGACCGACTCCATCTCAAACCAGTGCCCCCCAGTGCAAGCGGGAATCTGCGTCAACCAGGGGATCGTGTAACAGGAACTGGCCGTATCCGAGTAAGACGCTGTATATATTGCTGTGCGCCGCACTACACTATATATTGCAGATGCATATTGGCCATTGCAGTGTGATATACATGGTTTAATTTACAGTTTATGCTTCTATGAAAGGTCATTACTCCATGTGCCTTTCACAGTGCAGACGGGTCTCCTGTTCTCTGCCTGTGATTGCTTGTTGCCCATTTCCCGAGAAGCCTGCTGTCTTCTAGACCAGCGGTTCCCAACCGTTTTTTCTCTCCCCTACCCCTTGATTAGGTTTTTCATTTATGAGTGCCACAGTATCCACAGTTCTTAGAGTGGGAGTGAGTGGTGTGCGTGTTCTTATATCAAGGAGTAGCGTGAGGTCAGGAATCGGGTCCCTCTGTGTCTGGCCCCTGGCTTTGTACTGTCTCCGGTAGCGGAGGATTAGTGTGCGGTCTGGAATTGGGTCCCTCGGTGTCTGGCCGCTGGCTGTGTACTGTCTCCGGTAGCGGAGGAGTAGTGTGCGGTCAGGAATCGGGTCCCTCTGTGTCTGGCTGCTGGCTGTGTACTGTCTCCGGTAGCGGAGGAGTAGTGTGCGGTCAGGAATCGGGTCCCTCTGTGTCTGGCCGCTGGCTGTGTACTGTCTCCGGTAGCGGAGGAGTAGTGTGCGGTCAGGAATCGGGTCCCTCTGTGTCTGGCTGCTGGCTGTGTACTGTCTCCGGTAGCGGAGGAGTAGTGTGCGGTCAGGAATCGGGTCCCTCTGTGTCTGGCCGCTGGCTGTGTACTGTCTCCGGTAGCTGAGGATTAGTGTGCCGTCTGGAATCGGGTCCCTCTGTGTCTGGCCGCTGGCTGTGTACTGTCTCCGGTAGTGGAGGATTAGTGTGCGGTCTGGAATCGGGTCCCTCTGTGTCTGGCCGCTGGCTGTGTACTGTCTCCGGTAGCGGAGGAGTAGTGTGCGGTCAGGAATCGGGTCCCTCTGTGTCTGGCCGTTGGCTGTGTACTGTCTCCGGTAGCGGAGGAGTAGTGTGCGATCTGGAATCGGGTCCCTCGGTGTCTGGCCACTGGCTGTGTACTGTCTCCGGTAGCGGAGGATTAGTGTGCGGTCTGGAATCGGGTCCCTCGGTGTCTGGCCGCTGGCTGTGTACTGTCTCCGGTAGCGGAGGATTAGTGTGCGGTCTGGAATCTGGTCTCTCGGTGTCTGGCCGCTGGCTGTGTACTGTCTCCGGTAGCGGAGGATTAGTGTGCGGTCTTGAATCGGGTCCCTCGGTGTCTGGCCGCTGGCTGTGTACTGTCTCCGGTAGCGGAGGATTAGTGTGCGGTCTGGAATCGGGTCCCTCTGTGTCTGGCGGATGGCTGAGTACTGTCTCCGGGGTTCCCACTAACGCCTGTAGGATTAATGCCGCTGCTTCCCCCACCCGTGTCAGTGCGGGGCAGATGATCGCTGATGTCTGAGGGCAGAGCAGGTAGCTCCCAGTGGATTGCTGATCAGGCAAAAGCACGAGCAGACGATGATGACGCTGCAGACTGAAGCGGAAGTGATCCAACGTTATTCATTGGAAATGGGAGACTTCTTCCGCCATCAGGAGACTACTTCTTTCACCATTACCAATAATATTTTCAAGTACCCCCAACCGGTCTGCAGCATACCCCCACGTTCTAGACTAAATCAATATTCACAAACAGACTGGTCCAAAATGTTTTACGGTACTTGTGACAGACCCTTTCCTACTGTGTCGGTGCATCTACAGATGCGTTCTCAGCTCCAACCGGTCATGTGTTTGAAAAATGACATTTGGGAGGTGATTGGCTGGAGAACCATTTATCACACGTAATGAGTTTTATTGTCCACAGCGAGTTTTATCACGCATTGATAAATGGGGCCCAAATGCCTGATTCACTTCGTAGCCGCATCCAAACGCACTTATAGGTTCATAGAGTTAGATGTATCAATCCTTGGAGAGAGATAACGTACCAACCATCACCTTCAAACACAGCCTGGAAAATGGCAGTTAAAAGCTGACTGGCGGTCCTGTATATCTCTCCAAGGTTTGATACATATCCCCCTTAGTCCATTTAGGATTTAGTCAGAGTAACTCTTTATATAGCGACATATTCCAGTAGTGCTTTACAATTGGGAACAAACCACTAAAACTGATTTGGTCTGTTGCTTTATAGAACACCGATCGCATAAAAGCCTAATAGAGTCTGCCGCAGCCTACACCTCCCGGCCGAGACTAAAGTATGAACTGGATCAAGTGGAGGTGATCACCGGAGAGGAGTCAGAGCGCAATGTACTGCAGGTTAGTCTCTATTTTATATATTGTGGCAGGGACAGCATAATTCCACATGAAGTGAATGTGGATTATCCAGTCCAGGGTTTAGAGCGGAAGTAGGACTGTTTAGATCCAGTCCGGGTTTTGCTAAGATCTATTGTGAATTACTGTCTGCTAATTAACAACACCTGTGGTTTCCTGTTATATGTTTGTTCAGAACAGAGGGTGAGGGTTCCCAATACCTTTTAGTGGTTGGGCAATAGGCTGTGGGAATATGGGGATTACGCTAGGGATCTCTGGAGTGTACCCATATTGTGAAGCCATTGTGTTGCCAGCTGGAAAACCTTCCATGCTGTAACTTGCGATAGATAGATAGATCTATCTATCACTGTTTATAATTTACCATTAATAGCTTAGAATAATGGATGTAAACAGAAAGTAAAATAAATATAAACAGTTTCGGTGGGTTGGAACATGAAATCACCAGGGGGTCTATGTACTAAGACTTCAGGACAGATGTACTAAGCTTCAAAAATTGAGAAATAAACTACCAGCCAACCAACTTCTAACTGCCACTTTTCAAACACAGCTTGTAACTGGCAGCTAGAAGCTGATTGGTTGGTACAGTATCTCTGTCCATTTATCTCTCTCCAAGAATATAGACCCCACAGGAGCAGTGCCTGCAGGCCATCTACCACTGGGCGTAGTTCTGCCTGTTATTTTTAAAGTATATTAATCGATCGGTCATTATATTACAGTTTCCTCGGTACTTGTGTATTTTGGCGGCGCCCGATTTCAGCATCGTACGATGAACGCATCGCATGCCATGTACCCGATGGCATGTGATTCGATTTTGACCCCCTATTCGATGAAAAATCGTATAAGCACCCTAAAGGGTGCTTTTGAGCACCCTAATGGGTGCTTACAATGTTAATTGCACCCCCCCACTATAAACGTGAACCCAAAGCGTGGCGAGCGCAGCGAGCCCACGAGGGGCGGTGGTACGCGTCCTACGACCTTTTCATACCCCCACTATCCACGTCGGCGTGGAGTTGAGAATAGAAAGTGTGGCGAGCCACCGAGCCCGAAGCGTGGCGAGCGCAGGGCGCCCCGCGAGGGGACGCGGATACCTTCACAGGTATACACGTCCCCTGGCGGGCTTCACAGGTGTCCGCGTCCCCTCGCGTGGCTCGCCACGCGGACACCTGTAAAGCCCGCCAGGGGACGCGGATACCTGTGAAGGTATCCGCGTCCACTCGCGGGGCTCGCCACACTTTCTATTCTCAACTCCACGCCGACATGGATAGTGGGGGTATGAAAAGGTCGTAGGAAGCGTACCGCCGCCCCGCGCGGGCTCGCTGCGCTCGCCACGCTTCGGGTTCACGTTTATAGTGGGGGGGTGGCGTGGGGGTGCATTTAACATTGTAAGCACCCATTAGGGTGCTTAACATTGTATAAGCACCCATTAGGGTGCTTATACAATTTTTAATCGCATCGTATGGCATTGTATGCCATGTACAATGGCATACAATTTGAAAATTGTATGCCATCGTACACTATGGCACGAAATCTCGTTGCATCGCATACCATCGCATGCGTTATGGTATACGATGCGATGGGCGCCGTCAAAATACACAAGTACCGTTTCCTCTATATTAAGTGATGTGTTTCCATGAATATGTATTGTCCATTGGAAATTAATTTGGTCTTTTGTTTCTGTTCTAGGTGAATTGCAAGCTCTTTTTTTTCAACAAAGAAAATCAGTCGTGGACAGAGAGGGGACACGGATATCTGAGACTCAACGATATAGCAGCCTCCAGTGGACCATTCCGATCACGAATAGGTAGAGCTCCCTATTTGATTAGGCAGCCAAAGTCGCAGTGTCCTCTAAGCATAGGACTCTTACACCTTTACAGCGAGACTGTGACGTTCCTGTATGCAGGCTACATCGTAATTGGCACATATGCATCGCATGATCTCATTCAGAGATCAAAAACCGTTTCATCCGCGAGACCTGAAGATCGCTCGGCCTGTGCATTATAAGAACCAGTTCCCACTAGCTAATGCAGTTATACCAGGATTCTGACCTAGGGAAAATAAAGTTCTGGTAGGGAAAACCGACACGTGTAAGAAACCTTGGCATGTAAAACCCATAGTATTGCCGGTGACACACACACAGCGAACCGCTTAGTCTGTTCTTTTTTAAGTGGACTTAACATTTACACCTATGAGCTTTTAGCAAATATCTGGTCACATGATATGATCTAGTGGCCCCATTCTAATATTATTTTCATTTTTTTAAATAAAACAAAATTCTTTACCCTGGCACCTGGATTTCTGGTTGGAAAACATTTCCCTCCAAAGCTTTTTTTTTTTTCGATTTATTTAATAGCCACAAACACTTGTTTTGTAACTACTCTCAGAAGGCTCACACTATTTATAGTCCGATCTGTAGGATGCCAAAATGTCCCTTTAATCTGGTGTAACGAGCTGCTTTCAGACCCTTATGCAGGGCTGTGAATCCGCAGCCCTGACAATTATCGAATGAGCGCACATGCATACAGTACGCTGTGAGCATACGTGAGGTCCCCTTTTGAATGAAGCAAGGTTATTGACAGCCGGGGGAGGTTGTAGGTGGCAACCCTGCGTTTTCTGTGAGTGCCGTATGAAAACGCAGATAGGCCCAGCCGTGGGGAGGGAGGTCCCCTGACTTTATCAGTGGCCTCGAACTCCCCATGTCATCACAGCACCGAGTAAGTTTACACATACTTGGCGTTGCGAACAGGAGAAAAAGACATTCGATGGCGAGTAATTGTAAAAGGTTTTCCCATGTGCACAGCTGCAAACATATTCTCAGCCATGCACAGGTGGGGGCTCTGGCAGTGTAGCATTTACCTGTGATCAGGTGTAAATCAGGCATGATAAGTCCTGCATTAAAGTAATACCATGGCAAGACTACATATATATATATATATATATATATATATATATCTATATATATATATATCTATATCAATGTACATTTTGCCTCCTTTCATTTCACATTTAAAGTCGTATTTGCCAAAACATTCCAAACAGTTTATTCAAAGTCCTTTGCGAATACTAAAATACAGAGACACGCCTGAAGCTTTCCTTGGTTACGTCCTTTACAAGAAATGTCATAGGGTTACTATGTGCAAGGACCAAATGACCGCACCACTTCAAGGTAGTTTGGCCGTTCACCATTAGGAACCTGACCACTTTTTTCGTAAAGGATGTTGAATCCAAAAGATTCCACAATAATCTTCCTGCTGCCATAAATACTATGTCAACTTTTTCTACCCAGTGACTTGCTGTACCAGACATATCGACTCAGCATGGGGGTGAAGTTTGGGCATCTGGCAGCAGAAAACTGCCAGGTAGCAGGAAAAAGTTGGCAGCCCAAGGGAGAGGTAAAAGGCATTTTATGTTTTGACACACATGGGGAACATTGGAATTGAGAGGGGAAAGCGAGGAGTTGCTTACCGGGGCCCCGTACGCCCCAGTTTGAAGTATTGTATTTGGAACTTTATGATCCCTGTTTTTTATGTTTGGCTTTGGGGGGGGGGGTGTCATTTTCACATGGGTAAAAGGGCAGTATTTAAAAATGGGCACACTATTTATGTCTAAGGGTCCAAGCAGGAGTTTTAAACACCATTCCCATTATATAACTTTCATGTATGACATCACTCTGTAGCAGTTTAATGTTTAGCTCCACTGGGTATACCAGTGATGTCATCCAAGGTATAAATAAGAGCAGGAAAGAGGGAGAACTGTTATCCAATTAAACAAAGGAAGAATTGTTTAATTGGGTAACAGAAGCGATCAATTTATCTGTATTTCATGTCTGTATTGTCATTGTTCCATTGTGTTATATGGATCACAAACGTGTTTACAAAAGGAGGTTTTTTATTTTCGGGGGGGGGGGGGGGGGGGTGTTAGGGGGCCTATGAAATTTCTGGCCATTACACTTACAATGGAACATGGGGCCTGATTCAAACCTGATCGCTGAGCTGCAAATCTTCGGAACCCAGTGATCAGGTAAACGCTGCCCCTCTCGATTCTTTCCCCGCCCCTGTGCAGGGCTGTGAACATAGCCATGCGAAGAGGGGGAAATCTATTCGCAATCACCCACCATCTAATTGATTTCCCACCCCCATGTGTGCAGCTGCTGCGTAGGTCAAGGACATCAGAGGGCCTCCCCCCTGCAACAGCTGGGTCTGCCTGCATTTCTTCTGTTGCTCCCACAAAACAGCCGCATCGCCCCCCCCCCCCCCCCCCCCCCAAACGCCTGGCCGGCTGTCAGTCATGTTGCAATTTGAGCCATCGCCTCATTGACTAAAATGTGTGCGCATTGCCGTTTGTATAGAATTAATACCTGGCGTGCTTTGCTTTAAAATACTTTAAGAGGGAGGTAAAATAGAGTTGAGCGTTTCTATCTTCAACTTTATCTCCCTCGACGTTTGATAAATCTCCCCCTATCACATTATGTTGCCATTAAAGAGCCAAACATCAAAGGGCTGCTAAAATTGTCAGAAATTTAGATTTTTGGTTGACGTCTCCGCAGTCGTTTGATATCGTTATAACCTGTTTGCCAGTTAGAAGCCGGTGTGCAGAGACCGCGTGACAGGAGGTAGGAACACTTCTTCTTATCATCCACCTTCTCCGGCTGCGTTACTGCAGAATATCGGATCGCAATATGGGAGAAAGGTCACTTCTAGAATAAAACCACAATCCACCCTTCTACAGGTGCCAAGATAATGAATCCGTCACTCTTTTCCTTGGGCCGATATCTTACTATTCTCCCCCTAGTTTCTTATCTAATGTTTGTACATTCCGATGTTTTACTCCCCGTGGCAAAACGTAAATCTCAAGAGTGCTAATAGGCTGAAAACATCAGCATGTAATAAATGCAACAGTTGCTCTCATTCTCTGTGGCCCCTGAGTCATATTACTTTTGCCATTTTCCTACCTCTTTATATTATCGTTTATATGGTGCCACAAGGGTTCTGCGACGACTAACCATATATAAATGAGCAAAAAAACTATTAAATAACTAATTGCTGTACAAGGCAAGTTAGGACAAGTACATGGTAAATAAATAAAGAACGTTCCGTCAGGGGACAGGACACTGAAGTAATTATTTAGGCCTATCACTCGGGCAACTTTTATACCATCAAGAGCAATGACCCTCTGCCCTGGAAACACTTTAATTAGGAAGCCACAGGTGCTGCTAATCAGCCCAACTTTGCTGCGGACTGGATCTTCCACCTTACTTTATATATGTATATTGTGTTGGTGTGTGTGTGTGTGAGAGAGAGAAAGAGATGTAGTTTCATTCGCTGCCAACAGATGGCAGTGTTTCGGAGACACAAAATATGACACTAGATCAGGGATGGGCAACCTTCGACCCTCCAGCTGTTGTGGACTACACATTCCAGCATGCCCTGCAACTGTTGCAGCATGGCCACATAGCAAAACTGTAACAAGGCATGCTGGGATGTCTATGTCGATATCGATGATGATCGATATATATAATTTTTTTTTTCTATGCATGAGGAGAGAGGGACCTGCTCGTGAGAGCTTACATTCTAAAGGGGAGGGGCAGACATGACCTATATTACCCATACTGCTGCAGTATTAGATGCATTTTGCCAGGGACACGTGTATTATATACAAATTTATAATTCCTTGACCCTATACTAGGAAGACTAATGCAGATTATTTTATGGACGGTGCTGTCGTTTGGAATTTTTTTTTTTTTGTGCCATAAACTTTAGTATGACAATTTAAACATTGAATTTGCTGAGCTTCGGCCATCTCCATTTAGGTCCTTCGAGAACCCCCATTACTGTTCCACTGTGCTTTATAGTCCTTTAGTAGGCTGCATCTTATGTTGGGGTGTCTTCTAGTGGGACCCAGCTGTGGCTGCCCAGTCCGCTGTATTATGACACAACTCCTCAAATCTGTACAGATGATAATTTGTACAATGTGAATATATGAAAGCGGTATACAATAAAATCCTGCACTGTGAAGAAAAAGCAGATCAGTGGGGGGAGGCATGGGATAAGCAAAGGAATCATCCATGCACTTAGCAGAAAACATACAAGATTCCAAATATTTTAATTTGTAACCAACTGTAGAATCTTAGGGAAACCCCACCTGAATTATTTGGTTTCTGCACACCGCTGTTTCACCTTAGACATGCTACAGGGCACACTCAGTGTGTTCCCTGCTCCTATATATGCAGACTGTTCATTTCAAAATGTATTTCAGTATAAAGGGCCTTATTCTAGTTCGTTCTTTCTGACAAAATCCTTCTTAGATGGACAAAACCATGTGCACTGCAGGGGGGGCAGATGTAACATGTGCAGAGAGAATTAGATTTGGGTGAGTTATTTTGTTTCTGTGCAGGGAAAATACTGACTGCATGATTTTACACTGCAATATGGATCTCACTTTGAAGAAAAACCCCACCCAAATCTAATTCTCTCTGCACATGTTACATCTGCCCCACCTGCAGTGCACATGGTTTTGTCCATCTAAGAAGGATTTTGTCAGAAAGAATGAACTAGAATAAACCCCAAAGTGTTTGTTTGTTTGTTTGTTTGTTTGTTTGTTTGTTTGTTTTTTTGTACTGGTCTATATCCAGACTCACCCTAGACCAGGGCTGGGCAACACCGGCCCTCCAGATGTTAATGAACTACACATCCCAGGATGCTTTGCATTAGTTTTGCTATGTGGCCATGCTGAAACTGATGCAAGGCATGCTGGGATGTGTAGTTCATCAACATCTGGAGGGCCGGTGTTGCCCAGCCCGGCCCTAGACTCACAGATATTTGACTGTCGCTGTATCTACAGTATGTACGAAATGCTACGTTACAGTGTTTTCCAGGAAAACACTGTAACGCACCGTTTTGCAAATAAGTCCCTTTTTTTTTTTTTTAAGAAAAAGTTCCTATAAAGGTACCCGAGACAAGTCACGACTTGTATTGCTTGGAGGATAGATGTATGTGGACAAATCTGAAGCACATGTGCCATACGCAACGGGAATTGAGTTTTGTCATGGGAACTTGTTGTACATCCATCAGTGTCCGTAGTAATCTTTTTCATCCGGAAACTTGTATTTTAGGATTAATCCTCCTTTTAATATAGTAAATGTGGCTTTTGGTACAGCTCGGCTTACACATAACGCGTATTAAATAACCATATCACATGTCTGACACTAATTGCCAGCATCAAATCAATGAAAATGACTGACAAGCGGCTTACGTCTACATTTGGTGCTCTTTCTCGATCTTCTCGATCTTCTCGATCTTCTATATTGAAACTGAGCACAGCCCTAAATTCCATATTTTGTTTTAGTGATGCGTAACCATGGGAACCTGAAGCTGATCCTGAACAGCCAGATCTTTGATGAAATGACACTGGAGAGAGCCAACAGGAAGAGTGTGCGCATCACCGCCACGGACCTGGCCGACAATCGGGTCAGAATATTTCTTCTGCAGGTGATAAATCTAAAAATATTCTGAGTGTGATTCAATTAGCCACAGGTTGTGTTGTCTCTTCTATCCGCCCAGCTATTCAATTAGGTACCCGCAAGGCTACGGATAGCGCTGGTTTCTGTTCACGCCTCGGACATTGGTTACGTGGTGATGGATTATGTCAGTGGTTCTCAAACTCTGTCCTCAGGCCGTGTCTTCCAGGTCACCTGGCCGGTGCACTGTATCACCAACTGTCATATATTAAAATTCTACCGGTGACCTGGAAAACGTGTACTGTGTGGGGTCATGAGGACCGAGTTTGAGAACCTGTGGATGACTTGATGAGACAGCAGATCCATGATTGTAGTCTTATTTTATTTTTTAGTAAATTTGCCCTTAATGAGTCCAAATGACTCTTATCTGCAGGAGAACTTGGATTTTCCTTACATTACTTTGTATTTCGCAGGCAAGTGTAAAAGATGCCGGTAGGCTGTATGCAGCGATTCACCACCGGCTTATTGCCCTGAGAAACTACAGGGCACCGAAGCGAGGACAGAGCATCCCAAATACTGACGCAGAGACCGAACCCCATTTACAGCTGCTCAGCAGTGACAGCGAAGATGAGGAAGATGATGAAATGCTGCTTTATCCCAGCAAGATCTCTGGTAAGCGATGACTTAAGGTGCCCATACACTTGTACGATTCCGATGCATCTGGCAGAGAAATCAGCCCAAATTGGATGTGTTTGACATCCCCCTCCGGACCAATGCGCGGTCCCTTGCGCATCGGGTCGGAGTTGGTAGGTCGGGCTGCACATGAAATATAAGTGCAAAGAAAAATTTGTATAGAACACATATAATTTGTAGTATTCCCTCCTGCGAGCCAATTATGTCATAAAGCGGAAAGGGACGTTCCTTCCTTACTAGGGACGGTCCTCTTCTCCGCTATATGGGATAGTGCAAGTCACGTCCAAATGGATACGTCTGACACCTTCCCCTCACCAAGATTCTTCATATAAGAAAAAAGGTACCATACGCCCCTTATAGGGAGTGGCGTCTCCTCTTCTCCGAATATGTAAATTTCTCAAACACATCAAAGGCACCAGTACACTCCTTTCCTCCGCAAAAACTTCAAAGGGTCTCAGAGGTATATATGGAGACACAATGGAACCGCATATGGTGTAACACAGTTTTATTTACAGAACAGCATATGGGTGAAAAATGGGTAGGGAGATATAATATAAAACATACACAAAGTTTTAAAAGATGATTTGCCACATAGGAGTAAAAGTCAGAACAATTACCAGAGCCGGTGGAGAACTAGGTTGACTAAGTTCTCAAAAGCGCTTATGGGAATACAGTCCCGGAAACCATCCCCCAAAGGGCTCCAAACAACGGTCCCCTTCAAGTGCTCCAACTCCTGTGGGTATCTGCAAAGGTCCAACGCGTTTCGACCGTCACTTACGGTCTTTTTCAAGGATTGTTTGGAGCCCTTTGGGGGATGGTTTCCGGGACTGTATTCCCATAAGCGCTTTTGAGAACTTAGTCAACCTAGTTCTCCACCGGCTCTGGTAATTGTTCTGACTTTTACTCCTATGTGGCAAATCATCTTTTAAAACTTTGTGTATGTTTTATATTATATCTCCCTACCCATTTTTCACCCATATGCTGTTCTGTAAATAAAACTGTGTTACACCATATGCGGTTCCATTGTGTCTCCATATATACCTCTGAGACCCTTCGAAGTTTTTGCGGAGGAAAGGAGTGTACTGGTGCCTTTGATGTGTTTGAGAAATTTACATATTCGGAGAAGAGGAGATGCCACTCCCTATAAGGGGCGTATGGTACCTTTTTTCTTATATGAAGAATCTTGGTGAGGGGAAGGTGTCAGACGTATCCATTTGGACGTGACTTGCACTATCCCATATAGCGGAGAAGAGGACCGTCCCTAGTAAGGAAGGAACGTCCCTTTCCGCTTTATGACATAATTGGCTCGCAGGAGGGAATACTACAAATTATATGTGTTCTATACACATTTTTCTTTGCACTTGTGTTTTTCTGTGGTGAGGGGTCACCACTTGCTAGTATCCCCACTTGCTGACCATCAGCGCTGAGACATTTTCTGTTTCACCATCTCTCTTCCATATGCACATGAAATATATCGGATCGGACTCATCAGTAGAACATTGCAGGTGCTTTTTGGCACCCAGGATGTGTTTGGTCCCATCCCGGGTGTGTGCCAGCAGTGAAGCACCGCTGGCACAAACCTATGTGCAGCGGCAGAGTCCGTGGGGTGGGAGGCGGACAGCGGGTCGGTTCGGCGGCTGGGGAGATAGCAGGATCCCTGTGGGGCTGAGAATTCTCTCAGCCAATCGGATGATTTCTCCACTGTTCGTAAAGAAAAGTCAGCCAGGAGAGCGAGAACGGGGTGTATGTGTATTAAACCTTGGAGCGGAATAAAGTACCAATTGATTATCCTGTCCTTTTTCAAACACAGCTTGTAATGTGACAGCTGGGAGCGGATTTACTTTATATCGATCCACTTTTTCTAGTATATAGACCCCCACAGTACCATCCAATCAGTCCCTAACTTCCATGATTGTAAGCTTGCAGCAGGGCCCTCTAAGCCCCAAGTCTGTCTGTTACCCAGTTTGTTTTATCACTGTCTACTATTGTAAAGCGCAACGGAATCTGCTGCGCTATATAAGAAACTGCAAATAAATGTTACAGGTTGTGCTTGAAAATGGCCGTTATGGGCTGGTTGGTTTGTACTTAGGGGGTTCGGCTGCGTCTACACATTGCGTTTTAGCAGGATGCAGTACAACAGGAGCTGTTTATCAGGATGTTATACACAAGCCTGCTGCATCCTGCTAAAATGCAATGTGTAGACACAAGAAACTGCGTCCTGCTAAACAGGATCGTGTTCAACTGCATCCTGCTAAAATACAATGTGTAGACACAGCCTTAAATTCAATGTGGTGTAGATGCAGCCATAGATTTACATGTGCAGGCTCCTTCCTGCCAAACGGGTCCCTTTTTTTAAAGGGACCTGTCGCAACGCAATGTCTCACCGAGACTCAGTACATATACCTCTCTGTCCTGGGTGCAAGGTGTGAAACCATATATGCACTGCACACCCCATTATAGATTCGCCCAAGCGTTTGCCATTTATTAAGCCTCTTCCTGCTAAGATTTCACATCTATTCCAATTTAATCCATGAAGTCTTCATTCCATTTCAGATCACCACCAGTGGATCCGGAGGCAGCCTGTCCTGTACTCCTGACAATCAGCCTTCATTCCAATCATTTCTCAGCCGTGCGTCTTAGTCCGGTAACGGCACAGAGCAGCGGCGGACCGCCGTGGCCGTTCCTATTTTCTACCAGGACGGCAAAGTCACACTGGAAATCCGCTGTCATGCAAGTTTTTCTGGAATCATCTAATACATACGCAATAAGTATTGTACTAGCAGCAGTCTGATTTATGGACAGGCTACATACTGCTGCACCATACCTGGAGTTCCGTATCCGGAACAAATCACTGAGACTTGATCGTACATTATGACGTCTATACAAATATACCTCAAGAACAGTTATTGCGAGTTTACCTGGCTTACCAGTTCAGCGGATCCTAAAATGAGTATTCCCATTACTAACCGTTCCCCAAACTTTTTTTTTTTTTAGTTTTTTTTTTTTAGTTTTGTTTTTTATATATATATCTATATAATTTCCTCTAATTCTAAAGGGTAGAGATACAAGAACCAAGGGTTGTGCATCATATTGATGGCTAGATCCAGTTTACGTTTTTATATGCACTGGGATGTTTTCTTATTTTGTGATGTTAATATATTACAATATATTTGACATGATTTGTTATTTGGTCACAATGGCTAAGAGTAATTGAAGGTTTGAGGGCTAATTTTTTTGGCTAAAATGCAAACTATATATAAATATCTAATCTAATGTCTATTTAAAATTGTTCGATAATATATATATTTCTATTTTATTAAAGGTTGTTATATGGTAGTGTGATTATCAATAAAGAATTGATCTATTTATCAGTATTTGCTAGGCCGGCTTCTCCGCGTATATTTTGTTTACATGTAAACTGAATTTCACGTGACTTTTCATACAATGCTTATCCCCTCCCGATTTTTTTATTTTATTCCAAGATATGTTCATATGTGTCGGCAGTCCTTTCGGAGTCCTGCATTGTCTTACAGGACCTATATGTAACAGTTTGTTTCATTTATCGGTGCTTGTTTCCTAGCACGGCACCCATTGCATCGCATACCATAAGGCATGCGATGTTAGCCAATGTTATACAATTTTAAATTGTATACCATTGAATTGTATGGCATATACAATGGTATACTATTTTAAATTGTATAAGCACCCTAATGGGTGTTTTCAATGTTAAATGTGCCCCCTAGAAGATAAATAATTGTATAAGCACCGTAATAGGTGCTTATAATGTTAAAAGCACCCCCACGCCACCCGTACTATCAACGCCAACCCGAAGCCACGCTTCGGGCTCGCTGCGCTTGCCTCACTATATAAAATCAACTCCACACCAACGTGGATAGTGGGGGTATGAAAAGGTCGGAGGACGCGTACCGCAGCGCTCGCCATGATTCGGGTTGGCGTTGATAGTGGGGGTGCATTTAACATTGTAAGTACCTTTTTAAGGTGTATATACAATGGTATACAATTTTAAATTGAATACAATGCCATACAACTGAATATCGTTGGACGCTGTGCTAGGAAACAAATACCCATTTATAAACGGACTAAGGAAACACATGTTCTCTGGACACAATGTGGGGGATAAGACTACTTTCGTAGAAATAAAGATATACAATAAAATGAAAATACAACATTGTTTTGTCTGGTGGTCTTATGTGTGTCACTATTCAGATATGTTTTGCTAGTGTAAGAACACTTAAAATTACATTTGGGGTTGTTGTGTAGTTGGGCTACGGTCATTGGGTCTACAGCAACTAGGTCGAGAAGCATTGGATCAACACCACTAGGTCGACAGGCAACAAGGTTAAAGTTGGTCTTGACTGGACCCCATGTACCCATACCTCTCAACTTTAGTAGAAGCAGAAGAGGGACATAGTGCACACCGAAGGCTTGTTGGGAGTGTGGCCTATTGGGAAGGGGTGTGACCTTTACTCGTGACCCTCCCATGAGGCCACGTCCCTGTTTTCGCCGCTGACTGGGCACGGCAAGCGGCTCTATGAGCTGCTGTCTGTGTCCCCAGCCCCTTAGGCTGAAGGAATAGACGCTGTGCGTATGCTCACATCATCATCTATTCACGGGTGACAGGTGGACTCCCAAATGCCCCCCACCGACTCCGACCTCCGCCCAAAGCTGCCTGCCTCCGTGCCCCTCCCCCCCCCCCCCCCCCCCCCTTGCCTCCAGGGCACGCCCGGCGACTCTGCCGGCCCCAAGCGAAAAGAGGGACAGTTGGGAGGTATGATGTGCCTCAGTTCACAGAACACAGTCAGTTATTCGGCATTAGATTGTTTGCGGCCACAGGAAGTAACTGGACATAACATGATTAGGGCCCTTATTCTGATCGGTGCGGTAATGTCCGCGTGCGTTCGGCCCACCGATGTTTTGTGTCTGCGCATGTGCAGAGGCGTCTCTGTGCATGTGCGAGCGGGGCGTACGGTCAAATCCCGCATGATATGTTAACACTCCGAACAGGGGGTGGAGAGGGGCGTGAAGGGCTATTTGGGCTCATTACCATATGCATACGCCCCGCGTTTCATGGGCGTTCCCATGAAAACGCTGGGCGTACGTATGGTAATGCGGCCGTGACGCACGTGTAGGGGGCGGACATATGACATCGCCGGATGTCAGCTGCCCGCCCAGATCTCTGCTTTTGCACGGAAAAATGTCCGTGTGGTCTGAGGTTGCGGGAGCTGGTGGAGCACTCGGTCCTGCATTCGATGGTCTGCGACCATCGAATGATGGGGGAGGTTCCCTGAGATGGAGGAGGCGTATTCCGTGAAAAATACACATGCGGTCCGTTCGGACAGCTTCTTACCGCATACGGACGGAGTTGGCGATCCGTATGGAAGGCGGGGTTTCGCACGCACGGTCCTGGCCGCATATTCGGAACCAGCCGCACCAACCAGAATAAGGGCCTAAGTTACAATTCTATAGGCTAAACTCAAGATTCTCATACCCAGTCCTCAAGACACCACCATGGTCCAGGTTTTATGTATATCCCTGATGTATCACAGATGTATAAATCAAATTGACTCAGGTACTAAGTAAGTCCCCCGTGGCCATGCATGATATACTTAAAGTTTGGACCACTGGGGTTCCCTGACAACCGCGTTTTCAAACGCGGTTGTCAGGGAACCCCAGTGGTCCAAACTTTAAGTATATCAATTTTTTGTGGATTACAGTGCAGCATAAAGCAGGGATGAAGGGGGGGATTATATACATTACATTAAGACATTGCATGCGTGGGACACATGCCCGCCGAGCTGCACAGTGCCTAGGCAGCAATCAGCGGTGCCACTGGTCGTTGCAGCAGCCAGGTAGGTAACAATATAAGCAGGGACAGTACAATTATAGCGGAGAGTACAGTTATCACACGGTTAAATATGGCTGAGTGCACAGTTCCTAGGCAGCCATTTGTGGCGCCATCTTCCTGCGGGGGGAGCCAGCGTGGGGGGGTGGAAGAGTCAGTCAGGTTGGAAGAGAGTCAGTGAGGGGGTGCGGCGGCGCCGCAGAGTTCACCGGTAGCTAGTCTAATAATTCTGTCCTTTACGTCACACCCAAAGCAACTTCTATGCTCTTCTATAATTGTGCTTTTATTATTTATTATTATTCATTAACCGTTTCTTATATAGCACACACATATTCCGTAGCGCTTTACAGACAATATTTGAACATTCACATCAGTCCCTGCCCCAGTGAAGCTTACTATCTATATTCCCTACCACATGTACACGCGCACACAGACACTCTAGGGTTAATTTTGTTTGGAGCCAATTAGCCTACCATTATATTTTTATATTTTTATTGTGGGAGAAACCGGAGTGCGCAGAGGAAACCCACAGAAGCACGGGGAGAATATACAAACTCTGCACAGTTAGAGCCATGGTGGGATTTGAACCCATGAACTCAGCACTGTGAGGCAGTAATGCTAACCATTACACCATCCGTACTGCATCCGTGCTTTTGAGTAAAACTGAAACCTGCTTAAGTTAACTGAAGCTTCCCAAAACTGGTCTGATCACAAGGATCTAGTATTGCTAAACGTGGCTGAAACTGCAGAAAATTGTCTTGTTCCTAGTCTGACACCTACAGTATAGTGATATTGTTGCTTACCACAAACTCCTGTTTTGAGCTAAACCTAACCTTCCAACATTATTAGCAAGCAAGACTGAACTCCCGCTGGTCTTCTTGAAATGGGGAGTGGCACTGGAAAACAGGGTGTGGTATCGGGGGAGTGCCCAAGATCATAAGCCACGTCCACTGCTTTGATCACTATGGGTGCATGGTCAGTGCTCTATGAGTTGCTGCCATGCTCCCAGTCCCTCTGTCTCACCGGAGCACCGATCACCAGGCCCTGTCCTTGCACTGCTTTTTCTGCGAAGCTGAGCAGAATCCAGGCTTCCAGTGGCGTAAGTTTGTCCCAGTTGCCCAGGGGCAAGATAAATATTGGCATCCCTCCCCACACACACCGCACCAAATATAAATATATGCATGTGTGTATTTATTTATGTATGTTATGTATATTATGTTTAAAACAAAGAAAGTGTGACATCTATAGTCCTTCAAGAAGGGGGAGTCAGCCACAGAAGCAATATTGATTGCTTTCAATGAACTCATTCAAACTTGCAGGAGAGGAGAGGTGCCCCCTTGGGAGCAAGAGCCCGGTAGCAGATGACTCCATTGCCTCACAAAGTTACCCCTCTGCAGGATTCACATATGAGCGCTGTGATAATAATGCCAGCTGAGCTGACGTTATTATCACAGGGCTCACTGTTGATGTTTTTTTGTTTGTTTGTACACTTGCCCAGATTACATTTCCCAAGTATAGGAAATGTGATCTGCTTGCAAAAAATAAAAAAATAAAAGGGCAGTTTTTCACAAAAACAGCTCCAAAAGCCCTTTAATACATTTAGGTGAAAACACCCCATTTCACATTATTTTAGAAGAAAATTATGTTAATAAATTGGTTAGAAATCTTTTTTTTTTTTTATGGTTGAGAATACAGAAAAAACACAGAAGTGCCAATAGTTTTAGTTATATATATTTTTACAAAAGTTGGATAATTCAACTTGGTATTAGTTATACAATTTGTCAATTTATAAACTAAGAGAAAATAAGACAAAGGAATACAAGCAGACTAGTCAGTTGTAACAGTTTGCCAAAATTTTATATGAGAAATATAATCATATTTTTGTTATACTGTTAATAAACACAAATCATTTCATATAGTAATATCACAGATTTATCAATTTTACAATTATGTTACTTTTTCTTGCGGTCACCTGCTGTATCTGGATCCTAAAATAAAAACACATAAAATGAGGCGACTATCATTTAAAATGTATCTAAAAACAGGCCAATAAATACACAAAGACAAAGGTTAGCATACTTGGTCCTTATGACAGGGCATGCTTTCTAGGACTGCTCACAGAATCGCAATTGCAATATTGAGCTCCACCTGTGGATCTTTTTTTCAAAATGTGTCAGTGAGTAATGAGTGCACTTGCTAAGTGACCTGGAAAATGGGAGCTGTTTGCTTGTTACAGTGGGAAGATCATCTATGTGTAGTCAATCTCTTATACGGACAGGGACTCATCGATAGGAGGCATTTCTCCATGGACAGCGGATAAAATGGGTGCATTTTCCATTATAAAAGAAAAACTAAGAGAAAGAATTGTGTCCTACTCTGAGTGGGTTACATTTATTTGGGTTGGTCTGGCTGGAAGGATGTGCTTCCGCATGACTAGCCAAACCCTTGGACAGGGGCGTGTTGAGAGGAGGAGACTCATGTCCAGCCTCCTCTCTCTCCAGCTCACCTGAGCCATATTGCTCCTCCCAGTTCGCAGAGTTGTAGCGTCTTGTGTTGGACTTATTCCTGCACTTTGCTTGGTTTGTCATTTGCCATCATTACCTGTGCAGACTTTTTGTCATCATTACCTGTGCAAAACCAGGGGACATCTGCTTTCCAGGCTGGTGCTTACAGTGAAGCAGGTAGTGAATGCTGCCTGGGTGCTCTCATGGTGAATTACACCCAATCAGACATGCTGCAGTAAGACACTGAATAGCTGTCTGCTTGCTGATTGGAGGATGGCTGTAGTTATACCCCAATTATAGTGCAGCGTTCTCTACCTACCTCCAGCCAGTAGCAAATCAGCAAATAGCAGTGAACCTATTGGTTGTTTGATTTGAGCTATCCAATCAGAGTGCTGACAGCCATTTACTGTATGGAATGAAGCATGGGTAGTAATGGTGCAGAAGAAGGAAGTGATTCATTTTTAGTATTTCCATTAATAGGTGGGGGTGCCGATGATTCCCAGACAGTCGGGATCCCAGCGGTCACAATGCCTATGCCGAAATCCTGACCAGGGCCGGTGCAAGGCACCGGAGCGCCCCAGGCGAGTCGGGGTGGGGGCGCCCCAGTGCCATGGTGTGTGTGTGGGGGGGGGGTACCTGTTGCGCCTTCTGGGGAGGAAGGGGTGTCTATTCCGGGATCTGACAGGAGCCTGCGCGGGTACCTGTCCTGCGATGCTTTGTGTATAAACCTGGCGGCGGCGGGGGTCCCTGCAGTGAATAATAAATAACTAGCTCTATCCGGCGGTCGGGCGGGAAGCGCATCTGTTTTGAAAACACTTGCCGCACGCTGATTGGCTGAATCAGCGTGCGCCCAGTGTTTTCAAAATAGAAGCGCTTCCCGCGCCGCCGGATAGAGCTAGTTATTTATTATTCACTGCAGGGACCCCCGCCGCCAGGTTTATACACAAAGCGTCGCAGGACAGGTACCCGCGCAGGCTCCTGTCAGATCCCGGAATAGACACCCCTTCCTCCCCAGACGGCACAACAGGTAGCCCGTGGCATGGGGGGCGAAATGCCGCCCTCCAGTGGCCGGCGCCCTAGGCAAATGCCTAGACTTGCCTAGTGGTGGCGCCGGCCCTGATCCTGACTGTTCAATTGCTCAACAGTTGCAATCCCGACCAACAGGGGCTTTTCTACCAATCCACAGCGTGGCGGGTGCACCAAGCCTGCAAGGGGCTTTTTTTGTGCTCCCCCTGTCTGATTCCGATGTGTTGGTATACTGGCCGTCAGGATCCTGATCGTTGGCGAGTCAAACTGAACCCAAAGGGTAGGGGCCCTAGCACAGTGATTTTCAAACTTTTTACCTTGCGGCACACTAAATAAGATTTTAAAATTGCCAAGGCACACCATGAGATCCCCACAGGGCAAAATATATTGGCCCCCACAGGAAAAAAACTAACCTATTGGCCCCCATATGAAATTCAATCACACTGTTCCCCACAGGTAACAAAAAAAAATACGTTGGCCCTTTACATGAAAAGAAGAGACCAGTAAATAACAGTTGAACTGGTGGTGGCTGTAAACTGGTTTGGGCATCTCTAGATCTGGGGGCACAGTTGTGAACAGCTCAAGGCACACTAGTGTACCAAGGCACAGTGGTTGAAAAACACTACCCTAGTGCATTGCTTTGCTCTGGGTCTTCAATGCTGCTAAGATGGCCCAGTAGTTCCATTGAGATGTGCTCACTGACCTCTCCTACATGAGAACCCCATTACAGCCACTTAGGGCGGGATGTATTAAGCAGAAAATGTGGTAAAACCCCTGTTTTGCCGCATTTTCCTATTTACTAAAACCCGGCCGCACCGATACCGCCGGGCAGGGTATCGCCACCTTTGGGTGACGATACCCTATAGAAGTCTATGGGCTTCTATTCGCTGCCCGCCGCCTCCGCCGCAACCCCGCCGCCTTGCCGACCCCCCTCTCCCCCTCCCTCCGGCTTACCTTCCTGAAAGGTTCTCCTGGACCCCGGAAGGTAAACCCCTCCTCCCCCTAGCAACGCAGCCGAACTTCCTTCCGGCAGCAGGGGGAGGAGGAGGAGCCGGGGACAGCCACGCTGAGCTGTCCCGGTGTGAAGGGAGCAGTATGCAGCTGGGAGGTGACGGAGACCACAGTACAGGTATCGCGGGGGGCCTCCCTCACCGCACCGCGATGCCAGCCACATATGTGGCATCGCGGCAGCTGGGCGGCAAAGGGCAGCAATGTATATTAATACATCCCGCCCTTAGTCATAAGAGGAGAAATGCCTATACTCTGTCTCAGAGCATTCCAGTGCAAAACACACAAGTTATACTCCACCAACTGGTGTTCTATGTTCTTGTAGGACCTACCTTGCAGCTTATACGTGGTGTACGCGGTGGCGTTTTATTTCCCGAGCCATCCTACACAACTCAAAACATCCACAGAAACACATCAAGAGTCCATCATTGCATATTGTACCCTGAAAATACAAAAGGATTCATTTTTAGTGTTTTACCAAGTTAACATTGAATACATTTTTTGTCTGTTTAGGTAAGTGCGGACATTGTAGCCATCAAGGAATGTTATGGCAACATTTTAACTCTTTGAGTGGCAACGTTGCTGTGAGAGATTTGCAAAATATCCGCTGAAAAGGCCAGCGTCGCCCACAGCAAATTCACATTAAAATAAACACAATAAAAATAAACAATATTATAATAATACAATAGAGCTAAAAAAAACACTGGACAACTAATTACTTGTATCTCAGAGTTAAGGCCCATACACAGAGGCGTAACTAATATTGTGGCGCCCCCCCGCCAAAAAATTACCTTACCCCTCCGCATGCCGCCGCCGCCGGCCCCGCATTCAGTCCGGCACCGCAGATAGCCTCCGGGCTCCGTCTCCTGCAGTAATGAAAAATGACACGACAAAATGGCTGCTCCCGTACAGCAGACAGTTTTTTTAGGGATGTTAGAGGAGGCGGCGGCTTCCTCTAGCATCCTTAAAAACTGTCTGCTATTAGGGGGCAGCCATTTTGTCGTGTCATTTTTCATTACTGCAGGAGACGGAGCCCGGAGGCTATCAGCGGTGCCGGCGGCATGCGGAGGGGTAAGGGGGGGTCTGACCAGAGTGCCCGGGCACCGGGGGCACCCCGCTGGCGCTTGCTCCCCCAAGCAGCCGCGGTGGCAGCCTTACGGTAGCTACGTCTCTGCCCATACACACTGGGCGACTTAGAGCTGAAAGCCGCTCAAACTAGCAGGTTTGAGCTGCTTTCAGCTCAAAGCCGCCCAGTGTGTATGGCCCGGTGGATGAGCGGTGAGCTGCTCCGCGCTCCTTCATCATCGCAGGGAAAGCCGCTCATGTGCTGGTAATAGCGCTCCGCTATTGCAAAGCCCCCCGCCCCCACCCCCCCACCCCGCTTACCGTGCGGGGCAGGGGGAAAGCCGCTCAGTGTGTATGCACCTAGCGGCTTTCCCTCCAGCGATGATAGCGAACATCATTGTCTATACACGCTGGGGATAATTGCCCAGTGTGTGTGGACCTTTAGTAACCTCAATATATTATTTCTTGTTAGAATCTGTTTGGTTGTTATGGACAACATCCCATCTTCAATAGAACTTCCATCTTAGTAAATATATCACTAAACCTCTGAAAACATTTTTCATTATTGGGTAACAGAATTATATTGAATTAAACTTTCAATTTCTTTCATAAAATATAGTAAGGTTTACTCAGAATCTAAACACATTCGACCAATTGCGACAGAATTATTGTCCACTTTTACACAATTCTCACACTGTGCGGAGGTGCGGACGTGCCTATGTAATAACAGGATGTTCTCTGCAATGTAACAAGGTCCTGACCGTTGTTACATTGCATTGAACTATTTATTGAAAGCTGTTACAGTTAAAGTATTGCATCACAATTCTGTGTAACCCCTATTTAACTTATTCAGAATTTCACACATTAATAATCAAATATATTACATATAATATATAATAGGTGCGATCTGAAAGGGCTTACCAGGTCCAGCAACCCGGCATTACGAACCGGTAAAAAAAAGCAGGGTTCTTACCAGTTCGTTGACATGTTGCAGTGCATTGTGAACAGGATAACCGGGTTTAGCAACCCGGTTCCCATTCACACTGATGGAGGAGGCAGTGCTTAGAAACATAGAAACATAGAAACATAGAATTTGACGGCAGATAAGAACCACTTGGCCCATCTAGTCTGCCCCTTTTTTAAACATGTTACCTCAAACCATATTTGATCCGATGTGAAACGGTAATAGATGTATCAGTCAACATGACAGTACAGGGTGTGGGCAGTGGTGTTACTTGTGTAAGTCAGCCCCCGCTGCCGCTTGGGGGAGCACACAGCAGTGGGGTCTGTGTGGGTGCCGGGTGCCGGTACCCGCCCAGCGCACTGACAATCAATCAAAATCTGACTGTGATTGACTGTGCCACTGCTGCCATTGCCCGAGCGCTGGCTAAGCACGGGAGGCGGCCATGACAGTGGCATGTCAGACTCCCTGACAAAGAAATCCCCGCCTTACTTGCCTGCAGCCTGTACACAGTCAATGCCGGCTATTGGCTACTGTGTTACAGGATGGGCGGGGGGGGCGGTTTGGTGGATGGGCGGGCGGCCTGTCCAATGGCTGGAACGGAGTCTGAGTCAGGGCCCACAGGTGAGGTATGCCCGGCTCCTGAACCCTGGCCCTAATCTCACCGTCCCAATATCTCACCGTCCCAATATCTCACCGTCCCAATATCTCTCCTTCCCAATATCTCACCTTCCATATATCTCACCTTCCCAATATCTCACCATCCCAATATCTCACCGTCCCAGTATCTCACCGTCCCAGTATCTCACCATCCTAATATTTCAACTTCCCAATATCTCACTGTCCCAGTATCTCACCATCCAAATATCTCATCATCCCAATATCTCACTATCTTACTATCTCACTGTTCCAATATCTCACCTTACCAATAACTCACCATCCCAATATCTCACCTTCCCAATAACTCACCATCCCACTATATTCGGTTCTGCTCGCTAAGCTGCGGTCGTTCGCTGCTTAGCGAGCGACTTATCGCCGCCTGGCCGACCATCAGATGATTTCTCTCCCCTTCGGAAATAAAAGCCAATCTCTAAAATCTCTTTCTTAAAAAAAAAATGGTTTCCAGGTGGCAATAACTCACCATCCCAATATCTCACCGTCCCAATAGCTCACCATCCCAATATCTCACCGTCCCAATATCTCACCATGCCAATATCTCACCATCCCAATATCTCATCGTGCCAATATCTCACCATCTCACTGTTCCAATATCTCACCTTACCAATAACTCACCATCCCAATATCTCACCTTCCCAATAACTCACCATCCCTCTATCTCACCGTCCCATTATCTCACCGTCCCATTATCTCACCGTCCCAATATCTCACCGTCCCAATAACTCACCTTCCCAATAACTCACCTTTCCAATACCTCACCATCACTCTATGTCACCGTCCCAATATCTCACCGTTCCAATAACTCACCGTCCCAATAACTCACCTTCCCAATACCTCACCATCCAAATATCTCACCATCCAAATATCTCACCATCCCATTATCTCACCATCACAATATCTCACATCCCCTTATCTCACCATCCCAATACCTTTCCTTCCTAATATCTCACCTTCCCAATATCTTACCATCCCAATATCTCACCATCCCAAAATCTCACCATCCCAAAATCTCACCATCCCAATACCTCACCATCCCAATAACTCACCTTCCCAGTGCAGTGTAATCTACTATTACAACTGAGATTGCTGTCACAGATAACAGTTTGTCACATACCCTATAAAGGAAAGCTGGATGAGTACTTACTCTGATGCCATAGGTGAGACGCATGTGGGTGCGCATTGCAGTCATTGTACCTGGAATGCAGGGTAACATGCAGGGTTCTCCATATTTATCAGCCACATAGCACCCGAGGCATGTTGGGCAAAAAAATCCCAAAAGACCTGTAATAACAAAAATGCCTTTTATTGTACATTTCACGACTTTGTTACATGCTATGGGCTCATTTATCAACGACTGATAGAACTCCTTGTGAATGATAAAACTTGTTGGGTATGAGAGAACCCTGAACATTGGAGCATTGTATTTATCACCATCGTCTCAATATAGCTCCTAGCACTCTAGACGATAAATCGATAAATCTTAATGATAACTACATTGATAATATTATTGTGCATATCGCCTAGTGTCCTTGGCGATATCCTTCGTTGTCTGGGGGGGGGGGGGTCACACACGATTTGGCACTCGATGTGCCAAGTCTTGCATGTGATAAATCTCATGCGATTTATCACATGCAGGTCCTCGGGGAGCTGCAGGTGAGGGAGCCGGGAGCTGAGCAGGGCGCCCGCTGCTGTCCGGCTTCCCCCATGCTACAGGGTCTCTGGAACCCATCGCTGCGTTCACTGCCCGGACCATTGCCTCCCCTGCCCGGCTCCCTGCTTGCGGCGAACACCACCCAGGTCAGTGCATCCACGGCCTCTCCTGCCCGGCTCCTTGCATCAGCCCGCACCGCTCAGCTCCCTGCTTCACATACGCCGCGTCCCCTGCCTGCCTCCAGGCTGCACATAAGATTTACCAAATCTTATGTGCAGCCCGTCCGACCTCCCGACCCCGACCCGATGTGCATGGGAGCGCGCATCGGGTCGGATGGCATGTCTGCACATACGATTTGGGCCGATTTCACTATCCTATCCATCCGAATCGGGTGAAATCTGGCCCAAATCCCACAGTGTATGAGGGCCTTAAATACAGTATAAATGGCACTATAATGGAAACTACTGAGGAAGACAGGGATCTAGGAGTCACTATTTTAGGTGACCTATAGGCAGGTAAGCAATGTAACAAAGCAATGAGGAAGGCAAGTCAGATGCTTGGTTGCATAGGGAGAGGTATCAGCAGTAGAAAGAAGGAAGTAATAATGCCACTGTATAGGTCCTTGGTACGTCCTCATCTAGATCAGTGTCTCAAATACCCCCAACAGTGCAGGTCTCCCCACAGAATGTGTAGCTCCACCTGTGGATCTTTTAAAATGTGTCAATGAGTAATGAGTGCGCCTGTGCACCTGCCGGGTGACCTGGAAAACGTGAACTGTTGGGGATACTTGAAGACCGAGGTTGAGAACCACTGGAGGCCATATCTCCAGAAGGATAGAAACACATTGGAGAAGATACAGAGAAGGGCAACTAGTATGGTGTATGGCCTACATCACAAAACTAGTATGGTGTATGGCCTACATCACAAAACTAGTATGGTGTATGGCCTACATCACAAAACTTACTCAGAAAAACAAATCTCAATATGTATCGTTTGGAGCAGAAAGGGGGGGGGGGGGGAGCATGATAGAAACTTTCATATATACCAAGGGTTTTACTAAGTTCCAGGAGGAACACATTCTTTAGGAAGGGAAGCATTAGAGCAGACATGCACTGACATTGTGGGGAGGTACAGGGATAATCTGGGATAACTTCACAGAAAGGGTAGTGGTCAAGTGGAACAGCCTCCCATCAGAGGTGGTAGCAGGCGGCTGAGACAGTGGAACAATTTAAACATGAACGGGGTAGACATAAGGATATCCTTACACAGAAAATAAGGTTTAAATGGGGTTTGAGGTAACAATATGGTTAAAAAAGGGGCAGACTAGATGGGCCAAGTGGTTCTTATCTGCTGTCACATTCTATGTTTCTATGATTTGTACTTAGCTTTAGCCTTAGAGAAGATAAAGTGGATGAAGATAAAGCTCCTAACTGCCATGTTACAGACTGTGTTTGAAAAATGACAATTGGGAGCTGGTTGGTACTCTGTCTAATGTATCTCTCCAAGGCTTAGTACATAGACCCTTTTATGTCTCTCTAAACTTTGGTAAATCTAATCCAATTTTTCTAAACCTTGTGTAGCTCCTTGTCTACCTTAGCCAGGGGGTGGCCACTTCCCTCCCCTCCACCCCCATAGATGAGATGGCCCCAGGGTCCCGGGACATGTGCAATCTATGCAGCAGGTGCCGGTTCCTACGCATATGCAGTCACTCACCGCTGTGAGACTGCTCATGCGCACACACTCGGCTTTTAGGACTGCAGCGACTGTAGCCCGTAGAAGTTGGATTGGGCTGCACGGCAAGGCAGGGAATGACTTCCTACAGGATCCCAGCTTTCTGCTTATCGCAGCCTGGACTGGCAGTCCTGGAGGAAGGAAAACCCTAACAATGGCGGGTGACTGGCATTTAGGACTTCCAATAGGAATTCACTGCCAGACACAGTGAAGCCGATGCAGCCAGTGCAGTCTCACGGTATATGGTCTTTAGGTGGACAGCACTAAGGCTGAAATTTATTGGGTCGACCACTGAAGGTCGACATGAGCCAAGGTCGTCACATGGGAAGGTCGACGCTAACATTAGGTCGACATGGGCTAGGTCGACAGTGAAAAAGTCGACATGGGAGGTGAAATTTAATAGGATGAGAGATTCAAAAAGTGAGAGATTTGGTAAGAACTCTCCAGGTTTTTTTTTAAAGCGGCAATCATTAACACTTCAAAATCAAACTGGTTTTGAAGTGTAAATTGTTGCCTCTTTAAAAAAAATCTGGAGAGTTCTTACCAAATCTCTCACTTTTTGAATCTCTCATCCTATTAAATTCCCCCCGTGGTTTTTCACTTTTTTTTTAGCCAACTTGTGCCAACAGGCGGTATTTCATGCCTTACCATCCACTAGGGCAGGGCTGGGCAACACCGGCCCTCCAGATGTTGATGAACTACACATCCCAGCATGCCTTGCATCAGTTTCAGCATAGCCACATAGCAAAACTAATGCAAAGCATCCTGGGATGTGTAGTTCATTAACATCTGGAGGGCCGGTGTTGCCCAGCCCTGCACTAGGGCGTGGTGGGAGAATAAAATAGTGCCCGATATGGTGTCGACATTCGCATAAAAAAAAGTTAAAAACCCCATGTCTCATGGACTACATCTGGCTGCACTGACATTGAAGCGGTGGCGGATTTTACTTGGGGGCTGTAGCCCTGCAGCCCATAGGTAAAATCCACCGCTGATCTTTATCATGAGTACACTTATAGACCACAGACACTAGACTGACTCGAACGATAAAACAATGCAGCAATTACATGTTCACTTACAGACTCCACAGTCCTCAAAGCAGTCGCATAGGTTGGAGCTCCACTCTCCAGTAGGAGCCGTGACTCCTTGCGTGGCATATCCTGGCTGCTGGGTGACGATTGACATGGTATCTGCAGTAAGACATTAGTTGTGAGTTACAATTCCTTTAAAATCCATAAGAAAATCTACAGTTTAAGAACAAAGTTTAAAACAAGAAGCAGCAACATCGCACCTACTTCTTCTCCCAGGTCCTTGTCTCAGTGTGGTTCTGTGGCAGGAGCTTCTTAAGTACATCCCAGAAAAGGAGAAGTAAGGGTTTCAAAAGTGAATGACAAATGCCCGTATGCACTAACAACACGCAATCCATTTACAACAATCCAGCTGTTGGCTAATCAGTTTAATTTCCTGTCTCCAATTTCTAGTCACTATCCAAACTATTCTATATTGTGTAAGCATTTGTATTCATTATTCCAATGGATTTTATGAAGCCACCTTTATTCAATCATTTTCAATACAGTTTTATTTTACATTTCATATCGCTGAATACATTCAACCTCCCAACTGTCCCGATTATTTGGGACTCTACTGCGTCCTACCCATGGGCGCCAGTGTCCCAAGGTGAGGGTGGGGGGCGAGGTAGGGGGCAGCCAGTACTCCTTAGTATAATAGCAGCTTGCTCCAGGTGCCAGAAAAGATATTATACAAGTCCATATACCATAGGGAAAAAAAAAATCTGGTTTGGGCCGGAAGTACAGGGGTGGGGGGGACGACGACAACATGCTCACAGTGTTTTCTTAATGCACGGGATCTCCCTCTTGGTCTATTATCATGAGAGGATGATACCAAGGGGGTTCCGTGTAAGGAAGATGCCCACGATAGGCAGATACAGTCCAGAATTTCGCCACAAATTTATTTATATTAGATAAATGCAGCTTAGACGGCACTCAGGAAACGGTAATACATTAGTAAAGTGTATTACGAAAAACAAGGATACCCAGCGCAAAAGTCCTCAATGGAATATGTCCACAATGTCAGTCAATGTGTGCAATCTTCTTCCAGAAGGATCATACCAAGATCCAAGTAGTACACTTGCAAAAAAACCAAGTGAAGAGACGCGACCATGAGCATATAATTAAAGACAATTTTACTGCACAGTAAGGCTCACGTACATTGAAAGTTTAGATAGATATGCTTGCCAGCCTAGTAGAAACTCAGTCACCGTGGACCTCTCCGAGATGTACAGAGTACCGCCGCTCAGCCACAGACCAGTGGATCTTAGACCAAGACACCGGAACCTCGCCACACACGACCAGGATCACCAAGTGGAAGAAAGGACGTCACTCCATCAGCAGGAATAAGCCACGCCCAAGGCGTTTCGACTACGGTCTGACGAAGACCGTAGTCGAAACGGCTATCTCACCCCTGACCACGGCGTTTAAATAACCGGATTGGCCGATCCCCCGAACGCCTGCTGAAAGTCTCCTCTCCGGGCTTCTCCCGGAGAGGAGATTTAAAAAGTCAGCAACCCTGTATTATACACATACAGGATTCCGCCGCACTCGCCATGAGGAATAGATTGCAATGACAAGGGGCTTTAAGCCCTATTCTACAGCTGAGTACGCATAAAACAACAAAATTATATTTTGCATATTTTCGTGCGTATCATCTAGTGTGTATGCCCTACATACTGTACCTCGCAACCATAGGCGTGCGCACGGGGGGTGCCAGGGGTGCACAGGCACCTACTAATGACAGGCACCCCCCGCCCGCACAATTGTAGACACCTCCTGGCAGCAGCAGCGAGTATGCGGCTCGTCCGGGCTGGCTGATGACCAGTGCTGCGGCCGCCACGGGTGTAACTACCGCGGTTTACAGTTTGCACGCAGGGGGATGTGCAGGCAGGGTTCTTCCTCCCCTCAGTCGGCATATAATAATATCAGAACATATAATATAACATAATCATTAAGTTATCCACAGAAAGGGGGTAGGGGTGGGGTGCCCAATATTTTAGTAACAGAACCACAAGGAGGGGGTTGTTGAATACAGGTTGAGTATCCCGTATCCGAGTATCCGTTATCCAAATTATTCCGAAAACCATACATTCCAGAAAGTGACATATTTTTTTTTTTTTTGCTAAAAACTCACTGGGGACATTTTTAACATCACTACTGGTGACATGATATGTAACTGGCAATATATATGTGCAAGAAAATGATTGCTTGGCATTCAAATTCAATATCTGAGATAGTACACAAATTTTGTTTCCTGTTTTGAAACCTTGTTTTTTGAACAAATAAAATATATTTGTGTGTATTTTATGTGTTTATACAGCATAAATGCAAGATACTTCAAAATACATCATTGAAATATTAAAATATTCCAAAATACGGAATAATCCGTTATCCAAAATTCTCCTGGTCCCGAGCACTTTGGATACGGGATACTCAACCTGTACTAATAAAACTACAGGGAGGTGCCTGATAAATCAACAGTCTGAGCAGAATACAACCTAGAACACTGGGTCCTGGGAGGGAGCAGCATTTGGCTACTCTCCACCCTCCGCCGTCCATCGCCATGGCCCTGTCTGGTGCCTGCTCAGCTCCTTGCCCGCTGATCTGCTCACACTGGCACTGACGAACATTTGAAATATGGCACCTGTCTACCAGCCTGTCAGAGCTCAAGGATCGCCAGCCAGAGTTAGCAATTGGCTGCCAGACCGCAAACTCTGATTGGCTCATGAGCCAGCTCCATATTTCAAATGTCCGTCAGCGCTGGTATGAGTTGCTCAGCAACACAGGAGCTGAGCGCACACCACACAGGGCCGTGACAGTGAGCGCTCTTCTTCCCTCTCCTTTCCTGAACTAATATGTGAAATCTGTAAGGGGCACTACTGGGGCAATTATGTGTAAGGGTCATTACTGGAGTCATTATATGTAATGGGCATTATGTGTGTGGCATAGTTTGTAATGGGCATCACAGTGGGTGGCATAATGTGTAATGGGCATCACAGTGTGTGGCATAATGTGTAATGGGCATCACAGTGTGTGGCATAATGTGTAATGGGCATCACAGTGTGGCATAATGTGTAATGGGCATCACGGTGTGAGGCGTAATGTGTAATGGGCATCAAAGTGTTATGCATTGTAGTGTAAAAAAAAATTTTTTTTGGGGGGGGGTGATTTATTCTGAATTGCATATACATAAATAAATAAGTCACCTTCTATTTAATTTGCATTGATGGACATGCCCAGTAAGCTGTGATGGTCACGCCCAGTAGGCGGTGATGGTGATGGACACGCCCCTCCAATGGTGCATCCCCTAAGAAAATGGGCTGCGCACGCCTATGCTCACAACTGTCCTGATTACAGCATCAACATATAAGGAGATCCTGTAATTCAGCAGTTCCCAACCTTTTTCTTACATCTATTCTCTCTGCACTTGTTATATCTGCCCCACCTGCAGTGCACATGGTTTTGTCCATTTGAGAAGGAATTTGCCTTTGTGAGTGAACCAGAATAACCCCCATAGAGTATCAATAAAGCTTTCCCACATTGAATTTAAAAAAAAAACTGTTCAGTCTTTTATTACGTGGAGGGAAGATTCTAGCCAATCTCTTTTAAAAAAAACAAATAAGCAATGGTATAGGGTATAGGGTATCTAACTTGCCGCATATTGGACACATAGATGAGCTGCCAACCTAATTACAATGATTAGGAGAAAGATAGCTTCTATAAAACAGTATATAGAACATTTCTCTACAGGTAGTAAGTGTGCGGAGAGCGTATTGAAGATTTCACATAATGGTAGCCTCTGACAAATCTGGAAAGCATGAGCAGCATCACATGTGGTAAACCTATTGTACCTGTAAAAGTAAGGCGTGCTTAATGTACAGCAGCGGCTCCGGGGGAGGGACTTCAGCACAGTTCAAAATTCAAATAGGGGAGCCACACCCTCTACCACCAACTGCCATTCCAAACGGAATAACCAGCAGTGGGTGTGGCTCCCCTATTTGAATTTTGAACTGTGCTGAAGCTCTACCTCTGGAGCCGCCACTGGTAATGTACGACACAAAATAGCTAGGGCTCTGTAGGAATAGGCATCATACAAGGAGGTGGCATCTCATGGATTATCCCAATCCAAGGGAGAAAGAAAGGATATAACCCCACTGTTATAATGTTGGCCCTGTTAAAAAAAACGACAAGACTGTAAAAAATGATATTGTCCATGGGATGTGGGTGATAAGATCTACAGTGTCTATTGACAGTCAAGAAGGCTGTAATTGACAAAAGGTCAACACAAGCAAGAGGACACATTAAAAAGGTTGACATGAAGAAAGAAAAGTGAAAAATGCATGTCAACCTTTTGATGTGTTGGCCTGGTGGTGCAGCATGTAAAGCAGAGAGCAGGAGGCCCAGATGGGTTGTCTGTACAGTGGAGAAAAGGTGGCCTGATGGCGCCGCCTGTAAAGTGCAGTGCAGGAGGCCCAGAGGGGTTGTCTGTACAGTGGAGAGAAGGTGGCCCGGAGGCGCCGCCTATACAGCACAGAGCAGGAGGCCCAGAAGGGTTGTCTGTACAGTGGAGAGAAGGTGGCCTGGTGGTGCCGCCTATATGCGGAGAGAAGGTGGCCCAGTGGCGCCGCCTATAAGTGGAGAGAAGGTGGTCCGGTAGTTCTGCCTGTAAAGCGCAAGACTGTAGGGCCGGCGGCACCGCCTGTATGCAGAGAGAAGGTGGCTTGATGGCAGGCTGCAGCGACAAACATGGGTGTGGACCACCTCGGGAGGCGCTGATGAGGAGACCCGACACTGAAGGTGCGTAGCTCTTACTGTGGAGGGGGAGGGTGGATTGCTGGAGGGAAAACTAGGAATTATTGCTCAAGATTCCTGTCTCAGCCTGGCTCTCCTCTCCTCTCCTTATCTCACCCCCTCCTCCCTGTCTCCCCCATCTTTCCCCCCACCACCAGCCACCCCCTCCCTTGACCTATCTTGTCTTTTGTCCCCTGCGCCCTCCCCTCTCTTTCCCTCTCCTCCTGTGTTCCCCTGCTCTGTCCCCTTTTTTTCTCCCTCTTGTGCTCCCCCTCCCCTCTCTCTCCTCTGCGCTCTCTCCTCTTTTGTACCCATCCTTCCTTCCCCACCCCATCCCTTTGCCCCGTCCCTCTCCCCATCTCTTTCCCCAGCGTTCCTTTGCTCTTTTTCTCCATCCCGCGCTACCCCTCTGCTCTCCCTCACTCTTTTTCTCCCTCCCATGCTCCCCCTCTGCCCTCTCTTCCCTGCACTCCCTTGCTCTTTTTGCCTTTGATATTTTTTTCCCTTGCTCCTCCCCCACACCATCCCTCTCTCTTTCCCATCCGCTCCCTCAATCTTCTCTTTTTCTCCCCTGTGCTCCCTTGCTCTCTCTCCCTCCCGTGCTCCACCTCCCTCCGTTCATTTTCCCTTCTGTCCTCTCCCCCCTCTCTTTACACCTTTCTATCTCCTGCACTCCCTTGCTCACTCTTTTTTTCCCCTTCTGTCCTCCCCGTCACCATCCCTCTCTCTTCCTCCTTCTCTCTACTCCTGTCTTACCCCTGAGCTCCCTCAATCTTCTTTTTCTCCCCTGTGATCCCTTGATCTCTCTCCTCTTTTTCTCCCTCCCTCCATCTACAATTCTCTCTCTCCCTTGATCTTTCTCCTCTCTTTCTCTCTCCCATACTCCCCCTCTCTTCCCTGTGCACCCTCACTATTTCTCCCTCCCTTGCTCCCCATCCCACTCTCCCCTAAGCTCCCCTGCCATTTCCTCTTTTTTTTTCTTTCCACCTCCTGCCTTCCCCCAGCCACACTCCTCTTTTCCTCTCCCCTTCCCCATTCTCTCCTTTATTTTTCTCCCTCCAGTGCTCCTCCCTTTTTCCATGAAGCGCACTCTCTCTCTTCTGACCACCCCACTCTCCATCGCTTCTCTCTTTTTCACTTTCTTTTCCCTCTTTTCCTTTCAAAATGTTGCTATGGGGCCCACAAAATTGTAGCTACGCCCCTGACCCCAACAAATAATTCCTTTCTTACCAGTACATCACATTACCCTATCTGCAGTCTGATCTAGGAAGCTGACAGTGTTAGGCTTGCCTAGTACCCGGATGGGGACCACCTGACAATACCGAGTGCTGCAGTGATTACGGCTAACATAAATATGGCGTCATTTTACTTTCTCATTTTTTCTACATCATTGATTAATTTTCAATTTATTATACCGTCTTTAATTTCACATTTTAATGGTCGATCTCTTATCCCCAATTAATACCACATCTCTGATAGTTCATTACACCACATCACCTCAATCTCCTTTTCACCCCCGCCCTCCCCCCATCTATTGAAGATGGGATGTTGCCCATAGCAACAAATCAGATTCTATCAATTATCTTCTAATTAAATAATTACACTCTGATTGGTTGCTATGGGAAACATCCCATCTTCAGTAGAGCACCCTTAGTAAATGTACTCCTAAGTTCATTCATAACTTCTATTCTATTATCTCTATATGCACGCTCAACGGAGGCTGGGGTCGGCGAGGAGTGCTTAGGATGGGGTGCTCCGACACCCGGTCTGTTGCCCCTAAACGCGTGCTTCCGACACAGTCCTGGGGTCTCCACAGGCGGCACCAATGTGCTGGACACTCTCATCCATGCCGACGAAATTTAAGTTAAAAAAACAAACAAACTAGAACCCCAAAAACAGCAGGATGTGGCTCAGATGGCAGCGGGCTCCAAGAACTCCTTGGGCCCCGGTGCACTGCACCGTATGCACAGCCAGTAGTTCCGCTCCTGAGTTTCGCTGTCTATGATACAGCTTTGTCAAAGGTAACAGATCGGAGGAACTACTGATAGCGCCAGCAGATCAGAGAACCAGATCCATCTGGGCCAGGTGCCGGACGGGGTCCCGACAGGCATTTACCAGACGTCGGGATCACGACTGTCAAAACACCGACAGCCGGGTTACCGACGACCACCTGCTAATTTCCCTCGTGGGGTCCACGACCCCCATAGAGGGCGAATAGAATAGGTGGCGAGCTTAGCGAGCCACCGTGCCCGCAGCGTGGCGAGCCCGCAAGGGGCTTAGTTGCGCTCACCATGCTGTCTGGGTCCGGCCAGTCGAGATCCCGACGTTGAGCTAATGACTGTCGGGATCCCGACTGTCGGACCCCTGTACCACACCCATCTGGACCAATGTGTAGCCACCAGGATCAATGTGCCCCCTTCCGCCTTCAGGGGAAAGGCATACATCAGAGCAAACGGCCACGGGGCTGGCAGGACATCTACCATGCAAGCCCCCGGGTCTCGAGACCTGGACCCATATAGGGTGACCTTGTGGTTGTGGTGTGATGCCATCAAGTCCACATCGTGTCTGCCCCAACGGTGTACCAACATCTTGAACACCTCCAGATGGAGGGCCCATTTGCTGGCATCCAGAGTCTGACTGTTCAGAAAGTCTGCCTCCCAATTGAGGACCCCCGGGATAAAGATAGCTGAGAGAGCAGGGATCTTCCCCTCTGACCATTGAAAGATGCCTTAGCCGTCCGACTCCGAGTGCCCCCCTGGTGGTTGATATAAGCCACCATCGTCACATTGGGCCTTATTTTGGTTCATTCTTTCTGACAAAATCCTTCTTAGATGGGCAAAACCATGTGCACTGCAGGGGGGGCAGGTGTTACTTGTGCAGAGAGAATTAGATTTGGGTGGGGTTTTACTTCAAAGTGAGATCTATATTGCAGTGTAAAAATAAAGCAGTCAGTATTTTCCCTGCACAGAAACAAAATAACTCACCCAAATCTAATTCTCTCTGCACATGTTACATCTGCCCCACCTGCAGTGCACATGGTTTTGTCCATCTAAGAAGGATTTTGTCAGAAAGAATGAACCAAAATAAGGCCCATTGTCCGACTGGACCTGCACAGGGCAACCTCGGAGCCAAGGTTCCGTCACACTGAGGGCCTGCAAGACTGACCTCAGTTCATGAACATTGATCGGCAGCCGGGATTCTTGTGCATTCCATAATCCCTGGAAAGATCGTTGGTAAGTCCCCGCTCCCTAACTACGGAGGCTGGCATCTGTGGTGAGAAGAGTCCACTGGTGATCCCAGATCTCCCCGTCATGAGGTTCTGGTCTAGAAGCCACCAGGGCAGGGAGATCCGTGCAAACAGTGACAAGACAATCAGGTGGGACCAGATATTGGAGTAGGATCCAGATCATCTGGTGAGGATCTCCCGTTGTAGAGGGTGCGAGTGGAAATGCGCATACTCCGCCATGTCGGAGGCCGATACCATCGATCCCAAGACCCTCATGCAGGCATGAATGGATACACACCTGAGGGAGAGGAAACACCGCACTTGGGACTGCAGAGTCCCGCAACGGTCCTCTGGCATATATATCTGCTGACGTACAGTATCCAACTGGGCACCCAGATGGATCATGGCTTGTGCTGGAAGCATGGACGATTTGGGACAATTTATCATCCAGCCGCGACATTCCAGAACGGTCACCACCGGTGATGAGCCTGAAGAACCTACGGCAACTGAGCCAGGATCAACAGGTCGTCCAGATACAGCAGTATCCAGGTCCCCTGATTGCACAGGGAATCTATGTTCAACACTTTGCAGATTCACTTTACAGTACATATTATACTATTAATCATACAGATTGTATAAATATGCATCACCAGATGGGTTCGATTCTCAACATGGCTGTGTGGAGTTTGCATATTTTCCCCATATACTGGTAGATTAGTTGGCTCGGTACTTATGTGTTAGTTGGGCGCAGAATTTAGCTATGTATGCTTGAGGAAGGAAATCCTAGTACTGATGTATGCATTCAAAGTACCGTAACTATGTTTTGTGAATAAACTTAACCTAAGTAAATAGTGTAGTCAGTCAGAAGTTGCGTAAGTGCTCCTGGTCCCTCACTCTGAGGTAAAACAGTGTCAGTCATGGATGCTACCCAGTGTTTCTGTGTTTACTGGTGACAGCAGCATGGCAGGTCAGTAGATGTCACTCTTCAGTCTGCTGACATCAGAGGAGGAGGCATTGGCATTTTTGCAGCGCAAAAATTTGCTGCCGGTTACGCAAACGTGCGTAAATGGGCATCCGATGAAGCTTTCACTCAGAGGTCAGTGGCGGTGCAATATCAAGGCCTGTTGCCGAAAGGTGACAGTGCGAGTAGGACTTTGGTACCCTGGTTGCCGGCTGCCATTCGTGAAGCTCAAGGGAGTTGGGGATGTGCCTGAACACAAAAGGTGCAATATAATGCACTGATGAGGGAGGCCTGCACTGTCGATTTGCTTTCACAGCCCCAGACACAAATCGGAGGACCGGGACTTCTGGTGGAGCTCGATGAGACCCTGTTCTCCGAACAAAAATACACTGTGGGGAGGATGTTGCCACAGCAATGGGTGTTTGGTGGCATCTGCAGGGAGACTGGAGCCTGCTTCCTCACAGCCATCGACGGGAGAGACGCCACAACTCTTATGGCTGCCATTACAGCACGTTGCCCCCGGATCAATTATTTTCAGTGACTGCTGGAGGGCCTATAAGACGGAGGAATTACAGGAGGCCAGCTATGAACACTCAAAAGGACTATAAACCAAGCGCAGGAAACACAAAATTACTAATAAAAAATTAATTCTATTTATACAAATGTAGTCAAATCTTTAAGAATATAATCAAATCTTTAAGAAAGGTCACCGGCCGGTGGGACTCATACAATTTAAAATAATGGCATTAGGACAGCAGTTTACACAAGACAAACATCCTAAAATAAAAGGAAGTTTCAGCAGTGTTTTTTTCAGCTTGGTTAAGCATACATAGGGTTAATTGCTTGTTTTACTACTTAAGCAGAATTAGGTTAGGCACGAGAGGCACCGCTGTGTGGAGACTTGAAAGCCGGAGCAGTAAGAGAGTTCTTGATAAAGCTGGAAGAATCATTCACAAAACAGCTGGGAACCCGCTGGAGGCAGAGCCAGTCACCATCCCCACAAAGTGGATTACAAATTAAGAAACACAGCAATACACAAGCCGCAGAGCATAAGTATACCTATTTTGTTTTCTGCATGATTCAGTAACTTTGTCACTTTGCCGCTAATAACAACAAATATGCATGGCTGATTGACTAACAAATAACCAAGCTGCTGATAAGCAAGTTCTGTGCAGGCAGCACAGTGCTAAAAATTGTCAACTAACAGTTCTCTGACAAAAAACTGAAACTAACCTAATTCTGCTTAAGTAGTAAAACAAGCAATTAACCCTATGTATGCTTAACCAAGCTGAAAAAAACACTGCTGAAACTTCCTTTTATTTTAGGATGTTTGTCTTGGGTAAACTGCTGTCCTAATGCCATTATTTTAAATTGTATGAGTCCCACCGGCCGGTGACCTTTCTTAAAGATTTGATTATATTCTTAAAGATTTGACTACATTTGTATAAATAAACAGAATACATTTTTTAACCAATGGGTTACTAAGTGTGTCCATTCTGCGCTGTCTATTTGTGTGTTAGCTATGAACACTGCAGGGTAAACCACAAATACAATTTTGTGGACCCTGAATCTGGGGTACACACTCAGAACACAGCGAGCCCCACGAGGGGAACGCGGATTACTTTACATGTTTTCTGCGTCCGCTCGCCACGCTTCGGGCTCGGTGGCTCGCCACACTATATACAATCAACTCAACACCGACGTGGATAGTGGGGGTATGAAAAGGTTGAGAGGACGTGTTCCACCACCCCTAGCGGGGCTCGCTGCGCCCCCACGCTTCGGAGTGGCGTGGATAGTGGGGCAACGCTGCGCTTGTATAGCTATGGGGTGGTGTGGATAGTGGGGGGTGGGGTACCTACAGCGTGGATAGTGGGGGGCACTACAGTTAATGCCATCACCTCTTACAATGTGATGCGATAAGCCCGCCAAAAATAGCAGTGAATACATTATTTAGTAATATCGCATCGCATTTCCAGTTTAAGTGTCATACAATGCGTGAGGTACAATGCGATGCGACCGGGAAAAATAGCAGTGAATAAATTATTTAGTAATATCGCATGCATCGTGTGACAGTAAAAGTGGACATGCGATGCGATTTCCTTACGCAGAATAGCCCACTAAGCAAATAGCTTAGTGGGCGACCAACTAACACATAAGTACCGTTGAACCCTAGAGTGACTGCATGTGGTAGGGAATATAGAGTGCAAGCTCCACTGGCCATGGAACTGATATGTACGCCCAAATACTCTCTGTAGTGCGTTGCGGAATACGTGCGCACTATATAGAAAACTAATAATATCGGGACACTGGTCCTTTAATCCCCAGCAATTTTTTGAATTCACAAACTTCCAGTCTATAACAAAATGAATATTTATTCTAGAACATTTTGGACGACAGCACAATCTTGTGTGAAGTAGGTGAACCATAAACTTTAAATTTAACTGCGAAACAATACAGAGCTTTCATCCAATGGTACAGGGGCTTATAATCCAAGAGACACATCAGCAGCTGATGAGAGGTTTGCAGAATGCTGTGGGTAGAACTGAGCAGAGTAACAACACTGCAATGTTAAAGTCATTTCTCCACAGGAGAGAACACGTAAAGGGGAACTCGAGCTTTAGGCCTAGGCTTCTTCTTTTGGAATAGTCCTGCGGCCTTCTGCTTCTTCACCTCTTCATATACCTATTGAAAACACAAGAGCGCCTGCATGAAAAACATGCTTAATGATTGGCCAACAGTGAATATGTGAGAGGGGCTTATTTAAAATCATATTTATATTTAACTGTATGTACCGAGTACCGGCCATTTCTTCAAGCAGCATATGAAACCCATTCTACTCTCCATGACTTTTTGGGCCAAGGGTAATGAAGTCCAACAGTGGAGGTTACGGGCTGAACCCGGACATTTTCTTAAAGGGGCAATCATTTACAAGGCACGGTTCAGCCCTGTAAATGATTGCCTCTTTAAAAAAAAATAAAAAAAGTCTGAGTTCAACAGACATCCCGCATGATTTTATTACATCCGCTCCATTCTCCAACCCAATGGGCCTATAGAACTAAAGCAGAAATACCTGGGAGGAGAAAATCACCGGGAGCAACCCCAGCACTTCACCAGCAGCAACCCCAACAGGAAGCTTACGTATAGCTGTAGATGAATTGCCTCTACATCCACAAGCAGAGCTATACTTGGTGTAGGAGAAGCCGCTGCTATAGGAGACACTGGCTTAGGCACACAATTAAATATAGTGGTCTACAGAGTTCTCAGAATTGCTTGCTTAGAAATGAGGCCAGGACCGTTGCCTAGCCTGGAAATGAGGAACTGGTCAGTGCTCTCATACAAGTGGCAGTCGCTGTTTTTTTTTTTTCTCCATTTCAGTAAACTACAGGTTGAGTATCCGTAAATCCAAAAACCGGAATATTCCAAAAACCGTGGTTTTTCAGAATATTTCAGGTTTTTTTTTCAGCCGCACCTCCGGTCCCAGGGGTGAATCCTGTAAACTTGCCCAATGCACCCCTGGGACCGCTGAAGAGGATCCTGAAGGCCGCTGGGGGGCCATCAGGGCACCCACCAGGGGACCAGGTACGTATGTTAAAAAAAAAAAAAAATCCCAAAAATTTAAAAATCCCTTATCCAAAATGCTCGTGGGCCCGAGCATTTCGTATAAGGGAAACTCAACCTGTACTAACAGCCAGATTTATTAAGCCTGGTGAAGTGGAAGATGATAAAGCAGCAGCCAATCAGCTCCTAACTGTCAAGTTTCAGACTGGGTTTTAACTGTCTGGTGCGTTATCACCTTCCATTTTGGGCCAGATTCAGTTTGTTTGATAATTGGAGGACCGGTCATGGATGCGCTCCGCAGTTCATATGTCCGGGCCGCCGATGCTCGTAAATGAGAGTGGGTGTGGCCTTTTTAGGCGATTTCTGGGTGTTCCCCAGAAAATGCAGGTGTCTCCTGGCCGTCGGGAGGGAGGGCCGCTGACATCATCATCCACCTGTGTATCAGGAAGTAACCTTGTCTGGTAGAAGCTGGTTGGTCCCTGCCCCCTCCTCCTCTGTTTTACACTCCCTGTAAACTGCACTGTTCTCAGTCCAGATGGCCGTGCAGATGTGGGGTTATGATGCCACGTTCTTTAGGGCTGGGCCACTATAGTCCATATAGCTAGAAAGGTTATTAAACTGGTACCCACTTCTAATAAAACCCTTAGAAAACATTACAGGTGTGTTACAAACCTAGAAGATGTTCTAGTAACTGGCAGACAAATATGTTACATTCCCTGCCCCAGTTCTTTTCCTATCAGCACAACCTTTGCCTACCAGCTGTATGCAATATGTGAGATATTACTGCGTGTAATAATGTGTGTGTGACAGAGACTGGAGACAGACCTTCCGACAGAAAGCTTTCTTTGCGATCCATCTCTTAGTCGCCGGCCTGTAGTACTCTGGAGGGAATGTGTACTCAATGCCGAGCTGTGAGCACACATGTTCAAACGCATCATACCGGGTCCGGCGCAGGAATTTCAACATTTTCTGGCGCCGATCTATCGTCATGAGCATCAGTCGCTTGTTTGCCTTATCCTAGAAAAGACACGGGGGGGGGGCACAAACCGGCAGCACCAAACAGATTACACAGAGCAATTACAAATGGCACAGCATACAGCACAGCAGGAGCCTGTAGTGATACACGGTACTGTGTGCACACAGATGTTGGTGGACCTTACAATTCAGGACACGCAGGGCCTACCTGTCATTCAGACCTGTTAGCAAGCATTTCTGCAGATGGGCAAAACCATGCTGCACTGCAGGTGTGGCAGATGTAACGGTACTTATGTAATATCTGGGCTCCCGTTTTTCTTATGAGACCGCGTCCCCTTGCGGGGCTCGCTGCGCTCGCCACGCTTCGGGCATGGTGGCTCGCTGCGCTCGCCACACTATATAAAGTCAACTCCATGCGTAGTTGGATAGTAGGGGTATGAAAAAATGGGGTGCATTTAACATGGGAGCCCAGATAATACATAAGTACCGATGTAACATGTGCAGAGAGAGCTAGAATTGGGGGGGGGGGGGGAAGTAATTTTGTTTCTGTGCACAGTAAATACTGGCTGCTTTATTCTTACACTGCAATTTAGATTTCAGTTAGAACACACCCCACCCAAATGTAACTCTCTCTGAACATGTTACATCTGCCCGCCTGCAGTGCAGCATGGTATTGTCATTCACAGACATAGCATTTCTATATACCAGCCAGCAATATATATGAGCCACTCACTCTGACAACCGACACATAGCGCCAACCTTGTGTGGGAAAGACAGAAGCCTATAGATACAACGACATGGTAGCAGGAGGAAATACTTAGACAGAGCCAAGTAAGGTATCCTGTAGTAACATGGAAAGTCGGCACTGTGTCCCAACATTACCACATAGTAAGAGTTGTTCTTAGGTGCCAGTGACTAGTAAAAGGAAATTAATCTTAATGGAAGACTCTGATAGTAGGCAGCTTTGAGATTCTCCCCCTGCCCCATGCTGTTGTTTCCCAGCATGCCTTGGGAGTTAGCCACATGTTCACGATATACTGATAAGTATACGATTATATAAGTACCTCCAACAGACTTGTTCTTACTCCACAATCCAAGAGGGCATAGAGTTAGATTATAATAGTGTGCTGCGTGCAGCAAGGCACTGTGCCGAAGCATGCAAGGGGACGCAATACACTTATACGGTGTCCATGTCGACCAAAAAGGTCAACTTGTATGCATTTTGACCATGTTGCCCTAAAGAATGCCGGCCTTTTGAACATGACATATTTTGGCTGCCTGACAGTGCTTGTCGGTATTTTGGAATGTCGGGAAATAATACTGAGCCCGTTGCTATAATGAACTATATAGTTTGGAAGCGATATCATTATTTCGCACAGGGAGTGCCCACCTTTACACATGCACCACCCTGCATGGGACTACATAAATGTCCCAGCACAATGTTACTGCCTATGGCAACAGGTGCCAACAAGTGAAACAAAGGAACAAAGGGTTAGGGTGAAAGCTGGATTTCTCCGCAAACTATTCGGTGACCCTAATCTACCCTAGTGCCTCCCAGTTAGCAGCAGGCAGATCACCTTTGGAGACTTCTGAATGTGTTCCTTGTAATTTTGGATCCTGGCTGTCAAGGCAGCAACTGCAATTATAAAAGAATAAATAAATAAATAATAATAATAACATACATACAATTAACAGAGAAAAAGAAAGAAAAAAGGATAAGAGAACGGAAACCCGATGGTTCTCCTACACGTAATTTAAAAACTCAATCAAAAGGTACACCATGGATTACACAGTGAATTCACAGACTGAAAATGTTATGGAACTTTTAGGATAGACAGAGAAAAAACTGTCTCTATCCTAAAAGTTCCATAAAATATTTGTTTAAAAAAAAAAAAAAAAGTCTTATATCATAAATTTATCCTGAAGGCGAGTATCGGGCTAACCTATTATCAGGGATTACACCTTGTCTGCCTCCTGATATGTGGGTGGGGGTGGGGGGGGATTAGGACACTGCATCGGGTCTAATAGAATAACCCACAGCTAACCTAGTGGGTCATTCTGATCTGATCAGTCCCCGGCGTATTCGCACCGGGGGCCGATGTTTGCGTTCTGTGCATGTCTGCTGTGTGGACACCTTCGGCGACTTGGGCAGCGTTTCCTGGGCATCCCCATGTGCGATCGCAGACGGTCCCTGTTGTCAGATTGGGCGCTCTCAAATATAAGTCAGCCTAGGCAAATGAGTGGCACAATCATTCGATGGTCGGTGACCATCGAATGATTTTGCCCCCGTACTCTCCCTGGCAAATGGAAGTTTATGCAAAACATCCAATCGCAATGCGCCGAGAATGTGTTTGCTAGCCCGGCGGGCGGCGTTAGATGGCTCATTAACGAGCCAACCAGAATCACCCCTGTAGTTACAAAGGTAAATAATAGGATATCCCACATAGAATCCCTGATCCAAGACTCTGAAGGGGAATGAGCATCCTCTACTACGGCCTCATTTGTCCTTGAAGGAGAATTTCATCCTAATGCATTATAATCACCATTATATCCAGCTCTCTGTGACACATTCCCACAGAATCGTGGCCAAGTGCTGAATGCCCAACTGGTCATACACTATATTGTGGCTGACCTGCCAACACTACGGTACGCGGCCGTTACCAATAACTCTTATTTCAAAGTTGTTTTCAGAAATCGGGATAATTAGATGACCAAGTCTACTGTATGTGTGTTAATCTGTATTCCTTCCCATCATTCACCAGGCCTCTCCCACTCGTGACATGTCCACCTCTGTAACATTGCCAGAATCATTCCTGGTCTCATCCTGGGCGCATCTTACCATCTCCCTCACCGACAAAGGCCTCGACCATAATATCTGCACACATCTCACGCTTCATTTCCATACACATCCCATTGTGCTCTCATCGCTCTGCCAATGACTGCAGCCCCTCGTCATCCATGACCAATTATAACCCATCTATGCTTAGACGCTCCCCACCTGACCGCCTAAATCTCCAGGATCCAACTCTGCAATGTCACTAGAAGGACCCTCTCTCCTTTAGTGAACTCCGGCGTAATTGGCCAGATGTACTAAGCTTGAAAAAGTGATAAAGTACCAGCCAATCAGCCCCAACTTCCATGTTACCGGCTGAGTTTGAAAATGACAGTTAGTAGCTGGTTGGTTGGTGGTTTAAGACCCTCCCTTTTAGCACATTTCCAGGCTTAGTACATCTCGCCCAGAGTTAGGAAACAGCCAGTTCCCCATTTTGCAATGTTCCTTACGGTTGCTGCATCCCGTGCTCACCATGTGAAGTGCACTATTACACAACTACACAAGCAGACACACAGCCATGGATCAGACCACACCAGTGATTAGTGACTAGTGGAACAGGACGTTAGATAGAAGCTGCAGGAAATGGGACGATAAACAGGTGGGCAGGCAGGTCAGTAACAAATAGTATACGGATGAGCACCACAAGATGTGTAATCAAATGAATGGGAGAGCAGGTAGGACAAGTTGGTGTATCCCGGGACTGAGAACTAGAAGCTTTATTGGAGGCTGGAAACACAACAGTAACATGAAGTTAGCTATAAATGTAAAAGAACCACTGAATGAGAGAGGAGATTTCTAAACCAATAATGTGGATGAGTTTAGGGATTGTTGGTATTTAAGTATGTGGGAAGCGGTAGCATTCGGCCGGGGTGGGTAATGTATTATAGGTTTCAGCACTGAAGGGGGGGGGGGATTAAGGATTAGGCTGCAACCCACACAGGTATTGAGCACGGTTGTCCCAGTTCTATGAAGATATGAAAATCTACACAGTGTAGCTGCACGCATCCTTACTGGTCAAAGGCAAGATGACTAGCTAAGCCCGCTCGAAGCAGAAGCTTCGAAAGCTAGTCTGCTACCTTTTGATTGCCTCTGTGTTTCGGTATGTGTGATTGCCCCTGTGTTTCTGTATGTGTGAAAGAGATGTAGTTTCACTCGCTGCCAGCAGATGGCAGTGCCTCGGTTACACACGGACACTAGACATATATAGATGATACTAATAAGCCTGTTCGCAGCAAAAGCTTTGGAGGCTAGACTGCTACCTTCTGTGTTTGTGCATGTGTGAGAACGAGATGTAGTTTCACTCGCTGCCAGCAGATGGCAGTGTTTCGGAGACTCGCGGGCACTAGACACATATATAGATGATGATATATAGGTCTAGTGTCCGTGTGCAACCGAAACACTGCCATCTGCTGGCAGCAAGTGAAACTTCATCTGTTTCTTTCACAGATACAAAGATGCAATCACACAAAGAAACACAGAGGCAATCACAAGGTAGCAGACTAGCTTTCGAAGCTTTTGCTTTGAGCAGGCTTATCTAGCATAAACATTTTACCTTTGACCAGTAAGGATGTGTGCGGCTTCAATGTGTGTTTGCAGGTGTGCAACGTCACAAATGTATAACGGGGTTTATGCCAGTGGTCCATGCACGCAGATTCTCTATGTAAACCTATTTCACCATAACCCCCGGCCCCACCAATGACACGTCACACTCACCGCGGACTTCTGTAGACGTCCTGTCATCTGGAGTTCTCTTCACTTTGTCCACAAGTTGCTGTATTTTAATCTTGAGTTTATCAGACTAGAGGACATATAAAGAGAGAAGCCAAATAAGAGGGAATTGAGGCACAGTCATTTTCCCCATCATCGCCGTCCATACATACTGGGCAAAATCGCCCCGTGTCTATGGACCTAAACAGCTCATAGTGTGTTGAAGCAAGCACATTAGACAAAATGGCATTTTACCTGTCTTCTAGTTGCGGCTTTGTTATAGCAGCTAGAATGCCAATTATTATATAAGTAATATATCTTTATGGTAAAAGCATTTTCGGTACTCTTTACCTAGCACGGCGCCCATCGTGGTCATCGCGGGCATTGAATGCACTAAAAAATCGGGTGCGACGCGACCAACGCGATGCCCGCGATTTCCCATAGGGAACAATGTTAAATTTCTCATTTGAAAGGTCGTAGGACGCGTACCGCCGCCCCTCGCGGGCTCGCTGCGCTCGCCACGCTTCGCGTTCACGTTGATCGTGGGGTGGCGTTAACAATTGTGGGGGCCATTTCACACTTCAGGGTGGGTATTTGGCCTCTCTGGGCCATTTAACATTGTTTCCTATGGAAAAATCGTGTCAATTGAGGCATTGAACAGGAAAATCGGGTCAATTGAGAAATTTAACATTGCTCCCTATGGGAAATCGCGGGCATCGCGTCGCACCCGATTTTTAGTGCATTCAATGGCCGCGATGCCCCCGATTTTTTTACCTGCGATGTCCATGATCAAAATCGTGGGCGCCGTGCTAGGTAAAGAAGAGTACCACATTTTCTGTAGTTCTTGAAGTCCAGGTCAACACAGCATTTTAACAAACATTTTAGTTTGGAAAGAAATGAGCCCCCTGGAAACATGGTGCCTGGTTATGTCAGACAAGGGCGTATTACAGGACCCATGTCCACTGCAACCATCTATACACGTCATTGGTCCAGTGCATGAGTGACTACAGCGAATGAGTGGGACTATGAAGATCTCCATGACAACAGGCATTGTAGGTGCTTACACATGAAGACCATGCAGCTGATGTGCCACAGGTAAAATGCGTATGGGTCATTAGGTCGACAGTCAAAAGGTCAGATTCATGAAAAAGGTAGATGTTTGCAAAAGGTTGACATGAATATGGTCGACATAAGTTTGTAATTTTTTGGGGGGTGCACGCCATGCTTCAGGCACTATTATAATCTCCCTCTATGCCCACTGGGATCGTGATGTAAGAACAAGTCGGGGTACTTGTGAGTTATCCGGGCGCCCGATGTGGTCATCGCATGCCATTACAATAAGCATACGATGCGACGCGATGCAACGCGATTTGACATCTCGTCGTATCGCGTCGCATCGTATGCTTATTGTATGGTATACAATGGGATGCGATGCGACGCGATTTTAACACTTCCCGCCCATTTTTAAACCCGCCCTCTGCCACATCTGGCAGAAAATCAGTGTGAGGTAGTTTCCAGAGGAGAGAACAAGTGATTTACAGTGTTGGTGTATTTCTGAGGTGAAATTTCGGACATTTGCCCCAATATTGTCCCATTTGGCCCCTTACACCTGCCCCATTTTGCCCCTTACACCCTATTTCCTAATATGGCTTTGGTGGATGGTATCTTCAGCCTCCCTAAAACTGAGGAAGAAACAGTGCAATTCCTGCAGGACAAAGGGCTGCTTCCATCTACAGCCACATGTCCAAATGGCCACCCTATGCGCCTGTCTATAAAAGAGCGCAAATGGCGCTGCTACATAAAAAGTTGCAGTAAAAAGCAGAGTCTGCGGGCCTCGCTTTTCTACCCCGGATGCAGGCTGCCGTTCATGACAATACTGCGCTTCATATATTGTTGGTGTGATGAACTCACTTCTATAAAATTCTGTACTAAGAACTTGAAAATCTGCAATAAAAGTACCATATTTTATAATGCATTGATGCGGGAGGCATGTCAATGCGACCTGATGTCACAGCCTCAACGCCAGATTGGTGGTCCAGGGCAAATAGTGGAGGTGGATGAGACACTCTTTGTCAAAAGACAGGCCAATGTTGGAAGAGTTCTCCCACAGCAGTGGGTGTTCGGAGGAGTGTGCCGGGAAACTGGGGACTGTTTCATGCTAGCAGTTGCCAAGCGAGATGCGCCAACTCTCATCAGTGCAATTGTGGAGCACGTCGCGCCTGGAAGCACAATCGTCAGCGATTGCTGGCGCGCATACAAAACTCAAGAACTGGAGCAGGCTGGTTACAGTCATTTAACAGTCAACCATCGCTACAATTTCGTAGACCCAGAGACTGGTGCACACACCCAAAACATCGAGAGACTGTGGGGTTGTGCAAAATGGCGCAACAAACGCCAGCGGGGCACAGCCCGCCATCACCTTGACTCATACATGCAGGAGTTTGTGTGGCGAAAGTGCCTGGCGGGAGACAGTGCATTTAACCGCATTCTACATGCGCTCACTTTGCTAGAGAAATAATTACGTTGTTTAATTATTGTGTGACATGTGTTGATTGTTATTATAATTTATTTCTGAGAGATGTTAATTACACAGTTATTCCCTTAAATTCAGTTGTCCTTAATGTGTCAGATATGAATGATATTGATGAATGATATTGGATGTTCACAACCACTCCACTATCAACGTGAACCCGAAGCGTGGCGAGCGCAGCGAGCCCGCGAGGGGCGGCGGGACGCGTCCTCCGACCTTTTCATGCCCTACTATCCACTAGGGCGTGGAGTGAGAATAGAATAGTGTGGCAAGCGCAGCGAGCCACCGAGCCCGAAGCGTGGCGAGCGCAGCGAGCCCCGCGAGGGGCCACGGATACCTTCACAGGTAAACGCGTCCCTTCGCGGGCTTCCCAGGTGTCCGCGTCGCCATGGACACCTGGGAAGCCCACGAAGGGACGCGTTTACCTGTGAAGGTATCCGTGTCCCCTCGCGGGGCTCGCTGCGCTCGCCACGCTTCGGACTCGGTGGCTCGCTGCGCTCGCCACACTATTCTATTCTCACTCCACGCCCTAGTGGATAGTAGGGCATGAAAAGGTCGGAGGACGCGTCCCGCCGCCCCTCGCGGGCTCGCTGCGCTCGCCACGCTTCGGGTTCACGTTGATAGTGGAGTGGCGTTAACAATGGGGATGGGACTGACATTGTGTCACTTTTTGTGTCACTTTCTGGGGATTTTGCCCTGCTAAAATCGGGTGCTGTCGCATCGCATGCCATGTGGTTAACATGCGATGCGACGTGATCACATTACATGGTACCCGATGTAAAATCGGGTTCGGGTGGTGATCTCGTCGCGTCGCATCGTATGCCATTTGGTTAACACACGATGCGACGCGATGCGAAATCGGGTTCGGGTGGTGATCTCGTCGCGTCGCATCGCATGCCATTTGGTTAACATACGATGCGATGCGATGCGTATACGACCAAAAATCGGGCGCCCGGATAACTCACAAGTACCCAAGTCGGTTTAAAAAAAATCATGAAAATCGCACGTCAACCTTTTTCTGTGTAGACCACTGGCATGTCGACCTTTTGTTTGCAACCTTTTTTCAGTGTCGCAAGAGCAAATCACGCCAAGGCGTGTAAGCAGCGCTAAAAAAGGTGACACACACCAAATTGCAGATGTAGTAATATTTTACTTAAATAGTATTGAAATTAAAAGACAAATAATGGGGTACAATAGAAAAATACAAAATTACACAATAAAAACAATAGGTACCATAAAAAGCAATTCCTCACATCACAAGCTGGGATAAGTGTGACTGTATTAAGTCCAGTGTAGGACAGGAGATATATATCACGTGATAATACGAAAGTGGGGAAGAAAAAAGAAAAAAATCTTTTGGATTACAGGTAAGTGCACGTTACCATTTGGTGGACGATCTGTGTAGTAACCACGGGTGGTAGTTGGAATCTTCACCCGGGTAGACGATGATTGGTGGAGAGTGCTGTCGATTGGCTTCCGCTAATGATGTAGCCCCCTGTTGATTATTTGGTATTCTTTTTCGGGGGGGGGGGGGGGGGGGGGGGGGGGTGGATTACCCCAACAATTTTCCAATAAGCGGTGTCCGCCAAAGGGTCGACAGGGATAACTCGGAAAGATGGTGGAGCAATGTCCTCCTGTTAGAGATGGCAAGCTGAAAATATGCCGCTGGATGTTTTCCAGGAGAGACTGTAACCACCAAGCCCAATTAAGGGACTGCGATAGTGAGCAGGGTTTTTCAAATGGATGAATCCGTGGATCAACGTGCACCAGTGGAGGAGTCAATCAAGATACAGTATCCCACACTTGGAGTGAAGAACTGGAGGTCTGCCTGACGCGTTTCACTGCCAACTGCAGCTTTATCAAAGGTATCTGGCAGTGACTGGGGTATGGGTATAAATACCCCTTTAATGAGCCCATAGATTACAGGTGTGTGCATCAAACATTAAAACAATCACATAAGGTAAACATAATATTCACTAAAACCAATACTAATAGGAGACAGACGTACTTTGTAGATTATATCACATATATATTTATGTAAAATTAGTACAATATAGAGAAAAAATAAATCACGAATGCTAATGAACCGGAAATAGGTATGGTCACATGATCGCTTAGAAATCGGTAATATAGTGAGCAAAATCAAGTTTCTAATCAGAGGAATAGAAGGGGGAATGAGGATTGTTGCCGAAAGTAATAAGAATGTTCTAAACAAAATAATGATACCTGTTTAGGAGCTGTGGGAGCGCTGATAAGCGGCTGTTGGAACGCAAATGCGTTCCATATGTCCGGAAGTAAGTACTTCCGCCGTCATACCGGAAGTAGACGGAGGAGAGCGGGGACAGCATTAAGCGCTGAACTCCGTTCGTCAGGAATATACCTCCCACTGCTGCCACGCCACTGGGCAAGGGCGGACAGCAGGAAGGAGTAAGGTGTGCATCTGAAGGTATCCCCCCCGCGAGCGCAGGGCCAATCAGTAACGATGTGCGTACGGGAAACATCTCCCCACGTACAACAATTAGCCGCACAGTGGTTCCAGGCTTGAAATAAGGATAAATAATGAACAAGGGATTGTACTAATATTAGTCACGTGATGGCAGCCCAGTATATCTGGGTTGAGAGGACACAGAAACAATTTGGATAAGCGATCATGTGACCTTATGGATCTCACATAATAATATAGATTTTAATAAAGATCTTAAGAGAATTGAGACCTAATAAACATCAAACTGAGTCATTATACCTATAAAAAGCAAAAATCAAATGAAAGTAGTAATAACATAAATAAATATTAATAATAACAATCACAGCATAGAAGAATGTGTCATGGTTATCACAGATGGTATTAATAGAAAAATATATATAATAATAATATTAATTGAAAAATAATAATAAACAAAGAAATAAAGTAACCATGATTTGTAACAAAAGGAGGCTGGAGTCTAAAGGATTTGGGTCACATGGTACTTTTGATTAATATTATGTCATTGGACCACCATAATTAATTCAGATAATACTTTATGATTAAACCATCATAATGCAGATATAATTATTTATTAATTCATATTTATTAGTAAGGAGTCAAAATATTATTTATGGTTGTTAGGATAAACCAGGAATAAATGGATAATAAATGGAATATATGGAGAGAGAGCAGAGAGAAAGGTATCAGAGTACAATATTCAGTTCCATGGCTTCATTAAGACCTTTAGGGAATAAACAGTCCATTTTAAAGGTCCAGAAAATTTCTTGCCTACATAGCGTGCGGAACCTATCTCCGCCTCTTTTTGTCGGAGGTATGTATTCCAAACCAATCAAAGATAGATCCTTTGGGTCCTTGTTATGGCGCTCAGAAAAGTGCCGAGAGACACTATGTAGCAAGGAACCTTTAATGATGTTTCTTCGATGTTCGAGGAAGCGAGTCCTCAGGGGGCGCGTGGTGCGGCCCACATATTTCAAATCGCAGGTACATCTTAACAAATATATGGTGAAAGGAGTGTTACAATTAATAAAGCCACGAACTTTCATGGTATCAGTGGACGTGTTCACCACTAAGGTTTTATTTAGAATGTAGTTGCAGGTTATACATTGTGTTCTGCCACATTTGTGGCAGCCAGTCGGTTTTGGGGGCAGCCAGTTACCATTTGACAGTTTCTTATTAATATTCGGGGGGTCACGGAGACAGCTGGGGGCAAGGAGATTTTTTAATGATTTGTTTTTTCGAAAAATGAAGGAGGGGCGTGACGGTAATACGTCGCTCAGCATTGGGTCTTGTTTAAGAATAAAATGATTTTTATTGATAATTTTCCGTATATCCCTGTAGTCCTTGTTAAAGGTGGAAATAAAAGATATATTATTAGGAGTATCTCTTGAGACTGCAGCATTTTTTCTATTTGATGGCCTATCACAGAGAAGTGAGTCCCTATCATGTACTCTACTGGCTTCGTAGGCTTCTTTTACTAAACCTTCAGGATAACCACAATCCTGGAAGGATTTCATAAGATTAGTGGCCTGTTGGTCAAAAGTCTCCAATTGAGAACAAAAAGTTTTTGACATTGACAAGTCTAAACTGAAACAGAAATCGGATTTCTATCCGATAAAGGCAAAAGGCACATGTATCGAGACCTTTTATAAAACCACACTGGAGGACTTCAAACAACTGTGTTCCTCCAGGAACCAAAAAGGGGCCAATAAATTTAAACCCAGTCTTGGGGACAATCTCAATGCCTGGGAAAGGAAGGCCCTTGTCGGTCTCACTGGGGACAGTTCCATTGTCTTCAGGGAGGCCGACAAGGGCGGAGGTATAGTTATACAGGACCGCACTGACTATGTCAGTGAGGCCCTGAGGCAGCTGTCAAACACTTCTTTTTATGTGGTACTTCAAAATAATCCTACCATTCCTTTCACTGTAGCCCTTAAGGAACTTTTGGATAAAGCAGTCTTGGAGTCAGTGATATCCAAAGATGAATATTACTTTTTGTTTAATCCACATCCCTCCACTCCCATTTTTTATCACCTTCCTAAAATTCACAAACACCTCACTTCACCACCTGGCCGTCCTATTATTTCAGGGGTTCACTCCCTCACTTCTAATTTGTCACAGTTTGTTGATTCTTATTTACAGCCACGGGTGTCCACCCTCAGATCACACATCAAGGATACCACTCACTTTTTGCAATTAATCAAAAATATTCAGTGGAAGAACACCTATCATTTTTTAACGCTTGACGTTGAAAGTCTTTATTCTAACATACCTCACGAATTGGGGGTCCAAATCATTCAGAAAAGACTTTTTGCTGATGGTGATCTGACGGTGGAACTTTGTCACTTCATCACTGATGCTATTTCTTTCATTATGAAACACAATTATTTTTTATTCCAGGACACGTTTTATCTACAGGTGATGGGGACGGCCATGGGGACCAGATTCACGCCAAGCTACGCCAACCTCTATATGAGTGAGGTTGAGGACCAATTTATTTGGGATTCCATCTATGGCGCGAATCTGGTCCTCTATGGCCGTTACATAGATGACCTTATTTTCATTTGGGATGGGGATGTCACTTCTATCACTTCCTTTGTGTCACATCTTAATTCCAATCCCTTTAATTTGAAATTCACACACTCTTTTCACCCCTCCACTATCAATTTTTTGGATATCACCCTTCAGGCTACCGATGGACTTATCCAGACCAGTAATTATCAGAAAACTGTCAACACCAATTCCTATCTCAACTTCAAAAGCGCACACTATCCCCCCTGGATTAAAAACATCCCCAGGGGGCAGATGCTGCGCCTTAGACGCAATTGTTCTCAATTGGAGACTTTTGACCAACAGGCCACTAATCTTATGAAATCCTTCCAGGATTGTGGTTATCCTGAAGGTTTAGTAAAAGAAGCCTACGAAGCCAGTAGAGTACGTGATAGGGACTCACTTCTCTGTGATAGGCCATCAAATAGAAAAAATACTGCAGTCTCAAGAGATACTCCTAATAATATATCTTTTATTTCCACCTTTAACAAGGACTACAGGGATATACGGAAAATTATCAATAAAAATCATTTTATTCTTAAACAAGACCCAATGCTGAGCGACGTATTACCGTCACGCCCCTCCTTCATTTTTCGAAAAAAACAAATCATTAAAAAATCTCCTTGCCCCCAGCTGTCTCCGTGACCCCCCGAATATTAATAAGAAACTGTCAAATGGTAACTGGCTGCCCCCAAAACCGACTGGCTGCCACAAATGTGGCAGAACACAATGTATAACCTGCAACTACATTCTAAATAAAACCTTAGTGGTGAACACGTCCACTGATACCATGAAAGTTCGTGGCTTTATTAATTGTAACACTCCTTTCACCATATATTTGTTAAGATGTACCTGCGATTTGAAATATGTGGGCCGCACCACGCGCCCCCTGAGGACTCGCTTCCTCGAACATCGAAGAAACATCATTAAAGGTTCCTTGCTACATAGTGTCTCTCGGCACTTTTCTGAGCGCCATAACAAGGACCCAAAGGATCTATCTTTGATTGGTTTGGAATACATACCTCCGACAAAGAGGCGGAGATAGGTTCCGCACGCTATGTAGGCAAGAAATTTTCTGGACCTTTAAAATGGACTGTTTATTCCCTAAAGGTCTTAATGAAGCCATGGAACTGAATATTGTACTCTGATACCTTTCTCTCTGCTCTCTCTCCATATATTCCATTTATTATCCATTTATTCCTGGTTTATCCTAACAACCATAAATAATATTTTGACTCCTTACTAATAAATCTGAATTAATAAATAATTATATCTGCATTATGATGGTTTAATCATAAAGTATTATCTGAATTAATTATGGTGGTCCAATGACATAATATTAATCAAAAGTACCATGTGACCCAAATCCTTTAGACTCCAGCCTCCTTTTGTTACAAATCATGGTTACTTTATTTCTTTGCTTATTATTATTTTTCAATTAATATTATTATTATATATATTTTTCTATTAATACCATCTGTGATAACCATGACACATTCTTCTATGCTGTGATTGTTATTATTAATATTTATTTATGTTATTACTATTTTCATTTGATTTTTGCTTTTTATAGGTATAATGACTCAGTTTGATGTTTATTAGGTCTCAATTCTCTTAAGATCTTTATTAAAATCTATATTATTATGTGAGATCCATAAGGTCACATGATCGCTTATCCAAATTGTTTCTGTGTCCTCTCAACCCAGATATACTGGGCTGCCATCACGTGACTAATATTAGTACAATCCCTTGTTCATTATTTATCCTTATTTCAAGCCTGGAACCACTGTGCGGCTAATTGTTGTACGTGGGGAGATGTTTCCCGTACGCACATCGTTACTGATTGGCCCTGCGCTCGCGGGGGGGATACCTTCAGATGCACACCTTACTCCTTCCTGCTGTCCGCCCTTGCCCAGTGGCGTGGCAGCAGTGGGAGGTATATTCCTGACGAACGGAGTTCAGCGCTTAATGCTGTCCCCGCTCTCCTCCGTCTACTTCCGGTATGACGGCGGAAGTACTTACTTCCGGACATATGGAACGCATTTGCGTTCCAACAGCCGCTTATCAGCGCTCCCACAGCTCCTAAACAGGTATCATTATTTTGTTTAGAACATTCTTATTACTTTCGGCAACAATCCTCATTCCCCCTTCTATTCCTCTGATTAGAAACTTGATTTTGCTCACTATATTACCGATTTCTAAGCGATCATGTGACCATACCTATTTCCAGTTCATTAGCATTCGTGATTTATTTTTTCTCTATATTGTACTAATTTTACATAAATATATATGTGATATAATCTACAAAGTACGTCTGTCTCCTATTAGTATTGGTTTTAGTGAATATTATGTTTACCTTATGTGATTGTTTTAATGTTTGATGCACACACCTGTAATCTATGGGCTCATTAAAGGGGTATTTATACCCATACCCCAGTCACTGCCAGATACCTTTGATAAAGCTGCAGTTGGCAGTGAAACGCGTCAGGCAGACCTCCAGTTCTTCACTCCAAGTGTGGGATACTGTATCTTGATTGACTCCTCCACTGGTGCACGTTGATCCACGGATTCATCCATTTGAAAAACCCTGCTCACTATCGCAGTCCCTTAATTGGGTTTGGTGGTTACAGTCTCTCCTGGAAAACATCCAGCGGCATAATTTCAGCTTGCCATCTCTAACAGGAGGACATTGCTCCACCATCTTTCCGAGTTATCCCTGTCGACCCTTTGGCGGACACCGCTTATTGGAAAATTGTTGGGGTAATCCACCCCCCCCCCCCCCCCCCCCGAAAAAGAATACCAAATAATCAACAGGGGGCTACATCATTAGCGGAAGCCAATCGACAGCACTCTCCACCAATCATCGTCTACCCGGGTGAAGATTCCAACTACCACCCGTGGTTACTACACAGATCGTCCACCAAATGGTAACGTGCACTTACCTGTAATCCAAAAGATTTTTTTCTTTTTTCTTCCCCACTTTCGTATTATCACGTGATATATATCTCCTGTCCTACACTGGACTTAATACAGTCACACTTATCCCAGCTTGTGATGTGAGGAATTGCTTTTTATGGTACCTATTGTTTTTATTGTGTAATTTTGTATTTTTCTATTGTACCCCATTATTTGTCTTTTAATTTCAATACTATTTAAGTAAAATATTACTACATCTGCAATTTGGTGTGTGTCACCTTTTTTAGCGCTGCTTACACGCCTTGGCGTGATTTGCTCTTGTGTTTTCTGGTGGTGGGGACTGACTATCCCCCCTTGAGCAGCAGCTTATACCCTGAAGAGCACCTCTCGTTAAGCGCCTGTTATTTTCCCTTGGCCTTTGGTCTTGGGAATTTTTTTGTTCTTTCCATTTTTTCAGTGTCGACCTATCCCATGTTGACAGATAGTGGTTGACTAACTGACCTAACGACTGGTAAAATAACTAGCTTTTCTTATGGTATAAAAGCAATATAAAAGCAATATTTCTCTGCTGAAATACAGACCAGACTGTACTAGAAGCAACACAGCAGAAAGTGACACCCCAGGTAGGAAAGAGGTACTGCATACATTTTGAAAGGTGTAGGGTACTAGAATGATCACTACGCAAGTGCAACAACCCTGCCGGTAACCTTTGCTTCTGCAGACTGGATCTTATGGTGCCCATACACTTGGATGATATTGCATACAATACTTCGATTTCGACCTCATGTGTGCGATAAATTGAAGGATTGTATGCAAATCGAATGGGTCCCCGACGCGATGCGTGAGCCCGCCGGTCGCACGTCGGGTCGATAAATATTATGAGCTGCACATAATATCATCGAGTGATCGCATGTGGTTTTTTTCTGGGGTCGCGGTGGAGCGCATCGCTTTGAAGGAGCGCTGGCAGAATTTGAAAAAACTATTTAAAACATTCGGCGACCCTCTGATTTGCCTAGAGTGCTCTGATTGGCTGTGAGGCATCAGCACTTGGGAAGTTTTTTTTCCTGGGCCTTTTACAGCTGGTAACACCAGATAACTGGACTCTTGTATCCTTTACTGGCTACTGTATAAAAAAAGAACACTATCTGCCAATGGAGACTGCCTGTGCCACCTGTTTCTGAGACAATACCTAGTGCATGTTCTTAACAGAAGCAGGAATACGGTCTCAGAAAAGATTGCGATACATTTGTTTCTTGTTTTATCTTTTACAAAATAAACTGAAGGTCAGAGTTGTGTGGCCTGTGCTGAACAGTAACAGCCTGCTGGCATAGGATAGGAGCGGCAGGATAAACAGGCCAAGTCCTCTTATGGGATGATCAGCCCGAACCATCTGTAGAACTCTCAGCTACAGCAAATGATGAGGTGTGAATGGAGTCACCAATGACATTCTGCGCATATACCTAGTTGCACATGATCTCATCCCCAAACACTGAACTGCACCTGTGTGTGGTGACATCACCAACCCGGCATTAAGTCGGGTCCAGCTGCTAGTCTGAAAGAAGTCTCATATAACCGTGTGCAAAATCCCGGGTGCGAGAGGTGTCATGCAATAGGCAATAAGATAACCTGACAATGTTATACTGACCTGGCTCGCCATATCCAGGGACAATAATCGCTTAACAACGTCATCAACCCTGGAGGGAAATAACAAGAATTAGTGAAATATGGCGGACATACATAGGCCCTTATTCAGGCCCATTCGCATGCGGCCAGTGTTTTGGTTCTGTGCATGTGCTGGGTGCGTGCATCCACGGCGAACAAACTGTACGATGGGCGCACGCACCCATCTTTGCGGGTGGAGGGTGGCGTGGGGCATATGGGAACGCCCAGCATTTCATGGGCGTTCCCATGAGAACTCTGGGCGTTCTCATGCTAATGAGGCCGTGATGGACATCCAGGGGGGGGCGGGCAGCTGACATCTCCGGATGTCAGCTGCCCGCCCACTTCCCCTCGAGCATACATGCATACATACGGTTGCTCAGAGAGAATGCAAATTGGCATCTGAGCGAATGAACCAGAATAACCCCCATGATGTAGAATTTAGAAGGCAGTGACTTATAGCAGAGATCACAGTCAGAGACAATCTGCATTCTTCCAGGCTTCCATTGCCCTACAGAATCCTCTTCAAACACCTCACACTCACATACAGGGCCATCTCTAATTCCATTGCTCCATATATCTCTAACCTCATCTCCATTCATACACCCTCCCGCCCTCTACGGTCAGCTGACGACTGTCGTCTCTCCTCCACCCTGATCATTGCTTCCCATGCTAGAGTACAGGACTTTGCCCGTGCTGCACCCCTTCAGTGGAACGCACTCCCTCGCTCCATTAGACTCTCCCCGACCTTGCAAAGCTTCAAACGGGCACTGAAAACTCACCTATTCATCAAAGCGTACCCTTCCACTGCATAAACCAGCTGGTTCTCCGACCCCTTGCCTGTTTACATCCTGCTATCTAACCACCACCCACTCGCGTGCACCTCTTGTAATCGGTCTGTCTCCCCTTCCTACTAGATTGTAAGCTCCTCCGAGCAGGGCCCTCTTCCCTCCTGTTGTCAAAGCCCTCTTCTCTTCACATGTCACTCACAGCTCTCCTGTACTCACTCAGTGACCATCTTTGTCCGCATACTCATCTCCATCATTGGCCTCAAGCCTCTAGTTGTATGTTGATTGAGTCCTCACTACTTACATTTAAGCTGTAATGTGTATTGAACTGTGGTGCTCTTTATTTGTACTGTATTTTTGTTATTTATTCAATGTTATGCCAAGTTTTGTCGACCTGTATTGTTCCTTTGTACGGCGCTGCAAAACACTTGTGGCGCCTTATAAATAAAATTATAATAATAATAATAATTCTTCTGGCAGTGACTCAATGATTCTCACACATTAGCTGCACACTGGCTAACAAGCTCCGAGATCTGTCCAGTCCGGCACTAGGAACGGGACACGGTCATTGGGTCACCAGCAAGTTGTCAGACAGTCATTAGGTTGACACCGTTAGGTTGACATGCATTTCGGTCGACATTTGTCTAGGTCAACATGCAGAAAGGTCGACAGGGTCATTAGGTCGACATGGGGTTTTTCACTGTTTTCTGACCTGACATGTGCCGACAGGCGGTATTTCAAGCCCTACCATCCACTAGGGCATGGTGGGAGAATAAAATAGTGTGCCGAGAGGCACCGTGCCCGAAGCATGGCGAACGCAGCGAGCCATGCTAGGGGACGCGGTGCACTTTAACCTGTGTCGACATTCGGGTCAAAAAAATATGAAGACCGTGATGTAAAATTGTGTATGATCACTTACTGTAGATTATATTGATGTCATTCCTATTACAACTCACTACAAATAACATCGCCCATCAGGGTGTCTTACCGTTCCACACTTTGTACCCCAACATACTGTTTTTTAAGCATTGTAGGAGACAAGTCATCTAATTGGCTTGGGGCACCTAGGAGAAGTCAAAAACAAGGTATGCATCAAGAAATGGGATCTGGCTATATACAGCTGCATTCTATATCAGGCATGACCAAACTGTGACCCTCCAGCTGTGGTGAAACTACACATCCCAGCATGCCTTGCCATAGTCTTAGCATTCCCCAATAGCAAAACTGTGGCACGGCATGATGGGACTTGTAGTTTCACAACAGCTGGAGGGTCATAGTTTGGCCATGCCTGTTCTATATAGTAATAACACAGAATACACTTCAGACTTCAAATATATGATTTGTCAAGAGGAATTTGGCAACCTTCGCTAGTGCCCCATTTCCATTATAATACACACCAACCCTTATACGTCCTGTCTGATAATGTCAAATACAATAGCAAGCTAATAGTTCTTAGGGGAATATTCATCAAAGCTTTGAGAGGGAAACTACCCACCAATCCGCTCCTGATATTTTTCAAACACGGCCTGTAACATGACAGAAAGAAACTGATTGGCTGGTATTTTAGTTCTCTCCACTTTATCTTTGGCCAAGCTTTGAGAAATATCCCAAGACAGTAATGGATTTAAGTATTATGCCTCAAAAAAATCAAAATAGAGTTCGGTTTACGGACGACCTTGATCAATAAAAAAAAAGTCCAAGAAACATCCCAGACAGTAGAGGCCAGAAAGAGAAGTGTGTGAAAATAAAGCTTGAAAAACACAATAAAAAAAAAAAAAAGTTTTGCTACATTTTCCTGCCAATATATGTTTTGCAGTTTCTCACATACAAGTAGTGCCTTTTCACGCTCTTTGGGCGGTATTCAATCCTGGGCGCTAATTCCGACAGGGAAATAGCGCCCGCCGCCTATTCAATCCTACCATTTCCGACAGCATTGAAGGTGGATTTTGACTAAACAGATCTGACTTTAAAACGTGTCGGAAACGGCCGCGGACTGTCAAATTCACGGCCGTTTCTTGACAATCCGCGTCCGTTTTCTTGACAGGCGGAACATTCATTACGCCTGTCGAGTCTCTGTCCAGCTGGGCTGGGATTCTGACTGTCTTAACATTCCAACAGTGGGAATACAATATTTAATACCCCCCCTTTGTAACTAAACAATATCAGTATAAAGAGTCTATATTCCCAAATCAAACCCTCAAAGTGTTGTTCTAGTCACATCCCGTGAAGGTAATTATTATGACTACCATTTAAAATTGCATTTCACATCATTATAATTTAATTTAATAACGCTTTAACAAATGTGCCATAGAACGAGGGGTGTACAATAAGTATCTGGATGTACAGTGCATAAGTAGTATAGACGCAATATGACTGACTGGTTGGAACTCTACGCTTTGACTAAAGTTCTTGTGAAATGTCAAGACCCAGAAGCGTATACACTGCCTGAAGCAGACCCTATGAAATTGTCCGAAAATCGCAGATCGTCATTTTCACGTATCTGCGCCAGTGAGCGAGCACGTAAACTGTGATCACCTGGCAGAGGCACAGCGTTTCCTGGGAGAGGTCCAAAGAACACAGGTGTGTTCAGGCCACTTCGGAAAAGGTTGCAGCAGCTGCGCGATGTCAAGCGCAGCTGCTGAGACCCTAAACATGGACGGCCCGCGCCTGCTACGCAGCAAAGTGCTTCTACTTCAGCGATGTGCCTGAAAATTTTTGCAATTACATCACAAGGAAGGACCCACCGAGCGGGGCGGCCTTGCCCTGGGCTAGGAGGCCCCCCACAGACTACCGCCAAGTGTTACAGCTACAATTTCGCTAAACTGCAACCCAGGCCCATAAGTAGCACTGCACACCGAAAAAATCAGCATGTTGACTTCCTTCATGCACCTGTTACGGAGCTCAACTGAAGTCTCCGGAGAGCCATGATCTTCTACAACAAGAGTAGTCTATGACAGCAGGAGGGTTTTGACTGATTGCAAGCTGCTTTTGGGGAGGAAGCACCATCCCAAAGCACCGTGTTTGGGTGGTTTGCAGAATTTATGTGCGTTTTACAGCCCCTGGAAGATGGGAAATGTTGCAGCCAACCTGTATCACGATTGCCGAGGACAACATTGCTGTCATGGGGGGGAGGGGGGTCAGGACGTAGTTGAGATGGACACCAGGATGACTGTGGGCAATATAGGCATCTCACTGGGATCCATCCACATGATACTTCATGAAACACTTGGCTCGGGCAAGGTTTCTGCGTGCTGGGTGCCCCATCAGCAGCATCGAGAGCAGAAGGAAGCTCGGTGACTTGGTGCTGCACCATGCTGGTCAGATTATCAGTGGTTATGAATTCAAAGTTTTGACCCCGTGACCAAAGAAGTTGCCAAGTCTACCTCAGGTGGAGTTGCGCCTCCATAGGCGTTCCAACTTGAGTGGAGCATGGCCAAGCAGATGGTGCTTAGTTTTGTGGCGCTCCGGGGACTGGTACGCCAACCAGTACCTGACGCAAATGCTGGAAGCCATCTCCAGAGGTCTTCTAAAAACTCGGGCTCATAGTGAACTTCTTCATCAAGACAATGCACCTGCCACAAGTCCAGGAAAGTGGTGGAATTTCTGGACCATGTATGCATACAGTATCTTGGTCATCCACTGTGCAGGCCAAATCTGGTCCCTTGAGACTTCTTTGTGTTCCCACAATGCAAGCACAATATGTGTGGGATTCATTTTGAGTCACCAGAAGCTGCAGTCGAGACCTTCATACAGCATTGTACTGGTCCAGCTACTTCACCAAGTGCTTTGAGGGCATCTAACTTTGCAAAGGCTCCTCTGGTGAATAAAATGTCATTTTTCACTTTGTTTGTAAATAGAATACTTATCGTGCACCCAAAAACTTATTATACTCCCCTTGTATACATATTCTTTCAGCTTTAGAATACTGACCATCTTTCATCACTGCGTATGTTCTTGCCACTTGAATAAGACTTGGGCCTGAAAACATAAATAGGAGACTAATAAATAACTTTACTGTAAGATGTTTTAATAATGACTTATGTTCTATTGGTTATAAACCACCCACGTCAAGCGAAATCAATAAAATGAGTTCTAATCATTCAGAAATGCAGCACTTGCCCCATTAAATATCAACTCCTATTGCTGTTATTCGCAGCAGTGAGACACTTTATTAAGGTACTTGTATAGATTGTAAGCTTGCGAGCAGGGCCTTCCTACCTCTATGTCTGTCTGTGATTAGCCGGTTTGTCTTATCACTGTTAATTCCAATTGTAAAACACAACGAAATATGGCGCGCTGTATACGAAACTGTAAATGAATAATAAATCAGGGACTTCTGCTGTATACTGCCTCTAATAAGAGTGTACAGTACAGTGACAGCTTTTACCATTACTATACTGAATACTGTCCTGGGCAGCCTTTTTACCATATAATAAATAGGCCTCTTAAAGGTAGACAAACCTGCGACATTGTGGCTTTTTTTTAATAGCAGTTTTTAGACCAGATAATTAAAAATGTATTATTGTGGCAAAAGGAAATGAGTGTTCACCCAGATTTATTTTTTAAAGAAAAACAGGGACAGAGTTCCAACTTGAGCCCAGCCCTGCGATTGATAAACGTGATCGCTAATGGAAACACTGAATCAGGGGCAGGCAGGTGTGTATGTGCAGTCAGCAGACCGTCATTAGGGCGGATTCTGGTTTTACCAAGTGCCAGAGAGACCGCCCCACCTCAAATCTGCCTGCCCACCCTGCGCCGCCGGTTGTCCACACGTGTCCGCTGCAGGAGAAACCATTCGATGTGGCCGTCCATTGATTGATTTCTCCGGTGCCCGCAAATAAAAGTCAGTGGAAACTGCATGTACCAAGACGAAGACAGGTCGGGCAGCTGACGTTATGATGTCAACCACCGTCTCCGGCACACATTGGCCCTCCAGAATTCTCATGGAAACGCCTTTTAAAAGCTGGGCGTTCCCATGGGCAACACCGGACCTCGCATACCCACGGCCTACCCCACTCCCTGCAAACGCATATCTCCCAACATGACCATCTCCAGGAGGGACACAATGCTCTGTTTCCGGACTTTCCTCTTAATGTATAATTACCTTCATCTGTTTTAAACAAGTTAATTGATAAGAATGGTGTTTAGGTGCCCATACACGTTGCGATTATCGCATCCTTTTTGTACTTTTAAAGTACAAAACGCATCTCATGTGCGATAATCGCACCGTGTTCCTGATGGGAATGCAATGCGATGCGCGTCCCCGCAGGTACAATATTGTAAAGGACAAAAAGTATCTGCATGCAGTACTTTTTGTGCTTCATTGCATCGCATCAGTACAGGAGTACATGCGATGCGATGTCCATTAGTAGCTATCAACTTAAAAAAAAAAAAAAATTGCATCCGCACATGTAAGGGGATCGCATCCCCCTACAAGTGCCAGAATCATACGGCACATTTTAAAGTACAAAACGTACAGCCCCATATCTGAACGTGTATGGGCACCTTTTCACCACAGGTGAGGGTAATCATATATGAAGAGGGAAGTCCAGAAACAGAGCATTGTGTCCCTCCTGGAGAGGGTCATGTTGGGAGGTATGCAAATGGCTCGGCAAATAAGCCGTTCGCAAAGGTGACCATGCGTAGTCTCCAAACCATCGGAATGGGGCCAAATTCACCCGGTTCCAAAGTGACTAGAATCACCCCTATTGTCTGGAAATGTCTTACAAATTTTTTTTATTACATTTGGTACATTGCGAGTGGTCGACAGTAACCATGTTTATTAGTGTGTATGCACATTTGCCGATCCCGTCCTTTTGGATGGGGTAGGCCAATTTTTCACACCCCCACCCCGGCCTTCTGGCTGGGGTTCTCTTTATTATTTCTTTTCCTTCTTCACGTTCGTCACTTTTTCATGTTTTCTGTAGTGTGTCACGTTTTTTTTGGGTTGTGTGGTTGACCCTTATGGGCCTACCATTCCCCAATGTACCGAAGCTCTCATCCTTTTGGGGAGAGCTTTGGTCCCCTTGACGGCGACCCTGAGCTGCAAGGCGGATGGAAACCTAATGCGGGTCTCTCCAAACCTTCGGGTGCGGAGGACCCACCGTCCTAACCCTGCCGGGGGTTGAGGAAAGAGGGTCCCTCTGAGCTTCGGCAAAGAGGACCCACTTATCCCTTTTTTCCCCTCTTCGGCCTTATGGCGGAGAGGGGTTAGGGGAAAAACGGGGCCCTTCTCCTTTGGGAGAGGGTCCATTCGATCGCACGACCCCCTATGCACGTGTTTAGGCACAGCACTGGTGGTAGGGAGCAAACCTCGGGCTCCTGAGTGTTTTCAAACTCATTTGCCGATCCCAGGTGGGATTGGGCCAACGACCGTCGTAAATGAGGTCTCCCTCGTCTGAGCATGTTCAGGCGAGGAAGGGGGTTGTTATCGACATGTGGGAGCGCGCACCGTGAACAATATGGAGTGTACACACTAAGCAATAGTGTTCACAATATCGCTCAGAAGCCCTGATATTGTCAGCAATATCGCCTATGGGGCTTTAGCCGTGCACAGCATGGGTACAAGGTACACTAATTTGAGACTCAGGTATCTATCAATATTGACACACAAAAAACGTGAAAAACTCATGTAGATCTTTTCAAGTGTCGACCCTGTGAACCATATCCACATGAAATCCAGGTAGACATGTTTAGTGCAAGCATGCTGACATGTCCTCCTGTCAACATTCCCATGTCGACCTGGTGACTGACAACCTATAACCTATCTCCCCCAAAGTCCTCCAGGCACAAGTGTGTTTGTGTGCGGCTGCCCCCGGCCTGACTCCACCGGTCACACGCTACACGGACGGGACAAGTACCTGCAGCAGGCGGCCGCCTCACTGACACCAGGCCGGGGCCTGACCGGAGACCCCAGCACACAGCTCTCCGCAGCCCCAACAACATCATGCCGCCGCTTCGGTCACCGGCGTCACCACCGCGAGGCCTCGGCCACGCCCAGCGTATGACGTTGGCAAGGTCAGAAGTGAGGACCCCGCCCCCCTCCTGCTGTCAGCGCGAGTGAGGCAGTGTGGCGCGCGCACACGGGAAGTGTCCGTCCTGCGTCTGGTCCGGGCGGCCCCCCCCGGTGCGCGTCGTTGTGTCCCGTCCCCCTACCGGGCGGTGACCCGGTACAGAGGTCTCTTGCCCAGGCCATGGTGGGCTCCTGGCCAGCTCTCCTGTGCGCCCGGTGCCGCCGCCTCGTGACCCCGGCGGCCGCGCGCCTCCCTCTCCCGAGATGGGTGTCCGCGGGTACCCCCAAACCCGAGGGATTTAGGCCGGACAGGGTGGCCGTGGTGACCAAGACCACGCGCTATGAGTTCGAGCTGCAGCGGTACCGCTATGCCGGCATGTCCGAGGAGGAACTGAAAATGCTGGTGAGCAGGTGTCACGGGGGTTCCTGTCCCCCATCTCATGGGTTACTGTCTGTAGTGTGTGTGGGGAGGGGCTCCTGTCTGCCATGTGGGGTTCACTGGCTTTGAGGCGGGCTCCTGTCTGTAGTGTGTGTGGGGGCCCCTGGTTCTGAGGGGGGCTCCTGTCTGCAGGGTGGGGACCTCTGGCTCTGAGGTAGGGGACCCTGTCTGCAGTGTGGGGACAACTGTCTCTTTGGGGGCTCCTGTCTGCAGGGTGGGGACCACTGGCTCTTTGGGGGCTCCAGTCTGCAGGGTGGGGACCACTGGCTCTTTGGGGGCTCCAGTCTGCAGGGTGGGGACCAATGTTCCCTCTAATTTTACGAAAGCTGTGTGCGGCAAAAGATTTTGGCTGTGCAACTTTGGAAGGAAATTTTAATTTTTGTGCGTCAATTATATATAACTGGAAAATGACGTTCAGCATTTGTGTTAACTTTACTTAAAAATGATATTAAACATTTAAACATTCAAAACACAGCACGCAATGTAGTTATTGGGTGTAACACACATTAATTGAGTCCACAACTGTAAAAAGGGACCACTTCTGCTTTGTGCGCTCTGTTGTAATGTCTGTGCGCACGCTTGTCGAGTTGTTTGTGCGTGCGCACAGCTTAGAGGGAACACTGGTGGGGACCACTGGCTCTTTGGGGGCTCCTGTCTGCAGAGCGGGGACCGCTGGCTCTTTGGGGGCTCCTGTCTGCAGAGCGGGGACCGCTGGCTCTTTGGGGGCTCCTGTCTGCAGAGCGGGGACCGCTGGCTCTTTGAGGGCTCCTGTCTGCAGAGCGGGGACCGCTGGCTCTTTGAGGGCTCCTGTCTGCATCGCGGGGACCGATGTCTCTTTGGGGGCTCCTGTCTGCAGCGCGGGGACCGATGGCTCTTTGGGGGCTCCTGTCTGCAGCGCGGGGACCGATGGCTCTTTGGGGGCTCCTGTCTGCAGCGCGGGGACTGATGGCTCTTTGGGGGCTCCTGTCTGCAGCGCGAGGACCGATGGCTCTTTGGGGGCTCCTGTCTGCAGCGCGGGGACCGCTGGATCTTTGGGGGCTCCTGTCTGCAGCGCGGGGACCGCTGGCTCTGAGGGAGGGGCTCCTGTCTGCAGTTGGCGGGGAGGTGCTGATGCCTTTGTCTCTGAGGGGGGTTCCTATCTGTAGTCTGGGAACCACTGGCTCTCACCTGATGTGGGGTATTGTCTGTAGTCTGGGACCTGTAATCAGGTCATGTGTGCAGGCCACTGGCATTGATTTAATGGGGCATTTGCCTGAGATCTTGGTTCTTCTGACTGACACATGGCAAGTGGGGCTGAGTACCTGCCTCCAGCGAGCTATGGTGCCCACTTATACTCCAGTAGCCAGGGACCAGCGAATGTGCTAGCGCTGGTAGGCTCCAGTACATCAGCATCCATTAGATGTCTGCACTCCTGTATATCGGTATGTGTGGATTAGGATCTGGAGTACTTTTCTGTCACTACTGGTAAATAGTGCTGTATCTGTAATGTGGCTGCTATTTCTAATCCATTCATTCATACCCAGCATTCTACCATGGCGTAATTCTGATCAATGACCTATGTATAGTTATTTATTATACCAGTTCTGGGAAAATACCAGGGACTAATACAAAGTGATCTCTCCCCTGTTGTTCTCCTGGCGCTAGAACAGAGGTTTCGGTGACAGTCCCCTCTCTAGTACAGCGGCTAGGGAGGCCGTTTGCAGCCTTCAGAGCTCTGAGCATCTCTATGGTACATAAATACAGCAATCAAGAGATGTGCTTTCATGTTTGTCCTGAGAATGTTGTAACCGCACTGATTGCATCTCTGATTTGGCTGCTGTAAAGGCTCGTAACAGATTCTCTAAGGCAGGCTTTCCCAACCACAGTCCTCAAGGCACACCAACAGTGCAGGTTTTGGTGATATCCAGGCTTCAGCACAGATGGTTTAATCAGAATCACTCAGGTACTAATTAAGTCACCTGTGCTCAAGCCTGGATATCTACAAAACATGCACTGTTGGTGTGCCTTGAGGACCGTGGTTGGGAATGCCTGCTCTAGGGTCATGCACTATAGGGGGTATAGATTGTATGGTTGACCTAAAGATGGTCGACAGTCATTAGGTCGACATACTGCAAGGTCGACATGGTCTAGGTCGACAGTCAAAAGGTCGGCATGGGGTTTTTCACAGGACCGGGACATTTTACTTATGCGAGGGGAATCTCCGAAATATCTCTCTGGTGGGATTACATTATTGTCCAAGCAGTCCTCATAGGGCCTTATTCAGATCTGAGCTCAGTACAAATTTGTTCGGAAAAATGGGCAAAACCATGTGCACTGCAGGTGGGGCAGATGTAACCTGTGCAAAGAGAGTTAAATTTGGGTGGAGTGTGCTGAAACATATCTAAATTGCAGTGTAGAAATAATGCAGTCAGTATTTACCCTGCACAGAAACAAAATAACTCACACAAATCTAACTCTCTCTATACATGTTACATTTGCCCCACCTGCAGTGCACATGGTTTTGCCCATTTTGAGAACAAATTTGGGTACTTATGTATTATCTGGGCTCCCATGTTAAATGCACCCCATTTTTTCATACCCCTACTATCCAACTACGCATGGAGTTGATTTTATATAGTGTGGCAAGCGCAGCGAGCCACCGTGCCCGAAGCGTGGCGAGCGCAGCGAGCCCTGCGAGGGGACGCGGTCTCATAAGAAAAACGGGAGCCCAGATATTACATAAGTACCCAAATTTGTACTGAGCTCAGATTTGAATAAGTGCCATAGCTGATCTTGGCAGGATTGTTAATCTAGATGTCTCCTTTTGGGCTTAAGGCCCCCATACACTATGCGATTTTGGGCCGATTCCATGCGATTTCGGCACTTGGGCCGATAAATCGCGTGAAATCGTCCCAAAATCGCATGCGTGTGACATTTGATCCGATGCGCGGTCCCGTGCGCATCGGACCGGATCAGGAGGTCGGACGTTCAGCATGTACGATCACGTCCAACCTCCTGCAGGGGGGGGGGGGAGGGGGGGCGGGCAGCAGCGGCTCTGAAATTACCTCCTGCAGCAGGGGGGTGCCGGTGACAGTGGGGTGGGCGGCGGTAATAATCTGCGTGCTGTCACTGTGCAGCGGGCTGGCAGCAGCGTCTCTGGGTGCAGCGGGGGATGCCGGTGACAGTGGGGCGGGCGGCGGTGATAATCAGCATGCTGTCACGCAGCGGCGGCTATTACATCTTTAAAATGACGTCAAATGACTATCCGGCTTCTGATTGGCTGAGAGTGTGCTATCTCAGCCAATCAGAAGCCGGATAGTCATTTGACGTTATTTTAAAGATGTAATAGCCGCTGCTGCCCGCTCGGCGCTGAGTGACAGCATGCTGATTATCACCGCCGCCCGCCTCACTGTCACCGGCATCCCCCGCTGCACCCAGAGACGCTGCTGCCAGCCCCCACTATCGCCGGTGAGCGCCCCCCCCCCCCCACACTGCTCCTCACCGCCCGGCAGCTCCCCGGTTTGTTTTATATGTGATAAATCGCATGCGATTTATCACATGTAAAAAATGCCACATCAAGTGCCAAATTGTATGTGAGCCTCCCGGGGAGCTGCCGGTGACTTTTCTGAGGGGAGAAATTGCCCCAAATTATGGGGGGCCTTTAGTGCAACTGCCGCTTTGTGTTTAATGCCAAAAATTCCATTTAGTCCCCGAGCAGCAAATTTCCAACCCCACTTAAAAAATAAAACTGTCTGAGAAGCTTTAATACATACTACTGTCAGATGTTGGCTCTAATTAACGTGATCAGGTTTGAAGGCCAATCCTTTGCTGCAGTATTAAGTGCTACCGAAGCTTGCGTTCAGAGAGGGTCACAAGTTCAAGGCCAGGTGCAGCACATCCTGTTTCAATAAATAATTGCTTTTTTTTCGTACTTTTCCTTATCCGTTGAAGTTTTCAAATATTTGCTGAAAGCAATAAGGAAAGGTATTCATTGTTTACACATTGTATTCTGTATTATTGTAGTAAGCCATGCGCGAGGACTCACTGCACTTATACTGTGTCCACATCGACATAGCCACCAAAAAAGTGAAAAACTCCTGTTGACAATGTGATCATCAACCACACTGCTGTCGATCATACCCTTGCATCTAACTTTAGCTACTGTAGATCTAGACGCGGTTGACTATCTTTAGGCGTCTACTAGACCGGTTAGACCTAAGGGTGGTTGACCATAACATGGTCACTCAAGATCAGTGGTTCTCAACCTCTGTCCTCAGGGACCCCCAACAGTGCACGTTTTCCAGGTCTCCACACAGAATCACAAGTGAAATAATTAGCTCCACCTGTGATCTTTTAAAATGTGTCAGTTAATGAGCAGAGGTGCTGTGCTCCTGCCGGGTGACCTGGAAAAGGTGAACTGTGAATGACGGCATCCTGGAGTATCAGAATTTTTTTTCTTCACGGCACCCCTAGAATAAAAAATTTTCTTATTGAGAGATTTTGAAAAAGATATTTAATTAAGGAAATTGTGTTTATATGCACATCTTTAGGTTTAATTTTGTGGGAAGAGACAGGATTGACCTCTATCAGTCCACATAGTTTTTGATTGGCAGCCACCAGCTCTGGTTTTGCCTATTACAGTGACCATGAATAATATGCATTGGTCCTGGACAACCAACCCGAGGCACCCCAGAAAGAGTCACGGGGCACCTGAAGTTGAACAAAGGTCAACATGGGTTTTTTAAATTATTTTTGGGGATTTTTTTTATATTTACTATCCATGTGGAAACCGGTTATGGCAGTGGTTCCCAAATGGTGTGCCATGGGACCCTTGCAGGGGTGCCTCGACAAACCAATGTTGAAGCTGGATTGGCTTGATGGGCCCTTCCAGGCTCCCACAACAGCTCAATGGGGTTGAGATTTGGTGACTGCATTGGCCACTCCGTTACAGACAGAATACCAGCTGCATGATTTTTCCCTAAATAGTTCTTGAATAATTTGGAGGTGTGCATTTGGGTCATTGTCCTGTTGGTGGAGGAAATTGGCTCCCATCAAGCGCTGTCCTCCGGGTATGGCATGACGTTTACAAATCTCCCACTTTACCAGCATGGCATCAGGCACTTTTTTCACTGGATCTGCATCTCACAAATGTTGTTCTGTGTGATCCAAACACCTCCAACTTTGATTTGTCTGTCCATAAATATTTTTCCCCAATCTTCCTCTGTCCAATGTACATAATCCTTTGCCCATATTAATCTTTTCCATTTATTAGCCTGTCTCAGATAAGGCTTTTTCTTTGACACTCCTAGCCTAGTAGCCAGCATTCCGGGGTCGCCTCTTCACTGTAGGCGTTTTGTGGATACCATTGAATGAAGCTGCCAGTTGAGGACCTGTGTCTATTTCTCAAACTAGAGACTCTAATGTACTTGTCTTCTTGCTCAGTTGTGCATTGGGGACTCTTCTCTTTCTACTCTAGAGCCTGTTTGTGCTGTTCTCTGAAGGGCGTAGTACACACCGTTGTAGGAAATGATTGGTTTCTTGGCAGTTTCTCACATGGAATAGCCTTCATTTCCGAAAAACAAGAATAGTCGAGTTTCACATGGAAGTACTTTATTTGTTGGTCATTTTTAAGAGTATAATCGAGCTCACAAATGTTATGCTCCAGATACTCAACTCGCTCAAAGGGAGGCCAGTTTTATAGCTTCTATAATGATCAAACCTGTTTTCAGCTGTGCTAACATAATTGCACAAGGGTTTTCTAATCATCCATTAGTCTTCTAACGCAATTAGCAAACACAATGTACCATTAGAACACGGAAGTGATGGTTGCTTGAAATGGGCCTTTGTACACATATGTAGATATTCCTTAAAAAAAGAAGTTTGCAGCTAGTATAGTCATTTACCACATTAACAATGCATAGAATGAATATCTGTTTAATTTAATGTTATCTTTATTGGAAAAAAAGGAAACTTCTAAGTGACCCCAAACTTAGTAGTTTATGTATTGGAGTAGTTTAGGTAGTGTATGTGCCCCTTAAAATATCAGACCTCATTGTTGTGTTTTGTAATCATAAATTAACACAGTAATACCCCTTTTACACCGCCGAAAAATCCGGGTCAGCGGCGGGTCAGACCCGGATCTTCGGCGGTGTAAATCCCTAACGCCGTGTCCCTTTACACGGGACTTCTACCCAGGTCCTGACCTGGGTAGAGGGCGGTGTAAATGGGAACGCCGGGTCGGATGAATACATGAATGGGGAACGTCCAACCTGCGGACCGCAGCGTCCGCAGGTTGGACGGGTTGTCAGCCTGACAGTCACTGACAGCCGGCGCTGCTGTCTGCTATACCCTGCAGACAGCAGCAGCGGCGGCAGGGGAGGGAGGTGAACGGATGCCTGTGTGCGGCATCCATTCACCTCCTGTGCGACGGCGGGGGGAGTGTGTGCGGGGACTGGGGGCAGCCTAGCAGCTTACCTTAGTGCTGGGCTGCCCCCAGCAGCGTTCCGGTCCGGCGGCGGTGATTGGCGCTTGGAGATGACATCGCGCTGTCATCTCCAAGCTCTGGGGGGGGGGCGCGGGTGCGGGTCGGGCTGTCCGCCCGGTGTAAATGGCACTAAACGCCGGGTCGCACCTGGCTTGAACCTGGGTCTAAAAAAGCCGGGTGCGACCCGGCGTTTTGGTGTAAAAGGGGTATTATTTTATGTCCAAGGCTGGTCTGATAATAAAGGCAGGCTTGGGGGTGTTCTATAGAAATCTATCGGCAGTTGTCCAAGTGATTATGTATATATAGACTGTTGCTAATAAGTCACCAGTGGTTTGTAGATAAACGCACTTCACTTTACTGCCAAAGTCAATAGCTGATGACATAAACCTGATCACACATCTGCAGATATGCAGCTCCTGTGTGTTGCTAGCATCTGAATAGTCCTGATTTAAATTCTGTTACAGTACAATATGGCAGTGGTTCCCAAACTGTGTGCCGTGGCACCCCGGGGTGCCATGGGACCCTTGCCAGGACCTCGAGTTGGTGGTCCAGGACCAATGAAATTGTAATAGGCAAAACCAGTGCTGATAGCTGTTACTCCTAAACTATGTGGATGAACAGAAGTGAATCCTCTCCCTCCCCACAATTAAACCTAAGGATAATATATAAACAAAATGTAATTAATGTAATGTTTTTCTAAATCAGAACTTTTATCCCAGGGGTGTTGTGGAAAAAAATTCTGATACTCTAGGACAAGGTTTCTCAAACTATTTTGCTCTGGGACCCCATCAGACAATAAAAATAATGACAGGACCCCAGCAAGTTACTGCAGAAGGTCATCACATCACATGTGTAGTCAGCAGACAGCACATACATGGCAGCATTGTGGAGGCACAGAGTGATGGGAGGAGTCTAATATACCATAATCCCCCCCCCCCCCCCCCCCCCCCCACACACACACACACACAGCCTAGCAGAATGCTTCTGTACAGGGCCAATTATTTCCATACACCCTAATAGAAGCTTGGTTGAGACCAGGTCCAGATCACAGGTGGTAGGGAAGCATCTTCAGGTTCATTTCCATGTTTACTCCCATTTGGACAAAGCTGTCCGTGAAGACGGGCTTATATCGGTAGATTGGTACTATGGTTGCTCTGTAGGGATTCCAGCTCAGGTGACGGATACAATATGAGGTTTCACCAGGCTGCACACATTGCCACTGTGTGGAAATTCTAAGCTGGCCTATTTTTTGCCATGATCTCATTTCAAAGGAACCCTGTTTTTTTTTTTTTTTTACAGGTTATTGGCAACTTATGTTTGACATTGGAATCTTTGCTTTTGTAGCCATCCCCGGGACCCCCTGTTCCTTCATAATACACATGAGGAGAGATGGTCACTTACTGCAATCTGTTGACTGTAACTAAGTAATATATTATATAACTTATAGCAAATGCTTCGAAAGCTAGTTTGCTACCTTGTGATTGCCTCTGTGTTTGTGCATTTGTAAGAGAGGAAGAGATGTAGTTTCACTCGCTACCAACAGATGGCAGTGTTTTGGAGACACACAAATGGACACTAGATATATATATAGATGATATCCACTGTTTGAAGTCCCACAAGAATCCTAGGCACTGCATACTAATGGTCTATGATTGGGCTTGCAATGCCCACTAGGGGCTTCAGCCAATCATGTTTTATTTGAATTTCTGTTTAGCAACAGTCAACCATTATCCTTTATATAGTCGCTGTGCCTTACAAAGTACTGAAACGGTATGAATAAAAGGGAATTACAGTACAGAAAAATTCAGGACATCGGTTATAAACCTGCCACATCCGCAGTTCTAAAACCCAACACAAAGGGGAAGGGGCATGACGACTGGTGACAGCTAGGAGCCTGGAGCAGTGGGTCAGGATGAAGGCTTTGATGAGGAAGTGGGTCTTGAGAGCCCGTTTGAAGTTTTGTAGCAAGGTGTAGTCTGATGCAGAAGGCGCGTTCCACTGGTAGGGAGCAGCATGGGTAACATCTTGGAGGCAGAAGTGGGAGGAGATAATTAGTTGGGGGGGGGGAGGGGGTGACACTTATTTGAGTGATGTGGGTGGGAGTGTGAAGGCATGGTAGAGGACTGTTTGAGGGCTTTGTAAGTGAGTTTGGGATGCTAAGTTGCATACGTACTAGAGGACTGTTTAAACAATATGCAGGATAACTATCAGTCACAGCAAACTTTTCATGTTTATTGTCAAGTGTGTACGCACTATCGTTAATGATGCGCGCTCCTGCGGGTTGTTGGCCACATCCTCTGCACATGCAGATCTATCTGACATTATCAATGACCATTATACTCCTGGATGTGGCTACTGGAAATATTGTTTGTGAAATTGCTCATATTGTGTGCACTACATCGTTTGTCAGGGAGTTTCAGGGTCATTTGGACAATCATGCAAGCCATGCAACGTGGCCAGTTTGTACCCAACTTTATATATAGTTTGAGTCTGAAGGAAGTGAGTCAGTGTAGTGCTGGAAGGAGATGTACGCTCCCTGATTGCAGCTGTTCATGGCTTTTCCATTCATTCTATTAAACTGTTCTAAGCTTTTTAAAGTAAACTGCTGTCCGGTAAACTGTCATTTAAAAAAATAAAATAATCTTTATTGATCTCTGCACTAGACATAGTGAATGGGTGCTGTGTGTCCATGTGTGATCATGCTAAAAAAAATCATTGAAATGTAATTGTTTTAATGTTAATAATTGCACGATTACAACTAAACACACCTGTAAAACTGGGATGCAGTTACAATCCCGGCGGTCGGGATCCCGGCGTTCAGAATCCCGACCGCCGAAATGCCGACACATTCTCCCTCCGTGGGTGTCCACGAGCGCAGTGAGCCCGCAAGGGGGGGCGATCCACGTCCCCCCCTTGTCGGCATTTCGGCTGTCGGCATTTCGGCTGTCGGGATTCTGAACGCCGGGATCCCGACCGCCGGGATTCAATACTGAATCCGTAAAAATGTATGGACTTTTTGAACGGTCAGCCTGCATATAGTGGTGTTATTTTATAATCTTTGCTCAAATTGAGGGGTCTATTCATACAGAAGTGAAAAGGATGGAAAAGGGAGCCGGTGGAGAAGTTTCCCATGGCAACCAATCAGCTTTGAGGTAACCTCTATCAAGGGGTGTGGATCATTTTATCGACCGCCATTAGGTTGACATGTGTTTTTTGTTTTTTTTTTTACTGTTTTTTTGGCCCGAATGTCGACACATTCGACATGGACACAGTTGGAAGGCAACCGCAGCCCCTCGCTTCGCTCGCAATGCTTTGGGCATGGTGCCTCACTGCGCTCGGCACACTATTTTATTCTCCCCCCACACCCTAGTGGATGGTAGGGCATGAAATACCGCCTGTCGTCTGCTCAAAAAAACAGTAAAAAAACCATGTCGACATTGTCCCATGTCGACCTTGTCCTACGTTGGCCTAAACACCTGTCGATTCCCCTCCCCCCCCCCTTTCGACTCAACGGTGTCGACCTTATGACTGTCGACCTAAGTGTGGTCGATAATTCGACCGTGTCCCCTATCAAGACCATTCTATAGAATTATACACAGCAACTGATTGGTTGCACATTCTCCACACCTTTCACTGCTCCATGGATGGGACCCATCAGAGTATATTGGTTATAAAGTCCCATGAACCTTTGATTTCACTTCTGAGCATTATAAATCCAATGTTCTGATTATTATATTATAGCAATATACAGCAATAATAATACAGAGGTCCAGGTTAAAAACTCATTGTATTTGGAAAAACTAAAGCTGTCACTAGAGGGATATTACATGCTCCTCGCTGGCAATGCACGCAGGGCCGACAGCATGTTGCTGATACATAGTGAGTGCACACTGGACAACATTTAGATTTTATGCTTTCTTACCCTCCTAGTGTGTAGTAAGAAGGCGACAACAAGGCCACAGGCCGGCAGTACTTTAAGGTGCCACAAAGTTTCTGCAGTGTCTTGTAGTTTAAATGGTACAGTAAAACGTGGCACATCAGTGATCAATGTAAAATGACACATTGGACAATACAGGGCAGAGAGGACATAGGCTTGAGTCACTGGGTGGCTAATAGAGGTGAGGCAATGGGAAAGGAAGTTTGTACAGCACTCAACAAAGGGGTAACAAACAGAAAAGCCGACTGTAGGAGATAAGAGACCGCGGCATTTACAGAAAGTGGTTCTGGGCAGGAATGGGGGCACTACCCATGTGGGGTATGGGTCATAAGGTGCCCACACACTAGAAAGATCTGCGATCGTAAGATGTGCGCATAAATTAGCCTTCAAATATTTTGCCCGTCCTGGACAAAAGATTTCAGGCAAGCGCACATCTTTACCAAAGATTTCTCTTAGATCCCAGATCTTTTGTTAAATCTTCTGATCTTTCATGCAGCGTGTAAGATCAGAAGATTTAGCAAAAGATCCACGGGAGCACGCATCGGACCGAAATCGGACGATTTTCGACCGATTCTAGGTAAACATCGGCTGATTTTATCGGAAATCGGCCAAAAAATCGTTCTAGTGTGTGGGCACCAATAGGGTCAAATCAGTGAAGGTCAACATACATTGACCACTTAAAGTTGACAGGGTTTACGTCGACACTTGAGATAGGTGCCCAGGGTCACAAGGTTGACACAAGCATTAGGTTGACAATGGGAAGGTCGAAAGTCAAAAGGCCAACATGTTTTTTATGGTATTTTTTTGCCCTGAATGTCGACCTAGTCGACATGAACAACACCTAATTGTAACGCATCCCCTCTGACATGGCTCGCTGAGCTTCCGTGCTTCTGACACGCCATTGTTGACCTAATGCTTGTGTCGACCTTTTGACCCTGTGTCGACTTATTTCAGGTGTCAACCTAAGCCATGTTGACTTTCAGTGGTCGTCCTATTGTATGTTGATATTCATGGGGTCGCCCTAGTGACATATACCGTGAGCATACTGTACATGCTAAAGCATTGTAGGGCTCTGAGCTTGGGAAGCCCCACAGCGAGTCAGGTGACCGTTACTCTCCTAGCTCAGTACGATTGCAGCTTGTTCTGTTAGATATAGTATTGGGAGCAGGTCACTATATAATGTTCTCCTTTAGTGAAACGTAATGGGATGTATATGTGTATTAAGCCCCTGAGGCTTCTCCTGACCTTGCAAGGAAAGGAACTAGAACTTTACATTAAACAACGTCTCACTCACACAGTTCTGTCCTTGTATGTGTGTTCCAGCTCGCTCTGAAGGGCTCCAGCTACAACGGTCTGTTACAGCGACATAATATCCACTCAGAAAATGTTGAGCGCATTGTAGAAAGTTTAAGGTACGTTGTCTTCTAGACTCATATTTTCTTTTTCACACAATCCTGTTTATATTGTGTTTTTAAATCCATTGTAAGGTGAGAAAAGTCTTAAGCAAAAATCTGGCGCTCTAGCACAACGGGCCTGATTCAAGTCCAACCCCCCCCCCAAAAAAAGCCCACCAAGTACTGATGTTGGCTGCTTTGCAGATGTCGGACTCGTTCTGTGTCACTGGATGCAGTTCACCTGCAAGTGTCAAGTGATTAACAGTCTGCAGCTTCTGGGGGTTGTTCCGGAGACAGCTGCCCTTTTGTAGGCGGACCAAGGCCCAGGCTCAGTCTTCGAGCTCCTGGACAGAGCTGCGCCGGCTGGCCTGATTGACCTAGTGGGTCACTCAGCCGGCAGATTGTGTAGCAAGTGATCTGACTGTTTGTAACCAGGGGAACTTGTATAGTTCAGAGAATACTGACCTGCCTGCTGAGAAGACTGCATTATACACTGCTGATCGGCCGGTGAGATCAGGCTTTGCTGACCCTTGGATTGTTTGGGTTACTGTGTCTTCAATCTAGCCATAGCTACTGTACTTGGGCCAACTGCCCTATGGTTGCCTGGTCCACGCACAGCAGAGCGCCATATACATGTGCATACTTATCGGTTCTCCCTCTTCTCTCAGGAATGCAGGCATTGAAGTTCGGGTGGTGAAAAGAAGAGACTATGACGAGGAGACGGTACGATGGGCTGATGCCATTATCTCAGCAGGAGGTAGACCCGAGAAGTTTGCTACTTACAATGTACTGAAAGCTGTAGGGTCAGATAGACCCCAATTATAGTGTCTCTATTGGTTGTTTTTACATCATTAATGTGGCCCTACTCTAGTGCGGATCCAACCTTCTAGTTTATAGTCTCTCAAAGCTTGTCGTCAAAGAAATCCTCGCAGCAGAGTGTGGCACCGTGTGAATGGACCTCAGTCACTGGGATGGGGGAAAATGTGCCCAGTAACCATCTGGCTAATGTAACTAACATTCGTGTGTGCCATCGCTTTGCTGGGTTCCTGCACATAGGACCTTATTCAGATCCGTTCCGCGCGGAGGACCGATTTTGTGCATATGCGCAGGCGCGTTTCTGCGCATGTGCAGATGCAGGGTTCATGCACCCACCCTTCACAGGGGGGCGGAGAAGGTTGGGGGGTGCCGGGCAGCCCCATTAGGATATAGGAACGCCAAGCGTTTCATGGGCGTTACCATGAGAATGTTGGGCGTTCTAAGGCTAATGAGGCCGCGATGGACATGCAGGGGGAGGCGGGCTGCTGACATTACCGGATGCCAGCTGCCCACCATGTCCTCGCACAGGGCGCCCGCAGTTTAGAGTCACTATAATAGGTGTCTCTGATCTGCGTGCACGGGAGAAATCATTCGATGGTCGGTGACTATCGAACGATTTCTCCTTGCCTGCGAATGGATGATAATGTAAATCATCCATTCGCAGACATGCACGGCGTGCGAGGGGGGGTCAGCCGGCACTGGGGGCGGCGGGCAGCCTCTGATGGACTCGCAAGGCTGCGAAATTAGCAGCCTTGGGGGTCAATCAGAATAAGGTCCATAGTTGGCCGAGCAGAGCCGCAGAGATGTCGCAGATAACGAGGACAGAATAGGTGCGCCATCGCTCTCCATGTTTATTATTTATTTATTATTTATTTACAGTTTCTTATATAGCGCAGCAGATTCCGTTGCGCTTTACAATAGTAGACAGTGATAAGACAAACTGGGTAACAACAGACAGACTTGGAGGTAGGAGGGCCCTGCTGCAAGCTTACAATCTATAGGGATATAGGGGGGAAACATAAGGACAGGCACCAGTAATAGCATAACATGTTTATCCTAATACTGAGACCAAATAGTGTTTTACGTACTCGGTTTGGTCTCCCTGCGCTACATGTTGTAATTAACGCTATGAAGTATTATCGAAAGAGCGTGTACAGGTCCATTATTGTAAACTATTATTTTCATCAGCCGTATTAACCCCTTCCTGACACAGCCTGTTTTTGCCTTCCTGACAGAGCCCTTTTTATTAAATCTGACAGGTATCACTTAAGTGGGGATAACTTTTTTTTGCTTTTACTTATCCCAGTGATTTTGAGATTGTTTTCTCGTGACACATTGTACTTCAAATTAGTGGTAAATTTGGGTCGATACAGTCTGTGTTTTTTTGTGAAAAATACCAAAATGTCGTAAAAAAATGGAAAATTTAGCAATTTGCAAAATGTTAAATTTTCTGCTTGTGAGACAAATAATCATACCACTCAAAATAGTTAATAACTAACATAGACCATATGTCTACTTTATGTTTCCATCATTATTTCAACTTCCTTTTAATTTTTTTGGACACTAGGAGGCTTACAATATGAATAGCAAATTCTCAAATTTTCAAGAAAATTTCAAACACTGATTTTTTTTAGGGACCAGTTCAGTTCTGATGTGACTTTGAGGGACTTGTATGTGAGACACCCCCATAAATGATGCCATTTCAAAAACTGCACCCCTCACAGTATTCAAAACAGCATTTTGGAAGTTTGTTAACCCTTTAGGTGTTTCACAGGAATTAAAACCATGTGTAGGTGAAATTTCAAAATTTCATTTTTTTTGCAGATTTGCAATTTTAATACATTTTTCTAAGGAACACCGTAGATTTTACTAGAGAAATGTGACTAAAAATTGATTCCCCCAATTCTTTTGTTTTCATAAATATCCTATATGTGGCCCTAGTGTGCACGTTGACCAAACTACAGGCTTCATAATAGAAGGAGCACCTACTTGATTTTGGAGCCTCCTTTTTATGAGATTATTTTTTAGGCACCATGTAGGTTTCTAGGCACCATAAGATGCTAAAATTTAGGAACCCCCCCACAAGTGACCCCATTTTGCAAACTACACCCCTCAGGGAATTCATCTAGGGGTATAGTGTACATTTCAAACCCCCAGGGGTTTCACCAATTGTGGTACAACTGGGCAGTGAAAATGAAAAATTAAATTTTTTACACAAAAATGCAGTTCTGGCTCAAAATTTTTCATTTTCACAAGGAATGAAGGAGACAAAGCACCCCAAAATCTGTGCCCCAATTTCTCCCGAGTACGGCAATGCCTCACATGTGACCAAAAAATACCATTTGGGTGAATGGCAGGACTCAGAAGGGAAGGAGTGATTTTAGGATTTTGCAGCTCAGATTCTGGTGGAATGTTGGTGGGTGCTATGTCGCATTAGCAAGACCCCCCAAGCACCAATACAGTGGAACCCCCCCACAAGTGACCCCATTTTGCAAACTACACCCCTCAGGGAATTCATCTAGGGGTATAGTGTACATTTCATACCCCCAGGGGTTTCACCAATTTTGATACAACTGGGCTGTGCAAATGAAAAATTAAATTTTTTACACAAAAATGCAGTTCTGGCTCAAAATTTTTCATTTTCACAAGGAATGAAGGAGACAAAGCACCCCAAAATCTGTGCCCCAATTTCTCCCGAGTACGGCAATGCCTCACATGTGACCAAAAAATACCATTTGGGTGCATGGCAGGACTCAGAAGGGAAGGAGTGATTTTGGGATTTTGCAGCTCAGATTCTGGTGGAATGTTGGTGGGTGCTATGTCGCATTAGCAAGACCCCCCAAGCACCAATACAGTGGAACCCCCCCACAAGTGACCCCATTTTGCAAACTACACCCCTCAGGGAATTCAGCTAGGGGTATAGTGTACATTTCATACCCCCAGGGGTTTCACCAATTTTGATACAACTGGGCTGTGCAAATGAAAAATTACATTTTTTACACAAAAATGCAGTTCTGGCTCAAAATTTTTAATTTTCACAAGGAATGAAGGAGACAAAGCACCCCAAAATCTGTGCCCCAATTTCTCCCGAGTACGGCAATGCCTCACATGTGACCAAAAAATACCATTTGGGTGCATGGCAGGACTCAGAAGGGAAGGAGTGATTTTGGGATTTTGCAGCTCAGATTCTGGTGGAATGTTGGTGGGTGCTATGTCGCATTAGCAAGACCCCCCAAGCACCAATACAGTGGAACCCCCCCCCACAAGTGACCCCATTTTGCAAACTACACCCCTCAGGGAATTCATCTAGGGGTATAGTGTACATTTCATACCCCCAGGGGTTTCACCAATTTTGATACAACTGGGCTGTGCAAATGAAAAATTACATTTTTTACACAAAAATGCAGTTCTGGCTCAAAATTTTTCATTTTCACAAGGAAGGAAGGAGACAAAGCACCCCAAAATCTGTGCCCCAATTTCTCCCGAGTACGGCAATGCCTCATGTGTGACCAAAAAGTGGCAGGACTCAGAAGGGAAGGAGTGATATTTGGATTTTGCAGCACAAATTCTGGTGGAATGTTGGTGGGTGCTATGTCGCATTAGCAAGACCCCCAAAGCACCAATACAGTGGAACCCCCCCACAAGTGACCCCATTTTGCAAACTACACCCCTCAGGGAATTCATCTAGGGGTATAGTGTACATTTCATACCCCCAGGGGTTTCACCAATTTTGATACAACTGGGCTGTGCAAATGAAAAATTACATTTTTTACACAAAAATGCAGTTCTGGCTCAAAATTTTTAATTTTCACAAGGAATGAAGGAGACAAAGCACCCCAAAATCTGTGCCCCAATTTCTCCCGAGTACGGCAATGCCTCACATGTGACCAAAAAATACCATTTGGGTGCATGGCAGGACTCAGAAGGGAAGGAGTGATTTTGGGATTTTGCAGCTCAGATTCTGGTGGAATGTTGGTGGGTGCTATGTCGCATTAGCAAGACCCCCCAAGCACCAATACAGTGGAACCCCCCCACAAGTGACCCCATTTTGCAAACTACACCCCTCAGGGAATTCATCTAGGGGTATAGTGTACATTTCATACCCCCAGGGGTTTCACCAATTTTGATACAACTGGGCTGTGCAAATGAAAAATTACATTTTTTACACAAAAATGCAGTTCTGGCTCAATTTTTCATTTTCACAAGGAATGAAGGAGACAAAGCACCCCAAAATCTGTGCCCCAATTTCTCCCGAGTACGGCAATGCCTCACATGTGACCAAAAAATACCAGTTGGGTGCATGGCAGGACTCAGAAGGGAAGGAGTGATTTTTGGATTTTGCGGCTCAGATTCTGGTGGAATGAATGGTGGGTGCTATGTGGCATTAGCAAGACCCCCGAAGCACGGTGAAATTATGAACCTAATAATCCATAGATGTGTGGTATATTTTAAAACACTCCTTTATACATAGGCCGGGTTTGTCGGGGCAAGTGTCACACTGGAAAATAGTTTGCTTTCTTATTCCCTTTTTATAGCAAACTTTGCACCTTTTTTGTGTCCTGCCCTTTTTTCCAGTGGAGGGGATTTCATCAGGAAAATGCTGCCCTGGTACAATACGGGGGCCAGTACTAGAAGTACTGGGGCCCTCTGCCTGCTGGTTCCCAAATATTAGGCCCTTTATGACTTCCTCTTGAAAGTGCATAAATGTCCCCCTCTGGCCGGTAGAACGGAATAGCACGTAAGCGTTATACAGTGCCATCTGGATGATATACACGGCCAGCTTCTTGTACCAGATTTTTGTTTTCCGCAGGGCACTGTACGGCTTCAGTACCTGATCTGAAAGATCCACTCCGCCCATGTACCTATTGTAATCCAGGATACAATTAGGTTTTGAGGTGTGGGTACTGGTACCTCGTACAGGGACGGAGGTGGTACTGTCTCCGTGAATTGTTGTCAGTATAAGGACATCCCTCTTGTCCTTATATTTGACCAACAACATATTTTCGGTGCATATTCCCCTGCTTTCACCCCTTCTCATTACTTGGGCAATGTGCGTTTTTGGGAGGCCTCTTTGGTTCTTACGCACAGTACCGCAAGCTGCTGTACCTCTTGAACCAATGGCCTTAAACAGGGGAATGCTAGTGTAAAAGTTATCCACATAGAGGTGATAACCTTTATCCAGGAAGGGGTGCACTAAATCCCAGACAATTTTTCCACTAACACCTACGAGGGAGGGGGGGCATTCTGGCGGTTCAATTCTTGAATCCTTCCCTTCATATACCCTAAACATGTGGGTGTACCCTGAGGTGCTTTCACACAGCTTATACATTTTTATGCCATACCTTGCCCTCTTACTGGGAAGGTACTGGCGGAATTCAACCCTTCCTTTAAAATGTATAAGGGACTCGTCAATACAAATAAATTTTTCAGGGATGTACATCTCTGCAAATTTGGCACTGAAATGATCAATGACCGGCCTGACTTTGAATAGCCGGTCAAAGGTGGGATCATCTCTGGGTGGGCACTGTGCATTATCGTTGTAATGCAAAAATTTAAGGATCATCTCAAAACGAGCCCGAGTCATGGCCATACGGTAAAATGGGGTGCTGTACAGAACATCTGTACTCCAATATTGCCTAATTTCTGGCTTTTTTACTATGCCCATATGAAACACCAGACCCCAAAACGTCATCATCTCTACTGCATCTACAGGGGTCCACCTAGCAAATGATGACGTGGGGTTTTGAGCAATAAACTGCTGGGCATATAAATTAGTTTGGTCCACCATTAAATTTATAAAATCATCAGAGAAAAATAATTTGAAAAAGTCAATTTCTCTGAGACCTGTGGAATCAAATTGGATTCCTGGCATGGCCAAAAACTCAGGAACCTGGGGCTCAAAATTGTCTGGTGGTGGGGTCCATACGAGATCAATTGTTGGGGGGGGGGTCTCAGCTGCTCTACGGGGGCGTCTTTGAGGGGGTCCCTCATCACTAGAGGAGGAAGAGGAGCTTAAGATGAATCCTTCAAATTCCCCGCTTGCCTCACTGGCTGTGTCAGAGTCAGAGGCAAGCATGGCATATGCCTCCTCCGCTGAATACATTCTTCTGGATGACTGGGATGACATTTGGGATGACATTTGGGATGCCATTTTTATTTTTGTGTTTCTGGTAGTGAAATGTTTCAACACGTGTATAGTGTAGGGGGGGTACAAACTTTATTTCAACCAGGGGGGTATGTAGTGTGTAGTGTGTATGTAGTGCAGAAAAAAAAAAAATACTTTATACAGGAATTTGATCCCAATAAAAAAAAAAAAAAATTGAAGGGGTTAAAAAAAAAAAAAGGTCCTGCGCCAAAAATTGAGCACAGATGTTGGTCAGTAACGTCCGTCACTGAACAGCGCTCAAAGGCAACAGGAATTTGATCAAAAAAAAATAGATCAACCCTGTGCCGAAAAAGCTGATCAGTGATGTACGTCACTGATCAGCGCACAGTGGCCACAGGACACCCACAAAATCACAGTGTGTGTAAAAAAAAAAATTAAAAAAAGACCCCACAGCACCCTCAAAAAAAGGTGATCACTGATGCGACACTGATTACCAGTGAGGGGCAGCAGGTGCACAACCTTTGGTGCAACTGGCAGCAACTGACAGGTATATATAAAAAAAAAAAAACCTCTGCACCCCCAAAAAGTTGCTGATCAGCACAAAAGGCGGGGGCAGCAGACACAAAATATAGCACTCTCTATCACTCTCTGTCACTATCTCTCTCTATCTCTCACTATCTATCACTCTATGACACTGCAGCAGCAGCACTGACAGTTATATATATAAAAAATAACCCCTGCACCCCCAAAAAGTTGCTGGGGGTGCACAAAAGGGGGGCAGCAGACACAAATATAGCACTCTCTATCACTCTCTGTCACTATCTCTCTCTATCTCTCTATCTCTCACTATCTATCACTCTATGACACTGCAGCAGCAGCACTGACAGGTATATATATTTAAAAAAAAAACCTGCGCCCCCAAAAAGTTGCTGATCAGTTAATTTATACTGATCAGCACAAAAGGGGGGGCAGCAGTCAGTTATATAAAAAATATATAGCACAATCTGTCACTATCTCTCTTTCTCTCTCTATCTCTCTCTATCTCTCTCTATCTCTCTCTATCTCTCTCTATCTCTCTCTCTCTCTATCTCTCTATCTATAACTCTATCACACTGCAGCAGCACAAAATATAGCACTCTCTGACACTATCTCTCTCTATCTCTCTCTATCTAACGCTATTACACTGCAGCAGCACAACACAGGAAGTCACAAGTAGTAACGGGATCCAGGAAGCATCCAGCACGCTACAAGCAGTGATCAGGTAAGTATTTTGCAAGGATCAGGTCAGTATATCACGGCAGCTAGGTACGGTGACCGCACTGCACGCAATTCCAGACCGGAATGGCGTCTGCAGTGCAGTCACCGTTAGTTTAAATCCCCCTCCATGGCTGTGATTGGTTCGTCGGTCCGACGAACCAATCACGGCCTTTGCGGGCGGGGTGAGGTGGGGTGACACCAGTGTCACCCTTACACCCCGTGGTGATTGGTGCTGTACTTTACAGCACCAATCACCTCCGATCCCTGTGTCACCGGCGAACGTTATTCGCCGGTGACACAGAAAACGCTGTAATTGGCTGTTCACACTGAATCAGCCAATCACAGCGATCGCCGACGGGGGGGCGGCATCGCAGCCCCCACTGGGCATGCAGGGACATGTCTGCTGTCAGGGACAGCAGACATGTTTAAACTGTCACCGCGTCTATAGACGCGGTGACAGTTTAAAGCCATGACGTACATTTACGCCATGTGTCGGGAAGTACTTCCCGGCCATGACGTAAATGTACGTCAAATGTCGGGAAGGGGTTAAAGATCTCTAGACCGGCTTTATGGATACATTGACTATGATCTGATCATCCCATGCGTCCATCCACCAATAAAAGTATAGGAAATGCACCTGCACACTAGACCCTGGCGGAGTCCTTTCCACTAAGAGAGAGTTTGGGGAAACAATTTTGTATCATGAAACTGGAATACATCGCATGAATTTGCGCACACTGAAATGCGGCATCCAATTAAAAATAGCGAGGTTGCGCAACTTTTCTACGAAGAGGGAATACATAAAAATAGGGAACTATCCTGGGCCCCAAAAATTGCCCATAAAGAAGCAGGACCAAATAGAAAGCTATTGGTGACCACAAGGATAGCACTGGATCTTCTTATAAAGTGTCAGATGGTCGTAATATGGGTTTCACATGAGAATAGCGGCAGGACCCACCCGTTCCGAATTGCACTGATCATTGTGAGTTCATTTTGGCCTTTTTGTGCAGTGTGGGTCAGTACACAATTATGGGTTTAACCCCTTCCCGACATTTGACGTACATTTACGTCATGGTCGGGAAGCACTTCCCGACACATGGCGTAAATGTACGTCATGGATTTAAACTGTCACCGCGTCTATAGCCGCGGTGACAGTTTCAACATGTCTGCTGTCCCTGACAGCAGACATGTCCGTGCATGCCCAGGGGGGGCTGCGATGCCGCCCCCCCGTCGGCGATCGCTGTGATTGGCTGTTCAGTGTGAACAGCCATTCACAGCGTTTTCCTGTGTCACCGGCGAATAACGTTCGCCGGTGACACGGGATCGGAGGTGATTGGTGCTGTAAAGTACAGCACCAATCACCGCGGGGTGTAAGGGTGACACTGGTGTCACCCCACCTCACCCCGCCCGCCCCCAAAGGCCGTGATTGGTCCGTCGGACCGACGGACCAATCACAGCCATGGAGGGGGGTTTAAACTAACGGTGACTGCACTGCAGACGCCATTCCGGTCTGGAATTGCGTGCAGTGCGGTCACCGTGCCTAGCTGCCGCGATATACTGACCAGAACCTTGCTCCATACTTACCTGATCACTGCTTCATCACTGCTTGATCACTGCTTGATCTGTGCTTGTAGTGTGCTGGATGCTTCCTGGATCCTGTTGCTACTTGTGCCTTCCTGTGCTGTGAAATTGTGCTGCTGCAGTGTAATAGCTAGATAGAGAGATAGAGAGAGATAGAGAGAGATACTGTGCTGTGAAATTGTGCTGCTGCAGTGTAATAGCTAGATAGAGAGATAGATAGAGAGAGATAGAGAGAGAGAGAGAGATAGAGAGAGATACTGTGCTGTGAAATTGTGCTGCTGCAGTGTAATAGCTAGATAGAGAGATAGAGAGAGATAGAGAGAGATAGAGAGAGAGATAGTGTCAGAGAGTGCTATATTTTGTGCTGCTGCAGTGTGATATAGTTATAGATAGAGAGAGAGAGAGAGAGAGATAGAGAGAGATAGATAGAGAGGCCTAGTGACAGAGTGCTATATTTTGTGCTGCTGCAGTGTGATAGTTATAGAGAGATAGAGAGAGAGAGATAGAGAGAGATAGTGACAGATTGTGCTATATATTTTTTATATAACTGACTGCTGCCCCCTCCTTTTGTGCTGATCAGTATAAATTAACTGATCAGCAACTTTTTGGGGGCGCAGGTTTTTTTTTATATATAGATATACCTGTCAGTGCTGCTGCTGCAGTGTCATAGAGTGATAGATAGTGAGAGATAGTGACAGAGAGTGATAGAGAGTGCTAAATTTTGTGTCTGCTGCCCCCGCCTTTTGTGCTGATCACTATATCTGAGGTGATCAGCAACTTTTTTGGGGGTACAGAGGTTTTTTTTTTTATATATATACCTGTCAGTTGCACCAAAGGTTGTGCACCTGCTGCCCCTCACTGGTAATCAGTGTCGCATCACTGATCACCTTTTTTTTTTTTTGTGGGTGCTGTGTGGTCTTTTTTAATTTTTTTTTTACACACACTGTGATTTTGTGGGTGTCCTGTGGCCAATGTGCGCTGATCAGTGACGTACATCACTGATCAGCTTTTTCGGCACAGGGTTGATCTATTTTTTTTTTTTTTGATCAAATTCCTGTTGCCTTTGAGCGCTGTTCAGTGACAGACGTTACTGACCAACATCTGTGCTCAATTTTTGGCGCAGGACCTTTTTTTTTTTTAACCCCTTCAATTTTTTTTTTTTAACCCCTTCAATTTTTTTTTTTTTTTTAACCCCTTCAATTTTCTTTTTTGGTATAAAGTATTTTTTTTTTCTGCACTACATACACATTACACACTACATTCCCCCCAGGTTGAAATAAAGTTTGTACCCCCCCCTACACTATACACGTGTTGAAACATTTCACTACCAGTAACACAAAAATAAAAATGGCATCCCAAATGTCCTCCCAAATGTCCTCCCAAATGTCCTCCCAGTCATCCAGGAGAATGTATTCAGTGGAGGAGGCATATGCCATGCTTGCTTCTGACTCTGACACAGCCAGTGATGCAAGCGGGGAATTTGAAGGATTCGTCTTAAGCTCCTCTTCCTCCTCTGGTGATGAGGGACCCCCTCAAAGACGCCCCCGTAGAGCAGCTGAGACCCCCCCCCCCAACAATTGATCTCGTATGGACCCCACCACCAGACAATTTTGAGCCCCAGGTTCCTGAGTTTTTGGCCATGCCAGGAATCCAATTTGATTCCACAGGTCTCAGAGAAATTGACTTTTTCTAATTATTTTTCTCTGATGATTTTATAAATTTAATGGTGGACCAAACTAATTTATATGCCCAGCAGTTTATTGCTCAAAACCCCACGTCATCATTTGCTAGGTGGACCCCTGTAGATGCAGTAGAGATGATGACGTTTTGGGGTCTGGTGTTTCATATGGGCATAGTAAAAAAGCCAGAAATTAGGCAATATTGGAGTACAGATGTTCTGTACAGTACTCCATTTTACCGTATGGCCATGACCCGGACTCGATTTGAGACAATTCTTAAATTTATACATTACACCGATAATGCACAGTGCCCACCCAGAGATGATCCCACCTTTGACCGGCTATTCAAAGTCAGGCCGGTCATTGATCATTTCAGTGCCAAATTTGAAGAGGTGTACATCCCTGAAAAATTTATTTGTATCGACGAGTCCCTTATACATTTTAAAGGAAGGGTTAAATTCCGCCAGTACCTTCCCAGTAAGAGGGCAAGGTATGGCATAAAAATGTATAAACTGTGTGAAAGCACCTCAGGGTACACCCACAGGTTTAGGGTTTATGAAGGGAAGGATTCAAGAATTGAACCGCCAGAATGCCCCCCCTCCCTCGTAGGTGTTAGTGGGAAAATTGTCTGGGATTTAGTGCACCCCTTCCTGGATAAAGGTTATCACCTCTATGTGGATAACTTTTACACTAGCATCCCCCTGTTTAAGGCCCTTGGTTCAAGAGGTACAGCAGCTTGCGGTACTGTGCGCAAGAACCAAAGAGGCCTCCCAAAAACGCACATTGCCCAAGTAATGAGAAGGGGTGAAAGCAGGGGAATATGCACCGAAAATATGTTGTTGGTCAAATATAAGGACAAGAGGGATGTCCTTATACTGACAACAATTCACGGAGACAGTACCACCTCCGTCCCTGTACGAGGTACCAGTACCCACACCTCAAAACCTAATTGTATCCTGGATTACAATAGGTACATGGGCGGAGTGGATCTTTCAGATCAGGTACTGAAGCCGTACAGTGCCCTGCGGAAAACAAAAATCTGGTACAAGAAGGTGGCCGTGTATATCATCCAGATGGCACTGTATAACGCTTACGTGCTATTCCGTTCTACCGGCCAGAGGGGGACATTTATGCACTTTCAAGAGGAAGTCATAAAGGGCCTAATATTTGGGAACCAGCAGGCAGAGGGCCCCAGTACTTCTAGTACTGGCCCCCGTATTGTACCAGGGCAGCATTTTCCTGATGAAATCCCCTCCACTGGAAAAAAGGGCAGGACACAAAAAAGGTGCAAAGTTTGCTATAAAAAGGGAATAAGAAAGCAAACTATTTTCCAGTGTGACACTTGCCCCGACAAACCCGGCCTATGTATAAAGGAGTGTTTTAAAATATACCACACATCTATGGAATATTAGGTTCATAATTTCACCGTGCTTCGGGGGTCTTGCTAATGCCACATAGCACCCACCATTCATTCCACCAGAATCTGAGCCGCAAAATCCAAAAATCACTCCTTCCCTTCTGAGTCCTGCCATGCACCCAACTGGTATTTTTTGGTCACATGTGAGGCATTGCCGTACTCGGGAGAAATTGGGGCACAGATTTTGGGGTGCTTTTTCTCCTTCATTCCTTGTGAAAATGAAAAATTTTGAGCCAGAACTGCATTTTTGTGTAAAAAAATGTAATTTTTCATGTTCACTGCCCAGTTTTATCAAAATTGGTGAAACCCCTGGGGGTTTGAAATGTACACTATACCCCTAGATGAATTCCCTGAGGGGTGTAGTTTGCAAAATGGGGTCACTTGTGGGGGGGTTCCACTGTATTGGTGCTTTGGGGGTCTTGCTAATGCGACATAGCACCCACCATCATTCCACCAGAATTTGTGCTGCAAACTCCAAATATCACTCCTTCCCTTCTGAGTCCTGCCACTTTTTGGTCACACATGAGGCATTGCCGTACTCGGGAGAAATTGGGGCACAGATTTTGGGGTGCTTCGTCTCCTTCATTCCTTCTGAAAATGAAAAATTTTGAGCCAGAACTGCATTTTTGTGTAAAAAAATTTAATTTTTCATTTTCACTGCCCACTTGTATCAAAATTGGTGAAACCCCTGGGGGTTTGAAATGTACACTATACCCCTAGATGAATTCCCTGAGGGGTGTACTTCGCAAAATGGGGTGACTTGTGGGGGGGTTTCACTGTATTGGTGCAACATAGCACCCACCATTCATTCCACCAAAATCTGTGCTGCAAAATCCAAAAATCACTCCTTCCCTTCTGAGTCCTGCCATGCACCCAACTGGTATTTTTTGTTCACATGTGAGGCATTGCCGTACTCTGGAGAAATTGGGGCACAGATTTTGGGGTGCTTTTTCTCCTTCATACCTTCTGAAAATGAAAAATTTTGAGCCAGAACTGCATTTTTTTGTAAAAAAATGTAATTTTTCCTCTACCTCCCCATGGCAGCATACTTCTGGGTTTCCGCCCCCTTGGGTAGATATCTGAAAGGAACAAAAAAGACACTGCCCCCTATATAAGGGACCGCCCCCCTAGGCTCTGTGTCTTTTTTTTCCTTTCAGGGTAGATGGATGGCTTACCCTGCAGGGATCAGGAGAGCTGGTTCCTCTGCCCAGTGCAGCTGTGAACTTAGCATATCGTGTATGGGACCCCCGCCACCGAGTGTGGTCTGGGACGTCCATCTGCTATTGCACTCTGCCGCCCAGTGCGTCCAGAGGAGAAAGTGCCCGGCGAGGTGTTCGGCGTCTGAAGCCGGTAAGCGCGGCGTGTATACGGGGCGCGTCATCAGGCGGCGCCCGGAAGCGGAGGTGGCGTCTGACGTCACAGCGAAACACGCACGCCGGGCATGGAGTTTAAAAACCAGTCTGCAAGCCCAGGAGGTCGCTGCAGACGTACTCCTACACCAGCAGACGAGGTAAGGCCCTGTGGAAGCAGCAGCGCTGCTAGGGCAATGGCTGTTATGACGGAATTATTACTAAACTGAAGGTGTATTAATTTCTCTATTAGAGCACAGCATACTGTGACAGTTTATTATGGAGGAGGACAGGAAGCAGCCTGCGGATGCAGGGTAAGCCAGGCATTATTGGAGAATTGGTTTGTCTTTATTGTTGACATATAGTTAGTGACTTGGCGTTTACTTGTACAGGGCAGGACCCAGTAAAGAAAAAGCAGAAGGGAAAGCCAAGTTTAAAAAATTACATACAGCAAAGTGTGTACTGTGCAAAAGGATTCTACCAGAGAAATATTCAGGTTCTACATGTAGCAAATGTGAGGGGACACAACAGATGGGATTACCCCAAATGACGGAGCTGGTCTCACTGTTAAAAACAGCATTAGCTGATACGTTTATGGCAAAAAAGGAAAGTACTAAGGCTTCTACAAAAAGAAGAAGAATAGTGCTTTCTGATTCAGATGACCCAGAGGAAGGGCCTGCAGCCAGACCAGAGGAGGAAGCAGAAGAGGGGGAAGTGTTTTAAGAGAAGGAAGAAATTGACTTCAACCCAGATCTGTTAGAAAGTCTGTTGTGTCTCATTAATAAATCCCTCAATATTGAGGATACGCAGGAAGAAGGGAAACTTCAAGATTTACTGTTCAAAGATAAAAAGAAGAAAGGGAAGCAGTTTCCTTTATCATTAACTCTGAAAGAGATAGTGGAGGAAGAATGGCTTCATCCCGATAAGAAAGTTCCTGTACCTATAAGAGTACAGAAAATGTACCCGTTTAACCCTGAGGAGGTTAAGACATGGGAGGAGCCACCAAAAGTGGATGCAGCAATTGCCCGCATATCAAGGAAGACAACACTACCGTTAGAGGATGCTAATGTATTTAAGGATTCTATGGAATGCAAAATAGAAATGAACCTGAGGAAGCAGCACGTGACGTCTGGTGCAGCAATCAAAGCATCATCAGCCATGGCCATTACGTCTAGGGTCCTAAGGTCATGGGTCCAGGACCTTGAGTCGGATATGCTAGATGGAATTAAAAGGACGGAACTGATGAAAATGGTGCAGAACATTCAGATGGCGGTAGAGTTCCTGTGCGATGCCTCCCTAGATGGGGTACGGTTGGCAGCAAGGTCCAGTGCAAATAACATAGTAACAAGGAGAGCGCTCTGGCTGAAGCCATGGGCGGCGGATAATCAATCAAAAAATAAACTATTATCTATTCCCTTCCAAGGCAAATACCTATTCGGGCAGCAATTGGACGAAATAATTACAAAAATATCCGGCGGTAAGTCCGTATGGCTACCCCAAGATAAGGCGGTAAGAAGAGGGCAGTTTAACAAGAACTTCCGGTACTCTACAACAGATTATAAAGAAGCCAAGACGTATAGACCAGGTCGTAGTTTCAGGAGGCCATGGTTTGGGAATAGAAGTACTTTTCGTGGTCAAAGGGGCAGAGAAGGCCGCTTTGCCTTTCGTCAGACACAATGACGCCAGAGAAAGGGTTGGCGGCAGACTGATACATTACGAACAAGTCTGGTGCCAATCAACCCAGGACAGGTGGGTATTAGAAGTCGTCTCTTCAGGCTACAAAATAGAGTTTATCAAACTGCCGGGAGACTGGATGGAAGAATCACCTGTCCCAAGAAACTGGGAAGAAAGATCAGCGTTACTAAGCAGTTTACAGGTCATGATAGACCAAGGTGTGGTAAAAACAGTACCAAAACATCTAGAAAACCAGGGATGGCACTCAAGGTTTTTTGTGGTGAAGAAGTCGTCAGGGGGCTTCAGGACGATACTGGACCTGAGAAGGTTGAACACCTTTGTCCACACAAGAAAATTCAAAATGGAATCGATCAGGAGCATTCTTCCAGACATAGAAAAAGGAGCCTATCTAACAACGATAGACCTAAAGGATGCTTACTTGCATATTCCGATATTTCTGGGACACCAAAAATACCTGAGATTCAGATTAAAAGGAAGAACTTATCAGTTCACGTCTCTGCCATTCGGCCTATCAACGTCACCCAGAACCTTCACAAAGGTATTAGTGGTGCTGGTAGCCAACCTAAGAATTCAGGGGGTGTCGATATGGCCATACCTCGACGATCTCCTCATTATGGCAAGATCAGAGGTTCTGTCAGCTCAGCACACAAAATTGGTGCTAGAGTATCTCAAAAAGCATGGCTGGTTGATAAATTATCAAAAAAGCCACCTGGAACCCTCACAAAAGGTAACATACTTAGGAATGGTTTTAGATACGCAATCCATGCGTGTGAAGCTGACAGAAGACAGACGTCAGAAACTGATCAAGGAAGTAAGGAAAATGTTAAAAGAAAACATAAGTCATACAGAGGAGTGTATGCGGGTGCTAGGCCTTATGTCGGCAGCAATAGAGGCTATACCATGGGCAAGGTTCCACATGCGGGCATTACAAGGATGCTTCCTAGAACAATGGAATGGAGACGAAAAAGACAAGAGGCAAAAAATCTTACTATCAAAGGGGGCAAGGACAGACCTCAGATGGTGGAACAACATGGAGAGATTAAATCTAGGGAAGTCGTTCGCAACTCAGACACAGATCATAGTAACCACGGATGCCAGCAAGCAAGGCTGGGGGGCCGTGTGCGAACAACATATGGCACAGGGAGAATGGAATATGGAAGCAAGCCAGAACCATTCCAATATAAGAGAGATGATGGCGGTACTGATGGCATGCAAAAAATTTCAGAGGTTACTGATCAACAAGGAGGTTGTGATAAGATCGGACAATCAGTCTGTTGTGACATACTTGAACAGACAGGGGGGAACGAGGAGCAAAGCCCTGATGACGGAGGCAGCAAAGGTACTGCAGTGGGCAGAAAGTCACGTGGTGAACCTCAAGGCTGTATTCATTGCAGGGAAGGAGAACCGTTTAGCCGATACCTTTAGCAGAAGCAGGATAGCCCCAGGAGAATGGGAGCTGTCACCAAAGGTGTTCGATGCAATTGTGAGGAAATGGGGCCTACCACAAGTAGATCTTATGGCAACAGAAAAGAATGCGAAGGTGCCTTGTTACATTTCCAGACACTGGGAACCAGGATCATGGAAAGTAGATGCCCTGACAGAAAGGTGGGAAGTGAAACTAGCATATGTCTTCCCACCATTTCCGGTTATTCACAGACTAATCAACAAGATAAGCAGAGAAAAATCCAGGGTGATCGCGATTCTACCATATTGGCCGAGGAGATCGTGATTTGCAAAACTGACTCAAATGGCGATAGAAGAACCATGGATACTGCCAGATTGCAAAGACCTAATACAGCAGGGCCGGTATTATCAAAGACAGCCAGAAAATTGGAGGCTAACGGCCTGGTTGTTGAAACCAGGACATTAAGAAGGAAAGGATTTTCGGAGAAAGTGGTAAATACACTTTTAAAAGCAAGAAAATATTCAACATCCAGTGTGTATTACAGGACATGGAGGAAGTATATATACTTCTGCAAATCAGGGGGCAAAGATGAAAGGAGAATAAATACAATTCTTGAGTTCCTACAAACCGGATTGGAAAAGAACCTATCAGCGAGCTCTCTGAGAGTACAGATATCGGCACTAAGTGCTATTCTAGATTTAAAAATTGCGGACAACAGATATATCCAAAGATTCGTGCAGGCAATAAAAAGGATCCGACCAGTGTTCCATAACCCGCTGGCACCCTGGGACCTTAACATGGTCCTGAACGTACTGACGGAGGCACCCTTTGAGCCTTTAGAAGAAGTATCCTTGAAGATGCTCACCATCAAGGTGGTCTTCCTTGTCGCAATCACCTCGGCTAGGAGAGTCTCGGAGTTGCAGGCGCTATGGGTGGAGGAACCGTTCCTCAACTTTTTCGAAGATAAAGCAGTATTAAGGACGAACCCGCATTTTTTACCGAAGGTCGTTTCAAAGTTTCATATGAATCAAGAAATAATATTACCGTCCTTCTGTAAAAACCCAGCAAACTCCAAAGAGGCAAGACTGCATAATTTGGACGTAAGTAGGGCATTAAAAATATATCTGAAAAGATCAGAAGCCTGGAGGAAGTCAAAGAGATTGTTTGTACTTACAGAAGGAATAAAAAAGGGCCTAGGAGCGACAAAGATGACGATATCCAGATGGATTAGGGCATGCATATGTGAAGCCTACAAGGTTAGGAAGTTAGATCCCCCAGTAGGACTAAAAGCCCATTCTACGAGAGCACTAGCAGCATCATGGGCAGAAAAAGGGGCGGCGTCACTGGAAGAAGTGTGTAAGGCAGCATGCTGGTCCTCGTCACACACGTTCACTAAGCACTATAGGGTGGACGTGGCGGCTACTGAAGACACAAAACTAGGAAGAAGAATTCTTAGTGCAGTAATTTGAAAAAAAAAAAAAAAGGAGTAGAAGAGAGGTAATAGTCAGAAGAAAGACTTGAAGCCGCACTTTTAGACATGGTGAAAGAAACCAGTATCCTTTTCTGTTTTCCATTATGGTATTATGCCCTCCCAGTGAAGAAAACTGCTAGGGTAGACCCAGAAGTATGCTGCCATGGGGAGGTAGAGGAAAGTACAGATTATTACCTGTTAATAGGCTTTCCTCTACTCCACCATGGCAGCCGTTTTCCCAGCCCTGAATTAAAGGGTTGAGCGTGTTATTTAATATAATATTGTATGAGTTAAGCTTGAAAAATGAAAGACACAGAGCCTAGGGGGGCGGTCCCTTATATAGGGGGCAGTGTCTTTTTTGTTCCTTTCAGATATCTACCCAAGGGGGCGGAAACCCAGAAGTATGCTGCCATGGTGGAGTAGAGGAAAGCCTATTAACAGGTAATAATCTGTACTTTCATGTTCACTGCCCACTTGTATCAAAATTGGTGAAACCCCTGGGGGTTTGAAATGTACACTATACCCCTAGATGAATTCCCTGAGGGGTGTAGTTTGCAAAATGGGGTCACTTGTGGGGGGGTTCCACTGTCTTGGTGCTTGGGGGGTCTTGCTAATGCGACATAGCACCCACCAAAATTCCACCAGAATCTGAGCTGCAAAATCCAAAAATCACTCCTTCCCTTCTGAGTCCTGCCATGCACCCAACTGGTATTTTTTGGTCACATGTGAGGCATTGCCGTACTCGGGAGAAATTGGGGCACAGATTTTGGGGTGCTTTTTCTCCTTCATACCTTCTGAAAATGAAAAATTTTGAGCCAGAACTGCATTTTTTTGTAAAAAAATGTAATTTTTCATGTTCACTGCCCACTTGTATCAAAATTGGTGAAACCCCTGGGGGTTTGAAATGTACACTATACCCCTAGATGAATTCCCTGAGGGGTGTAGTTTGCAAAATGGGGTCACTTGTGGGGGGGTTCCACTGTCTTGGTGCTTGGGGGGTCTTGCTAATGCGACATAGCACCCACCAAAATTCCACCAGAATCTGAGCTGCAAAATCCAAAAATCACTCCTTCCCTTCTGAGTCCTGCCATGCACCCAACTGGTATTTTTTTGTTCACATGTGAGGCATTGCCGTACTCGGGTGAAATTGGGGCACAGATTATGGGGTGCTTTTTCTCCTTCATACCTTCTGAAAATGAAAAATTTTGAGCCAGAACTGCATTTTTTTGTAAAAAAATGTAATTTTTAATGTTCACTGCCCACTTGTATCAAAATTGGTGAAACCCCTGGGGGTTTGAAATGTACACTATACCCCTAGATGAATTCCCTGAGGGGTGTAGTTTGCAAAATGGGATCACTTGTGGGGGGGTTCCACTGTATTGGTGCTTTGGGGGTCTTGCTAATGCGACATAGCACCCACCAAAATTCCACCAGAATCTGAGCTGCAAAATCCAAAAATCACTCCTTCCCTTCTGAGTCCTGCCATGCACCCAACTGGTATTTTTTGGTCACATGTGAGGCATTGCCGTACTCGGGAGAAATTGGGGCACAGATTTTGGGGTGCTTTTTCTCCTTCATACCTTCTGAAAATGAAAAATTTTGAGCCAGAACTGCATTTTTGTGTAAAAAAATGTAATTTTTCATTTTCACTGCCCACTTGTATCAAAATTGGTGAAACCCCTGGGGGTTTGAAATGTACACTATACCCCTAGATGAATTCCCTGAGGGGTGTACTTTGCAAAATGGGGTGACTTGTGGGGGGGTTCCACTGTATTGGTGCAACATAGCACCCACCATTCATTCCACCAAAATCTGTGCTGCAAAATCCAAAAATCACTCCTTCCCTTCTGAGTCCTGCCATGCACCCAACTGGTATTTTTTGTTCACATGTGAGGCATTGCCGTACTCTGGAGAAATTGGGGCACAGATTTTGGGGTGCTTTGTCTCCTTCATTCCTTGTGAAAATTAAAAATTTTGAGCCAGAACTGCATTTTTGTGTAAAAAATTTAATTTTTCATTTGCACAGCCCAGTTGTATCAAAATTGGTGAAACCCCTGGGGGTATGAAATGTACACTATACCCCTAGATGAATTCCCTGAGGGGTGTACTTTGCAAAATGGGGTGACTTGTGGGGGGGTTCCACTGTATTGGTGCAACATAGCACCCACCATTCATTCCACCAAAATCTGTGCTGCAAAATCCAAAAATCACTCCTTCCCTTCTGAGTCCTGCCATGCACCCAACTGGTATTTTTTGTTCACATGTGAGGCATTGCCGTACTCTGGAGAAATTGGGGCACAGATTTTGGGGTGCTTTGTCTCCTTCATTCCTTGTGAAAATTAAAAATTTTGAGCCAGAACTGCATTTTTGTGTAAAAAAATGTAATTTTTCATGTTCACTGCCCAGTTTTATCAAAATTGGTGAAACCCCTGGGGGTTTGAAATGTACACTATACCCCTAGATGAATTCCCTGAGGGGTGTAGTTTGCAAAATGGGGTCACTTGTGGGGGGGTTCCACTGTATTGGTGCTTTGGGGGTCTTGCTAATGCGACATAGCACCCACCATCATTCCACCAGAATTTGTGCTGCAAACTCCAAATATCACTCCTTCCCTTCTGAGTCCTGCCACTTTTTGGTCACACATGAGGCATTGCCGTACTCGGGAGAAATTGGGGCACAGATTTTGGGGTGCTTTTTCTCCTTCATACCTTCTGAAAATGAAAAATTTTGAGCCAGAACTGCATTTTTGTGTAAAAAAATGTAATTTTTCATTTTCACTGCCCACTTGTATCAAAATTGGTGAAACCCCTGGGGGTTTGAAATGTACACTATACCCCTAGATGAATTCCCTGAGGGGTGTACTTTGCAAAATGGGGTGACTTGTGGGGGGGTTCCACTGTATTGGTGCAACATAGCACCCACCATTCATTCCACCAAAATCTGTGCTGCAAAATCCAAAAATCACTCCTTCCCTTCTGAGTCCTGCCATGCACCCAACTGGTATTTTTTGTTCACATGTGAGGCATTGCCGTACTCGGGAGAAATTGGGGCACAGATTTTGGGGTGCTTTTTCTCCTTCATACCTTCTGAAAATGAAAAATTTTGAGCCAGAGCTGCATTTTTGTGTAAAAAAATGTAATTTTTCATTTTCACTGCCCACTTGTATCAAAATTGGTGAAACCCCTGGGGGTTTGAAATGTACACTATACCCCTAGATGAATTCCCTGAGGGGTGTAGTTTGCAAAATGGGGTCACTTGTGGGGGGGTTCCACTGTATTGGTGCTTTGGGGGTCTTGCTAATGCGACATAGCACCCACCAAAATTCCACCAGAATCTGAGCTGCAAAATCCAAAAATCACTCCTTCCCTTCTGAGTCCTGCCATGCACCCAACTGGTATTTTTTGGTCACATGTGAGGCATTGCCGTACTCGGGAGAAATTGGGGCACAGATTTTGGGGTGCTTTTTCTCCTTCATACCTTCTGAAAATGAAAAATTTTGAGCCAGAACTGCATTTTTGTGTAAAAAAATGTAATTTTTCATTTTCACTGCCCACTTGTATCAAAATTGGTGAAACCCCTGGGGGTTTGAAATGTACACTATACCCCTAGATGAATTCCCTGAGGGGTGTACTTTGCAAAATGGGGTGACTTGTGGGGGGGTTCCACTGTATTGGTGCAACATAGCACCCACCATTCATTCCACCAAAATCTGTGCTGCAAAATCCAAAAATCACTCCTTCCCTTCTGAGTCCTGCCATGCACCCAACTGGTATTTTTTGTTCACATGTGAGGCATTGCCGTACTCGGGAGAAATTGGGGCACAGATTTTGGGGTGCTTTTTCTCCTTCATACCTTCTGAAAATGAAAAATTTTGAGCCAGAACTGCATTTTTGTGTAAAAAAATGTAATTTTTCATTTTCACTGCCCACTTGTATCAAAATTGGTGAAACCCCTGGGGGTTTGAAATGTACACTATACCCCTAGATGAATTCCCTGAGGGGTGTAGTTTGCAAAATGGGGTCACTTGTGGGGGGGTTCCACTGTATTGGTGCTTGGGGGGTCTTGCTAATGCGACATAGCACCCACCAAAATTCCACCAGAATCTGAGCTGCAAAATCCAAAAATCACTCCTTCCCTTCTGAGTCCTGCCATGCACCCAACTGGTATTTTTTGGTCACATGTGAGGCATTGCGGTACTCGGGAGAAATTGGGGCACAGATTTTGGAGTGCTTTGTCTCCTTCATTCCTTGTGAAAATGAAAAATTTTGAGCCAGAACTGCATTTTTGTGTAAAAAATGTAATTTTTCATTTTCACTGCCCAGTTGTACCACAATTGGTGAAACCCCTGGGGGTTTGAAATGTACACTATACCTCTAGATGAATTCCCTGAGGGGTGTAGTTTGCAAAATGGGGTAACTTGTGGGGGGGTTCCTAAATTTTAGCATCTTATGGTGCCTAGAAACCTACATGGTGCCTAAAAAATAATCTCATAAAAAGGAGGCTCCAAAATCAAGTAGGTGCTCCTTCTATTATGAAGCCTGTGGTTTGGTCAACGTGCACACTAGGGCCACATATAGGATATTTTTGAAAACAAAAGAATTGGGGGAATCAATTTTTAGTCACATTTCTCTAGTAAAATGTACTGTGTTCCTTAGAAAAATGTATTAAAATTGCAAATCTGCAAAAAAAATGAAATTTTGAAATTTCACCTACACTTTGTTTTAATTCCTGTGAAACACCTAAAGGGTTAACAAACTTCCAAAATGCTGTTTTGAATACTGTGAGGGGTGCAGTTTTTGAAATGGCATCATTTATGGGGGTGTCTCACATACAAGTCCCTCAAAGTCATATCAGAACTGAACTGGTCCCTAAAAAAATCAGTGTTTGAAATTTTCTTGAAAATTTGAGAATTTGCTATTCATATTGTAAGCCTCCTAGTGTCCAAAAAAATTAAAAGAAAGTTGAAATAATGATGGAAACATAAAGTATACATATGGTCTATGTTAGTTATTAACTATTTTGAGTGGTATGATTATTTGTCTCACAAGCAGAAAATTTAACATTTTGCAAATCGCTAAATTTTCCATTTTTTCACGACATTTTGGTATTTTTCACAAAAAACCACAGACTGTATCGACCCAAATTTACCACTAATTTGAAGTACAATGTGTCACGAAAAAACAATCTCAAAATCACTGGGATAAGTAAAAGCAAAAAAAAGTTATCCCCACTTAAGTGAGACATGTCAGATTTGAAAAAAATGGCTCTGTCAGGAACGCAAAAACTAGCTCTGTCAGGAAGGGGTTAACCTTTAACCTCCTTGTGTTAATAGACTATTTGGCTTGCAGAATCAGTTGTGCTAATGCTTCCACCTCAACACATTCTAACACATCGCTTCAGTGGTCGGATCCTGACCCTCTATTCATTGTTCTAGTACCTGTTCAGCACAATCCCTGGGGACTCTAATGTTAAAGCTCTGAATATTCAGGGGGGTATTCAATCCCCAACGCTATTTCGGATGGGGGAAATAGCTGCAGGCGCCTATTCAATGCTGTCTTGCCCGTTTTGCCGATAACGGCCATGAATTGTCCGGATTACGGACGAATCTCGGCAGGCTTGAAATTGAATTCCGTCTGGCAGGAGGCTGTAGAGCAAAATGAAACTGGGCCAGGGTCGTGGCTGTTGGGACAGGCCGACAGTCATGACCCGGGATTGAATGCCCCCTTCAATGTTTTACGTTGGTTACGACCACCCCACACTGCTGAAGAGATTGCCACATATTATCCGGATGCCTAGAGCCAGCACAGTCTGAGATTCCGGTTGTTTTATAGTCATGTGTTTTTCTTAATGAACACAAAGCGATGCCTCTGGCCCATAGCATTGAATCTTTTTTTCAGTCATTCTCCATTTTCTTTTTGTATGTGTGAGGGGATAAACAGGTCTGAATTCGTCCCCGTCACGGATAGTGGGGGTGTGGGCATGCGCAAACCCCCAGAGGCAAACTCCTTTGGCGAGTTTTACACTGGCTGAGGCGTTCCCTAAATGAATGACAGGTAGGGGCCAGCCGCTGCGGTCCGCCGCCAATGCGTACAAAAATGGTCAGGATAAAATGATGTCCAGGCTTTTTTTTATCTGAAGGGAGGAAAAATAATTTGATGGTGAGTGTGTGACTGCATCGAATGATTACCCCTCTGTGTGGACACATGCGGGCGGGTGTGTAACCGTACACATCCGGTCACATCGTAGCGCTGAGATTCAAGCGGCGCAGCATAGTCTGAACGGAGCCCTAAAGGTGCCCATACACGGCACAATAGCCACTCACATCCAATCGCACAGCTTAAAAACAATGTGCTGCACATACTTTTTGGACTAGATTGCATCACATGCGATGCAATCTAGTCCAAAACTCATACAATAATTGTACCGTATATGGGCACCTTAAGTGCAGTAGGTTTAGGTTCTTGCTGGTTTTCTCCTAGCAGTAAGCCGGATGAGAGTGTAGCCTGCTGAAGCCGTGTACCCAGATATTGCTTGCCTGATGAGAACCTTTCTTTCTAGGTGACGGTACGATGCTCCTTGCCGCTAGCAAAGTGCACGACAGATTCAAGCCGGTGATTGGCGTAAATACAGATCCAGTGAGGTAATATCACTGTAACAGCTAGAGGTGCGGTGTGGCCCCCTCTCTATCTGTGATTTGTGTTGCATAAATGAAGCACATTGATCTTTTGTAACCACGATATGAAATGTGACATATACTCCATATCCTCCCAATGTGCTTCAGGTCTTCTTCCAAACCCCCTCCCCCCCATATAATTTTCGATCATCCTGCATTTTTCTTTAAGTGGCGCTATAGCAATTACTGTATATTGTATGTTTGTTATTGGTAATCTCACTAACGTTATTCTATCTGTGCAGTAAACATAGAGGTCAAGAGACCAAGTCTAATTTGATTGTTTATACAATAGACTTTTTGTCCTACTGTACTGCACACACCCCATTTTTTCACAGTATGTTGTATTTTTCGTTTGTGTGTTACTGGAATCATTTTAATGTTTTTGTGTATTGTGTGTATATATTGGTATTTCCCCCAAGGTCTGAAGGTCACCTTTGTCTGCCAGTGCGATACACTAATTCCTTCCCGGAAGCTCTACGCAAACTTTATAGCGGTGAGTTCAGGTACGATTCCTGTCATGCGTCTTGCAGGTACCTTAATGTGTAGCAGTAATATCCGCATGTTAGAACTTGTACTTCATGGAGTGAGGTATAGCTCCGACAGGTCACGGTCAACATTGGCCTCTCTGTGCTTGGCACACTTTACCGCTCCCATGTAGATTCCACATGAATGGAAGTATGACGGCAACATCAACTATAGTTACAAACTCATATGGATCTTTGTGTGTGGACCATTGTCATATCCACCTTTTTTTTTATTTTTTAATGTCAGCCTAGACATTTGGTGGGTTGTAAAGAGCTCCCAGTTCGGTGGCCATGTGGAATTTTTTATGTTTCTTTTTTTTTAGGGGCAAAACCATGCCTTGTAAGGGATTACCTTTTAAAAAAAAATAAAAAGGTCTGAGTTGGGCCAACATCCTGCACGCCAGTCGAGCTCTGAGCTCATTACGTCACGCCAAATGTCTATCAGCCATCCAGATAACAGTTCATGGGAGTTTACAGTTTTATGTATTACATTGAGAATATCTGAGAAGAGCTTTACAGCGACTGGAAATTAAATTGTAAACTTCAAGTGTTATGTCAAAAGTAGGGTGGCCGATCACTGGATTTGGCCCCAAAATTTATGGGATCTTAGTCCCAGGATTGGAGTTTCCAATCCTGGGATTCCTGGATTAGACTGCGCATGCACAGTCTAATGCCGGGCTGCGCCGGAGCAACGCTCCGACACTGCCTGGCTGCTACCGTCTCCCGCTGTGTGACATGGTCAGAGATCACACTGCGCAGGCCCGTTGGCTGCAGTCACATACCGCCGATCCCGTTCACACTGCCGGCCACACCGCCCATTTCAGTAAAAATGCAGGGTGGATGGTTGGAGGGTGGGTTTGTTTCTTTATTAGGGAGGGGAATCCTGTACTGTACCAGTGGAAACGCAAATATGGTCTTTCCTGTTTCCTGAAATAGCGCACTGCAGCACGTAGAGCGCAAACCAAGCACAAAACGTTAACAAAAAAGTTGAGGACAATATCCTGAGTACACACAGTTCTTAGTTACTGAAAAACATGACCCATTCACCTTGGTGAATAGGCCCCTTAGAAATGTGGCTGCAGTAATGCTGGTAGTGGCTAGTAGACTGCTATTCCTCATTCTCCTATGCCTGTGGCTTATACTGGCCTACATGAATGTGCCCAGCGGTCAGGATGTACACATTTTATTTTGTCCGTTGTTGTGAATGTGTCCACAGAGAATACTTCTGTTTTCTGACTAGGTGGCTGTGGCGCCAACGCATTCGACTCCACCTTGAAGGAACGGGCATAAACCTGACCCCTGTAGACTTGCACGAGCAGCAGATGAGCCTGGAACAGCATAACAAGCTCCATCATTATCCTCCTGAGCAAAGTAAGGTGAATGTAGGTTTCCGCTTCATTATCCGGCCGAGAGGTTAGTTCTGTGGTGCTACACTGAAATGTTCCGTGACCTGGGCTGTAAAACCAGCAGTTATGTTACACGCAATGGTTCAGCGTGACACTGCTGAGGTGCACTTCCGTAGTGTGACTTCTCTTTCTCTAGAGAGAACTGAATGCAGCTGCAACAATCATGTGCTCTGTGAAATGAGCTGGAAAGTGAGACGGCCTAGACGCATGGGAGCCGGTCATTCCTAACCGGGCCCACATGACATTGGCCTGCTCGAGGCACAGTTATGTGTTCATATGCTATACAATACTAATACGTCGTCCTCGCCATCGCCACTGGCCATGGTGTTGGGGTATTAGGACTTGCAACCTACAGGATAAGTTACCTATTTCTGAATCCTGTTTGGTGCACAAGCCTTTTATTATCTGGTTTACAGTCAGAATGTTAATGTTTGGTTCCACTACAAAGGTGGTCATACGTTTAAGTCAACATTATTAAGGTCGACAAGTGACGGTCCACAGGGTCAAAAGGTCGACAATGGGAGTTTTTCACTTTCTTTTTGACCAGACAGGTCGGTATTTCATGCCCTACCATCCCCAAGGGCATGGAGGGAGAATATACTAGTGCTCCGAGCGTATCGAGGCTCTGTGCCCGAAACATTGCAAGTGCAGCCAGCCATGCAAGGGGACGCAGTGCACCGATACGGTGTCCATGTTGACCATTTCGATTTTCGGGACAAAAAAAAAAGTTTAAAACTCATGTTGACCTTTTGACTGTCGACCGAATGCTTGTGTCGACCTTTTGATCCCGTAGACCCTTTTCAGGTGTTAATGTTTGTGGTCGACCCAATGACCCATACCCACCCAGTAGATAACGGGTTTATTCATCATTTGATGGTATTGTCCTTAGCCCGTTTCCTTCCTGTTGGACGGTTGAGGACACGACTTCTTTTTATCGTACAGGTCATTAGAACGATGTTCTTGGTAGATGTTGTGTTTGCAGAAATTCATGTTGATGACACAACGCTTTCCTATTATCCAGCATCTGCCACAGTGTCTGGGCCCCATATTTTGCCTGTGAGAGCATTGAACGAGATCTTCATCGGCGAGTCTCTGTCCTCCAGGTACTTTGTATTATTATTGTTATTCCTCATGCTAGGCTGATCTTGAGTTCTTTGGATTACAGTTCATTGGTGCGATTCGCAACAGGAGTCGCCAATTACAATGTTATTGACCCTGCCGCTGAACATTTGACTTGCCCATATTCTGTTAAATGTACTAATGTAAATTGTTGTCCTTTTTAAGGATTTTCCCTTTAAAGTAATTTATGTTTATCATTATAAATTGCTGTTATGCCTGGCCTGCAGACTAATGCTTTGTTTCGCTTATATTAATACTTGACTTTTTTTTGTAAGATTTAAAGGCTTACGCTTTCTTGCAATGTCTGTTCACCACTAGTGAGGTGGGAAAGTCTATAGAAGGCTTTTACCTGACTCCTGCCAGAGCAAGACTAGCTGTGGGTGTCAGACAGCCTTTAGGGATGAGTTTTTGCCTCGACTGTACCACCATCTTTCCTCTTCCGGGGACAGCAGTTGACTACAGCAGCCTTTCCCTTAGCGCGACATTCCACCCTTATCCGCGTCCTTCCTCTCCACCAGTGACACGTATGAAGAAATACTCCACCACTGTCGCTTTTGTGAAATCACATCCTATAATGATGCTGGCCCTGCTTAAACTGGGAACACAGCATAACTGTACAGGGCTCCCATTCTCTTCACGTCTACTGAAGATTAATGTCTTCATTTGTGTTCTGTACACCAGCAAATGGCCAATTGTATGAGTTCCTCCAGGAGCAAGTTACAGTACTTGTCTCTAACCCCCCACACCAATAATCTCGTACTGGGGCTTACATTACATATTTTGTCTGTTTACGTCCTGCCTCCGAGCAGTAGTACTGGAGCGCGTACTGTAGTTCTCAACACTGGCAGTGCGCCATACACCAGGCTGATAGTGAAGAATCTCCTACTGTATGTCTTCAACCCAACATAGCATTCCCATTTCTGGCTGTTAACCGTAGATACTACTTTGCTTCAGTAATCATGTAAAAGTATATGCCTTACGGTAAGGCCTCTCCGTGTAGGACTATCATTGAGCTAGATTCTTGGCCTGGCTTCGTTTTCCCATTACATTGAATGTTCTGGCTTGCCCTGGCTGCAGCGCAGAATGCAGTTCAATATCCGTATACACCACTGTGAGGTTTGCACACCTGATACACACTTATGTTCTGTCTTATTCAGGGTGAACTATAAGTTCTGCAAACCACGTTTTACCTTCTCGCTTCATAGGGCCTCCTACTATGAGATCTCGGTGGATGATGGTCCTTGGGAGAAGCAGAAGAGTTCTGGACTGAATGTTTGCACAGGGACAGGCTCAAAGGCCTGGTAAGTAGGAAGTCTAGTACTGAGCAGTGTTTGTCCGCTACAGCAGCGGTTCCCAAATGCGGCCCTTAAGGCACCATAACAGTCCCATGTTTTAAGGCGATCAATGCTCAAGCACAGGTGATTATAATTCGTACGTCAGTTTGATTATACTATCTGTGTACAAGCATGGATTTCTTTAAAACCGGGACTATTATGCCTTGAGGAAAGAGTAAGTGAAACCCTGATTAATGCATAATGCATTGCTTGGAGTAAGCGAGGGTGTCTGTATTACAAGTGCATCAGCTTCAATGTCATTCTTAACGAGTTTGTATTACTAAAGAGGTTTGTACATGTCTGTGTTCCAGATTGTGCGTCTCGAAGGGGGCCGGATGCACTAAGCTTCAATAAGTAATAAAGTGGAGAGGGATAAACAACCAGCCAATCAGCTCCTACCTGTCATTTTTCAAACTCAACCTGTAGCACTACAGGTAGGAGCTGATTGGCTGGCTGTTTATCAATCTCCATTTTATCACTTTTTGAAGCTTGATTCATCTGGCCCAGGGTCGCTAGATTAGGGGAAACTGTCCTTAAGGTTATGGTATAAATCATAGACAGTCATATGGTCGACAGGGTAAAAGGACGACAGGAGTTTTTAATGTTTTTAGGGTGTCTAGGTCAACATGGACACTCTAAATTTAGTAAAAGCATGTCGACCGTTTTACCCTGTCGACTATATGACTGTCTATCATGAGTCAGTCTATGATCAGTCCGGATACTGTCCTTTAAACAGTAACACAAAGGATTTGGTGCTTCTCCAGTACACAGCAGCTGCTGTCCCAGGCAATTGGTGGTGGTAACTGAGGATCTCTTGTGCAAGGTGCTCCTAAAGCAAATGAGCCTTCTCGTCCTCGTGTGGTATCTATTGTAAGGTGTTCTTACTTGTTATATACTTGTTATATACTTGCATTACATCAGTTGTGACTGCGTTTTAGAATATAAAAACTGAAATCACAGTTCATATTTTGCATACCATATTGGGGGCAAGAAAGTAACTTTGAGAGGCGGATGAACAGTGGGACACATGTTCCAGTATCTAGCATAGAATGCCCTGTCCAACCGCAACATTGCTCGACCTCAATTGCTTCCACAGGGCAGCAGTTTCAACTGGAGTCAGTATTTTCCTTCCGAGATTTGGCACCGGGCACCCCAGTCTTTGTTCTCAAGCATGTCTGCCAAATGCCACACTAAATTACCTATGGGACAATCGGCATCTTTATATGCTAGGGGGCAGTCCCCAGGGCTTATAGTCTCCAGACATTGCCTGAGCTTTCATTATACAGAAAAGGGCACCAAAGACGTGGGTCTCTTTCTTCTTCTTACTTCATGGCAGCCGTACAATGGGTTCATCCCTCTCTCCCCTCTCAATTAGACAGGTAGTTTTTCCCTAGGACACGCCCCCATCTCCACCTGTACATTAGCCAGCACCTTCCCCCATGCCTTCAGTCTTTTTCCTGTCTCCTAGATAGATAGACAGGGTAGAGTAGGTTTTTTTATTTTTACTTACTGGTAGGCGTTACGCTGCCAGTCCTGGGCAGCATTGGGATGGCGGTGCCGGTTCCCTAAAGAGGTCCTGGCCGGTGGCGTGGACCCCCAGACACAGAGTCCCCGGTGAGCGGCGGGCTCTGCTGGTTCTCAGCAATTCACCAGCGTGTTGGTGTAGCGTGGACTTCCGGCGTGCTCTTGCGGGTCAGCAGCATGCGTTCCACAGCAGGGCGCGCTGCTCTGACTGGAGCCGGATGAGGCTCGCCTCCGTATGGCGCGCAATGCGCTGCGCCGGCGTATGCGGCTCACTGGGGCCGGAAGTCGGGTTGGCGTGCGTTCCAGCGTCAGAGATGACGCGCACGCTGCCTGACGCCGGCCGGAGGGCGGAAGTAGCCTTTATAATGCGCCTGGTCGGTGTTACAGGCGCTTCCTGAAGTGTGCTGGATCCAAGGTGGTGTATGACACCTTGCGTGAACATGGAACATGGAAGAGGAAGCCTCTCAGAAGGTTTCTGCATTGCTGCCCAGGTAAGTCCTCTCTGAGGACTGGTTTTCTTATGTTAGGTTTATGCAGTATAGTTAGTGATTGCTGTTTATTTAATCCTTTAGTGTGCCTGTGGTGACCAAGAAGAAATTGGCTAAGAAGAAGCATATTAGTAAAACATGCATTGGATGTGATAAAGTTTTCACTGGTGAAAAATCCTTGTGTCAGAGCTGTGCTAAGGAGACCGATGCCAGTATTGTGACTGTATCCCAGATTAGCGAGTTAATGGCTTGGATGAAGGAAAACTTTGTTTCCAAAAAGGAATACCAGGGGAAAAGATCAAGGTCTCAGACCAGTTTGGATCTAGAATGTGATTTGCCTGCGGCTGCAGACACTGATGATGATATGGGGTCTGGAGCCTCTGGTGCAGAGTCTGGCGAACTAGTGGAAGAGGAAAGTTCTTTTAACTTGGAACTTGTAGAAGTTGTCCTTAAAGAGTTGCATAAGACACTAAACTATAAGCAGCCGGTCAAGACTGAGTATGACGCGTTGTTTGAGGACAGATCCAGGAAGGGAAGGTGTTTTCCCGTTCACAAAGTTGTCAAGGAGATACTCACTAAAGAATGGGCTAATGCAGATAAGCGTATTGGGTCTGTTAAAAGGACTGAAAGAATGTATCCGATAGAGGATGCGGAATTCCTAAAGTGGTGCAATATCCCCAAAATAGATGCTGCAGTGTCCGAAGTCACCACTAGGACAACTATTCCTTTAGAGGACGGTGCCTCTCTTAAAGACGCTATGGATAAGCGTATGGAGAGCGCCCTGAAGAGGCTGCATATCTCCAGTTCGACCTCCATTAAATCAGGAGTGGCCATTGCTTCCTCAGCCAGAGCTCTCAGAATCTGGTGTGCTTCCTTGCAGGAAGATCTACAGGAGCGTGTCGCCAGAGAACAAATTATTAGTAGTCTGGCCCAGATTCAGCTTGCTGCCGACTACATCTGTGAGGCATCGTTAGACGTGCTGGATTATTCAGCTAAGGCGTTGACGTCTGGAGTAGTGGCGAGGAGGGCCCTGTGGCTTAAGTCCTGGGCGGCAGACTCCCACTCTAAAAACAAGCTGGCGACTCTGCCGTTAGAGGGAGAATTCCTCTTTGGCAGTAAACTTGACCAGATGATACAGAGAATGTCAGGGGGTAAGTCAGTTAGACTTCCCCAAGATAAGAGGGGAAGGGGGTCCAACTATTTCCCCAGACAAAATTTCAGGCAGGCCAGATCTTACAGACCTGGGAGGCCATTTCGGGAGAGATATACCTCCGGGGATCTCCAGGGCATTCTTCCGACAGACAGTTAAAAGAGGCGATAAAAAACAGTGACAAACCTTGTCCCGTGGAGAGTATCCAGGTTGCCGGAAGACTGCTGCAGTTTGCCCACGTGTGGGAACAAACGGTTCAAGACACTTGGGTACTAGAAGTGGTGTCCACGGGATATCGCCTAGAATTTCTTTAAAAACCCAGACGGGGAAAATTTGTAGTTTCTCAAATTCCAGTTTCAAGGGCGGAGCGAGAGGCTCTGATCTCGAGTATAAAGGATCTGGTGGACTCAGGAGCAGTAGAGTCTGTTCCGGAGGCAGAGGAAGGCCTAGGGTTTTACTCTCGCCTGTTTGTGGTGACAAAAAGTTCTGGAGGTTTCAGAACGATCTTGGATTTAAGAGATTTAAATGCCAGAATCTGGAAGCGACAGTTCCATATGGAGACGGCCAAGTCTATTCTGATGGGGCTAAGAAGGGAAGACTACCTGGTCTCAATAGACCTAAAAGACGCTTATTTTCATGTTCCTATTTGTATACCAGACAGAAAATTTCTCAGGTTCTGCGTCAAAGGAAACCATCTTCAGTTTACCTGCCTTCCCTTTGGCCTCACGTCCTCACCGAGGGTATTTACAAAAGTACTAGTGGTCATAATAGAGTGTCTGAGAAGGAAAAATATAGCGATTTGGGCCTATCTGGACGACCTACTTATCTCAGCAAGATCAGAGGCAGAGGCCGTCCGAGATGCACATACAGTTGTTCAATTCCTACAAGATCACGGGTGGTTGATCAATTGGAGCAAGAGTCATCTGTCCCCTACACAAACTATTCAGTATCTGGGCGTCGTCATAGACACATTGCAATTCGAGGTTACTCTGACCAATCAGAGATGCAGCAGAATTCAAGATCTGGTGGATGCTATTCAAAGAAATCAGAAAGTTCCTCTAAGGCTGGTGATAAGTCTCTTAGGAATGATGGCATCGACAGTGGAAGTGGTTCCGTGGGCCAGATGGCATATGAGAACACTGCAGTGGCATCTTCTTCCCTATACCAGGATCCAGGTTCCTCTAGATCGCTACATCCCGTTACCCCGTCCAGTGGTGTTGTCTCTGCAGTGGTGGCAAAGCAGGTATATGGCGTCCAGAAAAATGTCTCTCGCAAGTCCGCAGTACGTAGTCCTGACAACGGACGCAAGCGCCACAGGGTGGGGAGCGCATTGTTTAGGCAAAACTACCCAAGGTATCTGGTCCATTCAAGAGTCAGATCTGTCATCCAATCACAGAGAGCTTCGAGCGGTGTATATGGCCATAAGAGCTTTTTCCATCGAGATAGAAGGGTCCCATCTGCGAGTCTTCTCAGACAACATAGCCACGGTCGCATATATCAACAAGCAGGGGGGGGACAAGAAGTCGCCCGCTGTGGGAAGAGATTCGATTGATCATGGTCTGGGCAGAAAAGCATCTCTTGTCCATTTCGGCATTGCATGTGCCGGGAGAAGAAAATCAACTGGCAGACTTCCTAAGCAGGACTCAAGTATTGCCAGGAGAATGGGAGCTGAAGGACTCTGTCTTCAGGCAAATAGTTCACAGATTTGGCCAACCACAAATAGACCTCATGGCGACTCCAGAGAATGCAAAGACTCCTCGATTCTTCTCCAGACTCCCGATGCGGGGTTCAGAAGGAGTGGACGCCCTGTCCCAAAGGTGGGAGTTCACCCTGGCGTACATATTTCCACCTTTCCCACTCATCCACAAAGTGTTGTGGAAGATCAGGTCGGAGAGAGTTCGGGCACTAGCCATTCTTCCATACTGGCCCAGGAGGTCCTGGTTTCCGATGGCAGAAAGCATGGCGGTGGCAGAGCCATGGTTTCTGCCGGTATCGCAAGATCTCCTGACGCAGGGCCCAGTAACGTGTCAAGATCCACAGAAGTTACATTTAGCGGCGTGGAGCTTGAAAGGAAGCAGTTAGCGGACAAAGGTTTGCCTCCGGTCGTAATAGACATACTTCTGCAAGCAAGGAAGAAGGTGTCGTCTGACATATATTACAGAATCTGGAGAATCTTCGCTGAATGGTCAAAGGATAGGTTCCCATTTCCCAAGGCAAGAATATCGCATGTTTTACAATTCCTCTGTGAAGGTTTCAATAAAGGACTATCATTAGCGACTCTGAAGGTACAAATTTCGGCCCTCAGCGCCCTGTTGGATAGGAAGTTGGCAGACCACGGTCTGATAAAGAGGTTTTGTCAAGCAGCAAAGAGAATCCGTCCAAGAATTAGACCAATAATTCCTCAGTGGGATCTCAATCTAGTGCTAAATGGTCTCATGGCAACTCCATTTGAGCCGTGTGAGAGGTCTAAACTAAAATTTCTCACATGGAAAGTGGTGTTCATGGTGGCTATCACGTCAGCAAGACGAGTGGGGGAGCTGCATGCGTTATTATGCTGCGAGCCCTATCTTAAGCTATTTCCGGACAAAGTAGTCCTGAGAACCAAACCATCGTTTTTTCCGAAGGTGGTTTCCTCGTTTCATATGAAGATATTGTTTTGCCTTGTTTTTTTCCAAACCCAACCAGTAGAAGAGAGGAAGATCTTCATACGTTGGATATGGTTAGAATAATAAAAATTATTTGGACCGAACAGCAAGCTTTAGGAAAACGAGATCATTGTTTGTGATCCCACAAGGGGCGAAGAAAGGATTCGCTCCTTCAAAACAAACTATCTCCAGGTGGCTCAAAGAAGTAATTTGTTTCACCTACAAGAAAGTTGGCCGGCAAGTTCCAGAAGGCATAAAGGCACACTCGGCTAGAGCAATGGCAACTTCCTGGGCGAGAGAGGCTAACGTCTCGGTCAAAGACATATGCCAGGCTGCGACATGGTCGTCCATACATACCTTTGCAAAACATTATGCATTGGATGTATCTGAAGAATCTTTATGGAGCAGAGTTCTACATCAGGCCTTGATCTAAGGTATTGTAGCCCACCCTACTGCTTTGGTATATCCCACTGTTCGGCTGCCATGAAGTAAGAAGAAGAAAGTTACGGATTATACTTACGATAATTCCTTTTCTTCGGAGTACATCATGGCAGCCTATATTATTACCCCCCCCCCCATGTTTGTGTTTTTCCCTAGGATTGGTGGCGGAGACATGTCAAAAGACTGAAGGCATGGGGGAAGGTGCTGGCTTAATGTACAGGTGGAGATGGGGGCGTGTCCTAGGGAAAAACTACCTGTCCAATTGAGAGGGATGAACCCATTGTACGGCTGCCATGAAGTACTCCGAAGAAAAGGAATTATCGTAAGTATAATCCGTAACTTTCTCTGTGGGAGATATCAATGTGATCAGATATCGGCAAAATCTTTCAAGTACAACAGAATTTACGGAATGTATAAGTATTGGAGTGATCTATGGATAGGAGAGACGAGATGTCCTTGCCATTATTCCGAATTCTCTTGTGAAGCAGTCATACCCCATTTGTTACCTTCTGGTATAGATGGTGTAACTGTGGCGTTGGGATACAGAGAGATATTTTCATAGTGTGTCACTGTCTGTAGAATCTTCACTTTATTGGGTTAATGTTTCCTTTCTCATCATTGGTTTCGGCTTACTATACGTCACTGCTGTGATCTGAGCAATCCTTGTCTATTGGAGTGGAATGGATCTCAGTTGGTGGTGATGGGTTTTGTACTGGGTGGTCATGTTTACATTTCCCCATACAGTGACATTGGTAGCTTGGTCAAACAATCAGAATGTCACCATTTGGTACAAAGACTAAAATAAGAACAGAAGAACCAGGGTTCCGCAAATAAAAAATAAGTTACTGCAATAAGTCACCAATGGGGAATACAGTGTGACAGACAGATTAATAACTAGACGAAACTGTAACGAATAATTAACTACCTTTTGTTGTTACCCTAATGAGAGCACAGCACCATATTCCCCATATTGGGTTGTGTATATTACCCCCCTCTGCAGGATGTGGTTAATATGCAGGGATCCCGGTGGTCAGTATGCCACGCCAAGATCCCGACTGCAGACCTTTACCAAGAGCCAGAAACCCGATGCACATGGTCTATTCTCCTTTGTGGGGGTCCACGACGCAGAATGCAGTGCAATATCCGTATTCCCATCTTCTGGACAAATGTGAAATTCCGATTGGTAGACCAAGCTACAGACCCCTCTGAATACCGGACGCATTGCTTTTTGTGTTTCACTAAATGTTACAAAGTGTTTGAGAATAAGCTGCTTCATATTCAGTGTTACTAAATGTTACCCTTTTAAGAAAAGCATTTTACTTCACTTTATTAACTGTTTATATTATAGACTTCACTTGTAATAGACAAGCATATTATATTGCTAACTGAGAATGGTTCGGTATTAGAGCCTTTTCCCTTTGCCTATTTATAGGTCTTACAACATAAATAAGATGGCTCCGCAGACTGTGGGAGAAATACTTGGCATTGGTGAGTGACACTTTTATTGCCCACGCTGGAACTTCACAATGACGTAGTTTTTCCACTGTGAAGTTGCGCTAATAGAGTACGGATTGCTGTAGGTAACTGCTTATATTCTACATTGTGATTGTGTATTAACGAGACCTTTTATATTGTCACTCTATAATGCATATAAGGATTTGTGGTCTGGGGAATGTCAATGTCTCACTACTAGTACTGTCCCTGAGCAGAAGACCCTTGTAGCTTTCCCTGACTGCCCTGCATCTTGGACCCATACCCAGTTACTCACCCTAATGTTACGCTTACTTACTGGAGTGAGATAGTTAGACCTATGATCCTGTAGCAGTATTCTGGCCGCCAGTCTTCCCACCTCCATCCTGTATCACTTGTTCCAGTTTCCGTATTGTAATTATTGTTTCTATTATCTCTTAGTAAAAAGCCACAAGAACCTGGATTTGCCTTTGGACAGTGAGCTGATAGAGAGAGGTGAGACGTAGTGCATGGGAGGCCTGTCGTCCCAATGTGATATGTGAATATAGACGGTGTTGTACTGTAACTGAGCAGCCACCTGTGTAATCCTGCCTCAATTACTGTCCAGTTGTCACTAGTCCATTCCTAACGATCGGCTGTGGGATACGGCCAGCACTTGTACTACTTGTACCCTGGATAATCTGCATAATGTTACTTACACTTCCTGTATCACTAACTATGCCTCTTTTGTCTTCTCTGTAGTAACTAATGAATACAACGACTCTTTAATATTCAACCCCGAGGAGCAAAAAATGTTTTTCAGTGTGCGGGAGCCCATAGCGAACCGCGTATTTTCCAGTATTTACCAGCGTGGTTTTACCTCCAAGTAAGTTGGCTGAACAGTAGCAGCGGAGGTCTCCATAGACTAGAACTCTGCTGTACTACAAAACAGAGTACAATGTTTTGCCTGAATTGAAGGGTTGTTATTGAAGTTATCAGTACTTTCACATTGAGCTGTGACAATTTTTACTTTCATTTTTAGCTTTCTACAGGAGACTCCCTGACATAGCAGCAATCTCCCTCATTAGTCTAGCAATCTCCCTCATGTCACCTAGCCAACATTACACTGTTACATCATAGTTACCTCCCCTCCTGCATTCTGCAGGAGACTCCCTGAAATAAGAGCAATCTCCCTCATTAGTCTAGCAATCTCCCTCATTTCACCTAGCCCACAAATTACACTGGGACTTATTCTGGTTCACTCTTAGAGGCAAATTCCTTCCCAAATGGACAAAACTATGTGCACTGCAGGTGGGGCAGATGTAACATGTGCATAGAGAATTAGATTTGGGTGAGTTATTTTGTTTCTGTGCAGGGAAAATACTGACTGCTTTACTTCTACACTGCAATATAGATCTTACTTTGAAGAAAAACCCCACCCAAATCTAACTCTCTCTGCACATGTTACATCTGCCCCACCTGCAGGGCACATGGTTTTGTCCATTTGAGAACGAATTTGCCTCTGAGAGTGAACCAGAATAAGGCCCACTGTTACATTTTTTTTGGGAAAAAGGAATGAGAGACAGATACATTTACGTTGAATCATCAGCACCATTCCCAGCACTTTACCAAGTATAGTAGCTCTTACTAAAAGATTCCTCTCTCATACCCCTTTCACACCACAAATTACCAGGTTAAAGATTTTCAACCCAGGAATATACTGAAAAACCTGGGTTTTTCTTTGGTGTGAAAGGGTCAACATGGGTCTTAAATCCCAGCACTCCGACCCTGCTCTTGACCAGTATAATCTCCCTGAAACTAGTTTTCCAAAGTAGGCAAGTACGCCCAGTCCCTATCTGCTCCAACCTCCAATCTCTGTCTTCACAGCTCCCTCCCTCCATATCCAGCTAGTTTGAAACCTATATCAGTGTCCCGGCAAAAATTGCTTTCACTTTCTGTTATGACCTCTTTTTGGGTAAACGAAGATGGCTTACTAAAAAAAAAAACGCCTTTGTTTTGTAGGGTGTGTGTGCGCTCAAGGTGTTGGAATGCTTGTATGGTAGTCGATGGCGGGACATCTTTTGAGTTCAACGACGGAGCAATCGTGACGATAGCCATGGAGGGTGACGACGCCCTACGTACTGTGCTGCTGGACGAATGAACACAATGCTGGCGAGCGAAAGGAGCTCCTACTGCAGGAAAGCACCTTCAGTCCCTTCCCTCATTGCCCCTTCCTCTCAGGACACTAATAACATGTAGGGATGATTGTGTATTCTGAGCATTCCGTTCTGTTATTGTTATCCTGTGCAAGACCATGAATAGTTCCTGGAAGACAAAATGTAAAAATGTGGATTGAAATGACTGTTCAGATAAGTTAAACAGAATTCTAGATGATTGTAACAAACACTGAAGCTCCGAACTAGCGCAAGCACATATAGGGCGGAGACGGGAGCGGACTGGCTGCCTCCACCGCTGCCACTTACTGCTAGCCGATGTCAATCCAACATGACTATCGGGACCCTCATCCTGGGGACTGTGTACATTTGTATAAAAGGTAGATCATTGCCACATCTAATGCAATACTTTTTTAGCTGTTTAAATTAGCTTTTTTTTTTTTATGCAAAAACAAGTATTGGACTTTGGGGTGGTTGTACCTGACTGACTTGCAATGCTGTTTAAGTCCTGCCTTTCACTATAAATACACATCTGAAAAATATGTGAAGTGTTCTGTAATATCCGATCCTAAAAGCTGTCTTCGATTCCTCTGATGGTGAAGGGTTCGGTTAAGATGGAATACGGTCGCTAGGACAATACTATAAGGGGGGGTATTCAATCACTGGTGAGCAGCTCCCGTCGGGCCCTATTCAATGCTGTCTTCCCCGACAGCATTGAGCAGGGTATCTCGCAGAATGAGCCCGACATCACAAGCTGTCGGGCTCGTTCTGCCGAGAATGGCCGGAAAGTCACGAGCTGCCGGCTGCAGCTCGCCTCTTCCCGGCCGCAACTCGCGGCCACGCCCCCTTCTCGCTCCCCGGCAGGAGCTGACCGAGAATGGGACTGGGTCACGGCGGTCGAGCAAGCTCGACTGCCGTGACCCCCACATTGACTACCCACCTAAAGGTCAACAGGGTCAGAAGGTCCACATAAGCATTAAGGAGCCCATACACGCTCCGTTCTGTACTATGCGATGCGCGCTCCCGCGCATCACATAGTACGGTGCAAAAAGTATGTGCTTACGTCGACATTTGGGACAAAAATAACATGAAAATCTAATGTCGACCTATTGACTGTTGACCTTCCCATTGTCGACTTTAGCTATGTCGACCTATTTCATAAGTCTTCATAAGCCCTTCGATCTTTATTGGTTGACCTAATATATGCTGACCCTATGACCCCCTACCCGTTAAGATTTATGCACTTCAGTACTTTCCTCTTTGATGATAGCTCCTGCTTCTCATTGCTGAATATACAGTGGTTCTCAAACGCAATCCTCAAGGGCACCCAAGCAGTCTAGATCTATTATATATCCATGCTTACGCACAGGTGATTTAATTAGTACCTCGGACAACGTGTTTTTATACCATCCGTTCTTATGCATGGATATACCCAAAACCTGGACTGGGTTTGGGAACCAGTATCCTAAGCCGTTCACCCGAATAATACTATGCACCGTATACATCTTTTATTCAAGTGCTTGTCAAATTGTACAGAGCGAAGGAAATAACACAGTGATGAGCTACTGTAGATGATGGGGAATTGTCCTCAATCCCTGGTTCCAATAATCTGTTTAGGGAAGCACATATGGCATGTAGTCGGCACGACGATGAGGAAGTGCTCTCAGCGCGGTCATAAAAGCAGATATATCTGTAACCAAACACGTGTATGGTGGTAACGAAGAATAAGGAACAACCAGTTCTGCACTGATAACTTAGGAATTATTTCAAACCATCTTTACACAAATTATTCTCCAATGAGTTGGCTACTTTATATCAACTGGCATGTTTCATATCCCCTTAATCTAAAACATGCCATGATGAAATGGATTCTACAGTCACAATCGCTACAGATCACGGAGTGCAGATTTGTCTGATATCCCAGTGTGTATGTAGTGCATAAACTGCTCATCTCTCACGGCATTCAGTATTTCAGATCATAGGCAGACCTCATCATGCCCCATGTTCTCCACCATCAGATGAGTGCATGGATGGCTCTATGCTCACCTAAACAGCTCTGAGGCCTTGTGTACATCACTGAATGGTCCAGGCTTTGGGTGCAGTACTTAATGGAACGGAGGTTGTCTTCTCCTCATGGTATAGGAAGGGTGAGTTCTGGGATCCTTTTGCACATGTGGTTTGATGTCTGACCAAATCAAAAAGAAAAATCTACTGTGCAGCCAAGGAAATATCGAATTGGATCTAGAAAATCGAATGTGTACAATGTAAATCGATGAAATCGATATATAATGCAAAAGTACAGATCTAATGCCAAATTGAATGGGAAGATCTAATGCCAGATCAAATAGAAAATCGAATCTAACATCGAATTTAAATCAAAACGAAGTGTGTGTACAGACATGGATAGACTCCATATAATGGCCTGAAGGAACCATGGAATGGAGTCCCAATGGCCTAGTAAATAACTGGTCCTCAAGGCCACTTAACAGTCCAATATGCATGCTTGGATACAAGTGGTTAAACCAGGGGTAACCAACTCCAGTCCTCGAGAGCTACCAACAGTTAACGTTTTCGAGATCTCCTCACAGAAGCACAAGTGCAGTAATTATCTCCATCTGTGGATCTTTTAAACTGTTTCAGTCAGTAATGAGTGCACCTGTGCACCTGGGAGGTGAGCTGGAAAACGTGAACTGTTGGTAGCTCCCGAGGACTGGAGTTGGCTACCCCTGGGTTAAACCAAATAAAGGTACTAATGGTCACCTGTGCTCAAGCATTTATATCTTGCAACCCTGGACTGTTAATACAAAGAAGAAATAATTTGGATCACCCTCGGGCGCAGCTGCTTGTGGGTCTCAAAACACTTATTTGAGGAGTCACCACCCCTCACAACAAGGATACACAGTACAATTTTATAAGTGGAAACCCTCTAGCGCTTAAACATGAAAGATGGTACTTCCCTTTATTTAGCGTGGATACTTCTTTACAGACAGGTGTGTGGGATTGCTCGTCCTTGTGATTCAACTCTCATAGATTTTTATAGTACATGTAAAAAATGGAGAGTACAAACATCAATATTCCACACTATATAATTAGTTCTACACCCGTGCGAATGGATGGAGGCTGTGAAGTATTCTTTCTTCCACCCGACAAAGAAGGGGACAGACAGATGTAATCTGTAGGAATGGTGCGTACCAAAACTCACATAAAAATGTGGCTGGTTCCACACATCAAGGTATCTTTAAATCTTTGGTGCGTACCCAACTCACAATTAGGAAGAATGATATCCTCACATAAAGGTATCTTTTAACCAAACGAAATAAAGAATTCTGTCAAAGGGGTGCGTACCCCAACTCACTGGTGCAAATGTTGTAGTACTCGCATCAAGGTATCTTTTAAGGCCACTCAGTTGATAGATCAGAAAGGTGCTTTAATAACTTCCACATCCAGAAGTAACAATATAGAATAAAATCAAACAGAGTGATCACTGTGACTGCCGTGTACAATGGAACAGTGGTGAAAACTTGGAGTCTACAACCTGGGAGGTCTTCCGGACGATCCAGCCAGGGAATTGGTCAGTCAGAGTTCCAAGGTCCAGCAGTCATCCAGGGATCACCTTCCTCTCAATACACACAACGCGTTTCGATCCACTCTGGGATCTTTTTCAAGTGTAAAGAGGATCAACTTGGATGGGTTTATATACCCATGAACAGGAAGTGATAGGACTTCCTGTTTCCTGTGGTCCGCATAATCATTACAACGATTTACAAACATATAATAAAAAACATATAATACATTTCTTCCTATTACAGCCTTTAATAACATTAGCCCCAGGTCAATTATCCTATAAGGAATATTAATATAAAAGCACCAGCGTACAGCAGACGCTGAAAGCCGCGATCCCGGAAGTGTAGTGCGTTCCACCGCACACACTTCCGCGTGTCAGCGTGGCCGGAAATTCGGCTGCCGCTATCCCAGAGCCAGAGACGTCATGGCTCTGTTGTATGCATACGCGGCGCCCGCTGATGATGTGTGCGCTCCAGCGCATCACAACTGGGCTGGATATGCGGTTCAAGCCCACCTAGAATGGTAAAGCCGGCCGCGTCATATAGATGCGCGGCGACTGCTGTTGATGTGTGCGTTCCACCACATCAGAAATATACGATAAGAAGTGTATGTGTTTATTAAAGCACAAACACTGGTCAAAAAGGTGCGATTAAGGCACACAAAGTAAAGAATAAATAAGTACAAAATATTATATAGATAATTATTTATAAAATTATCTAAAAAACTGAAGATAAAAAAATGGAGATAAAAAAAATCCTATTGGAGAATTGACCATGGGCTGTACATAAAATACATGTAACATTTGATAATAACAAAGTGCGTTGGTGAAATTCATTAGTTGCTTCCAGATAGATGAAATGATATACTAGGGAAAAAAAAAACATATCTCAGAATGCATATAATGAACACATAAACAATATGGAAACTGTTCATAAAAACCACTTTAATTCAAAGTCACTATTGTGGCCGCTTGGAGATAATGTATTAAATTTAAAAATATATTCCATCTCCGCCTTTGCTAATTTGCTTGCCACATCTTTATCTCTTAAATCTGAATTTACCATTTTTAACCCATAAAAACCTGATATGTAGGTAGGGGAACAGTTATGTGAAGTTTTAAAATGGGCGGACAAAGCATGTGTTTCAACTCCTTTCTTTATATTACGCACATGTTCGGCAATGCGGACTTTTAAAGCCCTTGAAGTGCGGCCAATATAAAACTTATTGCATGTGCATCTAATAGCATACACTACATTTAGGCTATTACAGGTGATGAAATCACAAATTTTTGCCTCTTTCCCATTTATTGAGATCTCAGTAATTTTACTCTTTTCCCCTTTTATGTTTCTGCATGGTAAACATAAGCCGCATCTATAGAAACCCATTGATCTGATCCTCCCCGGACGAATGGGCGGTTTCAATTGACTAGATGTCAATTTATTTTTCAGACTTGGTGCTTTTCTATAAATGCAGACTGGTTTCTCAAGAATCAGGTTTTTCAATATAGGGTCCTTGTGTAGCACAGGCCAGTGTTTCCTGATAGATTTTTCAATTTCCCTATGTCTAGGGTTGTATCCTGTTACAAATGCAAATTCAAATCTATTATCTTTTATTTTTTGTGCTTTATTTTTCACTGTTAAAAGGGTACTCCGATCTATGTCCTTAACATTTTGAATGGTAGTTTCCAATAAATTTGGTTCATATCCGCAAGCCAAAAACCTCTCTTGCATTTCTTTTGTTTGTACATCTAGGATCTCTGGTTCAGCACAGTTCCTTTTAAGCCTTTTAAACTGCCCGCTTGGTATAGATTTTAACCAGTTGTTATGATGGCAACTGGTTGCCTGTATGTAGGAACCCGAGTCCGTGGGTTTCATGAAATTTTTGGTGTAGATACAGTTTTGTTTGATATACACCGTAATGTCAAGGAAGTTAATGGTCTCCTGACTCTTCTCAAAGCATAAATTAATGTTTTTATCATTACTGTTTAATGCCATACAAAAGAGATCCAGGTCGACATCACTTCCACGCCAAATGAAAAAGATATCGTCTATATATCTGACGTAGGACACGAGGCTCGCTCCCCAGCTTGTATTTGCCCAGATGGTGTTGGCCTCCCAATCCCCCATAAAGAGGTTGGCATAGCTGGGAGCGAACCTCGTGCCCATAGCCGTCCCTGTATTTTGAACATAAAATTCATCTTTAAACAGGAAGAAATTATTTTTTAGAATGAAGGAAATGCCTTCTACAATAAATTCCTGTAGTGTAGAACTGAGGTCGGACTCTAATAAGGCCTTTGTGACTGCCTCAATCCCCTGGCTATGATCTATGATGGTGTAAAGAGATGACACGTCGGCAGTCACCAACGTGTCACCTTCTTGCCATTGTATCCCATCAAGTGTCCTAAGGAAATCGCCTGTATCTTTTAAATGAGACCGATTTTTAATCACTAATGGTTGCAAGTGGTGATCAATAAATTGTGAAAGGTTCGCCGTCAGGGAGCCCACCCCCGATATGATGGGTCTCCCCGGCAGGTTAACAAGGCTTTTGTGTACCTTCGGAAGCACATATATCACTGGAGTGATGGGATTCTCTGGAATCAAAAATTTACTCTGTGTCTCAGTGATGGTTTGATTACTGCAGAATCTTTCAATCAAGTTTTTTAATTTCATAACTGTAGTTTCCGTGGGATCCTTTTTTAATTTGCTATAGACCTTAGCATCTTTCAATTGTCTATACACTTCTCCTTCATAATCTTCCAGATTCATGAGTACTACCCCTCCCCCTTTATCCGCTGGCTTTACAATAAGACTATTATCCTCTTTTAAATTCCTCAGGGCCTTCCTTTCTTTAGCAGTAAGGTTGTTGGTCTGTCTTTTATTGTTTTTTGACAAATCCTCAATATCATCCTGTACTAAAGTGCAGAATGTCTCTATATACGGGCCTTTGAGGTGTTTAGGGAAGAACACTGATTTTGGTTTAAATTGGCTATTAGTCGTATTAGAATCTTCATTGGAATTTTCTTTATCGGCAAAAAAATTCTTAATAGTCAGTTTCCTGACAAACCGCTGTATATCCAAAAAAGTCTCGAAAGGTTGGATGTCGTTAGTGGGAGCGAACTTTAAACCTTTCCCTAACAGGGAAGTTTCCTCTTTGGTTAGATTGTGATTACTCAAATTGAAGATTTTAGTCATCTTCAATTGACTAGGCTCTCCCCTGGGTTGATCTTTTTTAGGCCTTTTTCTGTTGTTATGTTTACATTTGTTAACCCTATTTTTGGAATGTTTATTTGTCCCCCCTCTCTTACCGCGTTTGGTTCTATGTGATATTAATTCCGTTGGATTCTCCATCCACCTCTGTCTAAAAAAGGGGTTTTAGGTGTTAGGTTATATTAATATTCCTTATAGGATAATTGACCTGGGGCTAATGTTATTAAAGGCTGTAATAGGAAGGAATGTATTATATGTTTTTTATTATTGTAAATCGTTGTAATGATTATGCGGACCACAGGAAACAGGAAGTCCTATCACTTCCTGTTCATGGGTATATAAACCCATCCAAGTTGATCCTCTTTACACTTGAAAAAGATCCCAGAGTGGATCGAAACGCGTTGTGTGTATTGAGAGGAAGGTGATCCCTGGATGACTGCTGGACCTTGGAACTCTGACTGACCAACTCCCTGGCTGGATCGTCCGGAAGACCTCCCAGGTTGTAGACTCCAAGTTTTCACCACTGTTCCATTGTACACGGCAGTCACAGTGATCACTCTGTTTGATTTTATTCTATATTGTTACTTCTGGATGTGGAAGTTATTAAAGCACCTTTCTGATCTATCAACTGAGTGGCCTTAAAAGATACCTTGATGCGAGTACTACAACATTTGCACCAGTGAGTTGGGGTACGCACCCCTTTGACAGAATTCTTTATTTCGTTTGGTTAAAAGATACCTTTATGTGAGGATATCATTCTTCCTAATTGTGAGTTGGGTACGCACCAAAGATTTAAAGATACCTTGATGTGTGGAACCAGCCACATTTTTATGTGAGTTTTGGTACGCACCATTCCTACAGATTACATCTGTCTGTCCCCTTCTTTGTCGGGTGGAAGAAAGAATACTTCACAGCCTCCATCCATTCGCACGGGTGTAGAACTAATTATATAGTGTGGAATATTGATGTTTGTACTCTCCATTTTTTACATGTACTATAAAAATCTATGAGAGTTGAATCACAAGGACGAGCAATCCCACACACCTGTCTGTAAAGAAGTATCCACGCTAAATAAAGGGAAGTACCATCTTTCCTGGACTGTTAATGTTTGATGTGGGAGTTTGGGAATCACTGCCGTGTCAGCAGTTTTTATTCAGTCTCGAGAAAGAGAGAGGGTGTAACCTTGGGAGGGATATGGTCACTAGGTCTACAAGCATGAAAGTTGACATGGGTTAGGCTGACGGTCATTAGGTTGACACAAGCATTAGGTCGACATGGGGAAGGTCGACAGTCAAATGGGGTCTTTCACTTTTTTTCTTTTTTGAGCCGACATGTGCCAACAGGCGGTATTTCATACCCTACCATCCACTAGGGCGTGGTGGGAGAATATAATAGTGTGCCCGAAGCATGGCAAGCGCAACGAGCCATGCGATGAGATGCTACGTTTCAATGTCTCTGTTGACTTTCGGGACAAAAAAGTAAAAAAAAAAACCAGGTCGACCTTTTGCCTGTCAACATTCCCCGTGTTGACCTAATAACCCTGTTGATCTTCAGTCATTTCGACCTATTTGGTGTCTATCCAATGACTCCTACCCCTGTGGGATATAGTATAATAGATTTACAATATCTAGGCAGACAGTCAATTGGTTGAGAGGTACAAGAGTTTGTCAGATTGAACCATGGTTAAGGATGTCCGGTATAAAAGATTGACATGTACAGTATAGTAAATATTATGTGATCACCATCCGTATAAATGCTGCTGCTCTAATGTCAACCAATACAGTGCATCCAGAAAGTATTCACAGCGCTTCACTTATTCCACATTTTGTTATGTTACAGCCTTGTTCCAAAATGGAATAAATACATTTTTGACCCTCAAAATTCTACACACAATACCCCATAATGACAACATTAGCAACTGTAACCTTATACAGTAATGCCCTTCCGTTAGCAGCATTAGTAATTTGTTGTGTAACAGTGTAAAGGCCCCCGTACACTAGTCTGACTTGTTCTAAAGACCAGTGCTGCTGAATTTGAAAAGACTGGCCGGACGCTGATTGGCTGAATATCTCAGTCAATCAGTATCTGGACAGTCTTTTCAAATGCAGCAGCGCTTCCTGCCCCACCACCCGGCAAATAGCACTACAAGCTCCCAGCCGCCGCTGCCCGGACTCTGCTGCTGCACATAGGTGTGTGCCAGCAGTGCTTCACCGCTTGTGCACACCTATGGATTGGATCGACACATCCTGGGTGCTAAAAAGCACCCGCGATGTGCCGCTGATGGGTCTGATCCGACCACATGGGACCATGCATTGGGTCGGATGAGGTGTCAAACACGTTAGTGTATGGGCACCTTAAGGAAAGAGAGATTACTTTGATGTACAGTCATTCTCTGCAAGTGTCTCAATTGAAGTCCTACTTTACGGTTAGTTCCAGTGTAATAAAATAGACTTAATTTTTTTATAATCCGAATCCTATACTTTTCTTTGGGGGATCACTGGGAGCCTCGCTGCTGTGGGCAAAGGAAATCCAGAAGAAATAATTGAGAACGGCCAACACCTGTCATTCCAATAACAATACATACAGGTGTTACATATTTGGCGTCCATGAAGTCCAAAGCAAGTCGTTACCCTTCAAGCAAAGAAAGAGGTCACAGCACTATCAACCAGCTGATCAAACAGGCCAAGGACAAAGATTGAACAGCGAACTTTCTTCTGGGCTATGGCATCCTCCATTACTATCCCATACTACTTTGGCGCTCTACAGTTGCTTAATTATTCTGGGGATGCACATACACGAGGCTCAAGTGAATTTAAGTACAAATTACAATCAACGTTCAGACTGTACCCGCTTAGCCATTGGGCTGTTAAAGGCCTTGCTTTGTGTGAAGTTAAATCACGGCCTGACAGAAACCGGAGAACCACTTCTAACTATTTCCAATTCACGAACCGTGTCTGAAATGAAGAAGCCCTTTTACACAAGGAAGCAACCGCTCCAGGAGCCATTAAGATAATTTGCTGTTAGTTTGCAGGAATTGCTTCAAGAAATACAGGAGCTGAACCCTCATGAAATCCATTCGGGGAGGGCGTCGGGACTGCGCACACACTAGCATAATGGGATGTGGTACCTAGCTGAGACTTAGTATTACAACATAGAAACAGGATATAGGTGAACCATACACCATACAATTTTTGGTACTTGTTTCCTAGCACGGTGCCCCCGATTTTGATCGACGTGCATCTTATCGCATGCAATATAGCGGCATGCAATCCGATTCGATTTTTAATTGTACAAGCGCCCTGATGGGTGCTTACAATGTTAAATGCACCCCCATTGTCAACGCCACCCCCACTATCAACGCCAACCCGAAGCGTGGTGAGTGCAGTGGTACGCGTCCTCCGACCTTTTCATACCCTCACTATCCACGTTGGCGTGGAGTTGATTTTAGATAGTGTGGCATTTAACATTGTAAGCACCCATCAGGGTGCTTGTACAATTAAAAATCGCATCGCATGCCATTTTCTGGCATGCGATGCTATGCGATATTTCATTGTACAAGCACTCCTGTTAATTTAACGGGAAGATCGCATCGCACACCACTAAATACGGTATGCGATGGCCGCCGTGTTATGAAACAAGCACCCAATTTTTTTTTATATAGTAGTAGTAGTACGTTTATTTATAAGGCGCCACAAAGTGTCCGCATCGCCGTACATAGCAAACAGAAAACAAATTACAAGGTAACGTACAGGGTGTGTTGATAAAATACAGTATAAATAGGGGTATAGCTAGTAGAACTAAAATCAGCATCAGTTCAGACGTAGGTGTCAAAATTGTCGAGGAGACTGAAGATGAAGTAGAGGAAGGGAAGAACAGGACAGGAGCACAGGTGAGGTAAAGAGGTAGGGTGAGTACGTGAGGAAGGAGGTATATAATGAGGTTCTTTGCATAGTGTTGGCCAATGGTATAAGCCTGCTCACTACTCGTCCATGGGTGGTCCACTTGTACATTGCCACCAATTCTTTGAAGGGACATTTTCTCCAGGGTGCACTAAGAACGGACCCTAAAGTGATTAATGTGATTCTACCGTCTCCATTTATCCATACTTGCCATCACCTGTCACCTTTCAATTACCTAGCTCCCCACAGGTGGTGGCAATCCTACATTACCAGGGAAGTCTAGGAACAGAGCAGTGATCCCATGGTGAATATATCATGCACATATATGCTTTGTTTTAATCTGGTCTTTTAAATATTTTTATGGGATATGGTCGATGGTCGACAGTCATTAGGTTGACATACTGGAAGGTCGAAATGGGCCAAGGTTTTTGAGCCGACAGCCGGTATTTCATGGCCTACCATCCACTAGGGCGTGCTGGTAGAATAAAATAGTGTAGCGAGGCACCATGCCCGAAGCGCAGCGAGCCTTGCGAGCGGACACGGTGCACTTAAAACTGTGTCGACATTCGGGTCAAAAAAACTGTGAAAAACCCCATGTTGACCTTTTGACTGTTGACCCCTGTCAACCTTCCAGTATGTTGACCTAACGTTGTTGACCTAATGACTGTCGATCAACGTTTGGTCAACCCAATGATTCCATTCCATTTTTATTACATTTCGTGATTCACTCACTATATTATCTGTTGTTTTATCAGTGCTGACGCCAACAGACTAAAACAATGCAAGTTTGAGTCTACTTAACATTAACAAGGATTTTAATGAAATCTCTCCACAAGGAAGTAAACCTCAGCGCCAGACCAGGGAGATTACAGTAATGTCTCTTCGCTAATGAATTTTATCCAAATACTGATTCACCAACTGCAACAATTTGAAGGAGTGATCTGTGAACTGTTTAATGTAGAGTACACACCAGAACGACCATGATCGTGTGATTATTTCCCTGAAATTGTATGATGGGGAATTGAGCCCAAATAGTTCTGGTTTGTACCCAGCATAATGGAGCCCATACACGGTCCGTTGTGTACGGCTCCGTTCTGTACTATGCGATGCGCGCTCCCGTGCATCACATAGTATGGTACAAAAAGTATGTGCTGCACATACTTTTTGTACTAGGTACACATCGGATCGGATCGCAGTGCATGCACACTGCATGCACTAGGGATGCGATCCGATCCGATGTGTACTATTTAAGTCCCAAACGGATCCATTAAACGGACCGTGTATGGGCTGCTTTAGACTGACCAGTGAAGATTCACAGATTAGACTGTTGGGTATAAGGGGTGTACACACACTGAGATTCTGGCAGGAGATTTTAACTAGAATGTTAGGGGGAAAAAAACTGGGAGATTTTGGCTGCTTAGTCAATATTGCCTAGCATAGATTGCTTAGCATAGATAGACTGTGCAGGCAAGGCAATTTTGACTAGATCATAGACTATCATTACTTAGAAAAAATGGCTTAGTCTCCAGTACATCTAGCCAAAACCGCTTAGTCAAAATTGGCCATTTGCCAATATCTCACCGTGTTAGTATATATAGATTCGATGAATTATTGTTATATATGTTTCATATAGTTGCAGCTTTAAGTTTTTAGTGGGTTTTTTTTGCAAGACGTTGTTTATACCCCTTTCAGACATACTACAGGGGATTTTAAACCTGATACAATCCCAGGTTTTTAAAAATCCTGGATCCATTGCAGGTGCGCAGGACCCGGGATTTTGGCGTACTGTATGTCTGAAAGGGGTATTATTTTCTGTTCGCAAAAGGTTTCTCCCATTTCAGCTGTATCCTTATATCCAACGTTAGTAATTTGTGGCGTAACACATTGTAAGAGGAGGACCGATTACTTTGAAGTATGGTCATTTTATTCAAGTGTATCTCAGTTGAAGTCATACTTTACTGTGTTCCAGTGTAATAAAATAGACTTAATTTTTCTTTTCTTTTATAATTCTAGTCATATACTGAGTTGGATTTCTTTTGGGAACCACTGGCCTCGCTGCTGCGGGCAGGGGAAAACCAGAAGAAATAATTATGAACGACCAAAACAGGCGAGCCACCAACACCTGTCGTTCCGCTAACAATACATTTGGGTGTTACATATGCAATGAGCCATTTTTCAGTGGTGGACCATGGCAACGGTGGCGGGGGTCTCGACAGGCGGGGTCTCAGGCGCTCGGCAAGCTGCGAAGTTTGCAGTTTATAAAGCCAACCTGATCAGGCCCAAAGCTCTCACTACTGGGATACCAGGATATTTTGCATGCCATCTCAAAAATTTCACAGCCACACTTCCCCTCACTGGACTGTGGTGCGGGAGAGAATTTCTCCCCGCTAAGGATTTTCCTTGAACTATTATAAAGCTATTTATCTATTTTCTCATCCAGTTTTCACCATCCTATACAATGATAAGAGTCACTCCCTTATTTAAGGAAAATGACACCACTTATGGTAAACCTTATCTCGTCAGGTGAATCGGCCCTGACCCACACAGTGTAAGGAAGTAGCATTTACCCAGACCCTCGCCCCTACCTGGCTCCTGTTCAGTCTCTGCCGACCAATCACACGTTCAATTTCTCACAAGAAACACTCTCAACTTACCAAGATACAGCAGACAAAATATGTAATTAATTTAATTTTAGCTACCCTTTTTAAAATACAAGGTACTTGTGTAGTTTCACGGCGCCAGCATGGCGCCGTGCTACTTCCGGGTGTACGCTTGCCACTAAATATGTCAAATAAACTAACTGGTACTTGTGAGTTATCCGGGCTGCCGATTTTTTCATCGCGCCCGAAATCGTGGGCATCGCGTCGGTCGTGGCCGTTATAAGGAGCCGCGACGCGATGCCCGCGATTTCCCATAGACAGTAATGTTAAAAGACGCGATGGACCCGATTTCCCATAGACAGCAATGTTAAAATAAAATGACAATGTGAAATTGGCCAATATGGCCATTTCACATTGGATATGTTTTAAAAAAAAAGGTTTCATGGCCCCCCACCACCGTTAACGCCACCCCGCTATTGAGACCAACCCGAAGCGTGGCGAGCGCAGCGAGCCCGCGAGGGGCGGCGGTACGCGTCCTCCGACCTTTTCATACCCCTACTATTCACTAGGGCGTGGAGTGAGAATAGAATAGTGTAGCGAGCCCGAAGCGTGGCGAGCGCAGCGAGCCCCGCGAGGGGACGCGGACACCTGTGAAGCCCGCAAGGGGATGCGGATACCTGTGAAGGTATCCGCGTCCCCTCGCGGGGCTCGCCACGCTTCGGGCCTCGGTGGCTCGCTGCGCTCGCCACACTATTCTATTCTCACTCCACGCCCTAGTGGATAGTAGGGGTATGAAAAGGTCGGAGGACGCGTACTGCCGCCCCTCGCGGGCTCGCTGCGCACGCCACGCTTCGGGTTGGTCTCAATAGCGGGGTGGCGTTAACGGTGGTGGGGGGCCATGAAACCTTTTTTTTTTAAAAACATATCCAATGTGAAATGGCCATATTGGCCAATTTCACATTGTCATTTTATTTTAACATTGCTGTCTAGAGGAAATCGGGTCCATCGCGTCTTTTAACATTACTGTCTATGGGAAATCGGGTCCATCGCGTCTTTTAACATTACTGTCTATGGGAAATCGCGGGCATCGCGTCGCGGTCCCTTATAACGGCCAAGACCGACGCGATGCCCCCGATTTGGGGCTAAATCGCGGGCATCGCGTCGGTCGGGTGTCCTTAAGTTAACTAAACTTAAGGACAAAATCGGCAGCCCGGATAACTCACAAGTACCAACTAACTTAACTCCATGCCAACATGGATAGTTCATGCATCCACTATCCATGTTGGCATGGAGTTGATTTTAAATAGCGTGGCGAGCCACCGAGCCCGCAGCGTGGGCGAGCGAATCGAAACTACACAAGTACCAAATACAATATCTTATTGTCTCTATTACAACAAAATACATCAGTTTCATTTTACTTACGATTACAATCTCTAAAAAGACTTAAACTTGTCAAGCCGACAATGACACACAAGGCAGCAGTCCAGGGGGATCCGATATGTAATGCCGGCGGTCGGAACCCCGACACTGGAATCCCGACCGCCGAAATCCCGACATGGGGGGGACGTGGAGCGCCCCCCCTTGCGGGCTCGCTGCGCTCGCCACGCAGCGGGCCCGGTGCCTCGCTACGCTCGGCACGCTATTTTATTCTCCCTCTATGGGTGTCGTGGACACCCACCGAGGGAGAAAGTTTCGGGATTTCGGCGGTCGGGATTCCAGTGTCGGGATCCCGACCGCCGGCAAATTGACTGCATCCCGTCCAGGGGACCCATGGAGCAAGAAAACTGCTCTCACCTTGCGGCCTTAGTTGATTCAGGTATCCCGATCCAAGTCGAACATCCGTGTGTCAATGTTATGTTGATCTCCGAGGATGCTTCAAACGATACAAAATAATTCAAGTCATACTGTAAAAAATATAATTGTGTAGCATATAAAGTGGTCACACGATACAAATATATTGTATAACCCTCATTTACATGACAGAAGTGTTTTTATACTTTAATGACTGTGTTTTCTAAACCAATCAAGTTAATAAGCCAATCGTATACAAGGACCAATTACATATTCAATATTATCCTGACTATCATTAATTTAAACATATGCCTTTCTTGAGGATTTCCCAAGCATTATCTCATGATTAGCTTGTAAGAATGATGAAACGGGTTCAAAATATAACAATTCCTAGAACACAAATTTAACGTTCCTATTTTGCAGAATGCCAGCTAACTAATGTCTGAGGTTTGCTGAGCAGATGGATTCAACTTCTTCATTTTCTACTAAGGAGAACGCTGCCGAGATTGAAGATAAAATGCTTCTTAAAGTGGCAGATTATTTTTTAAGACAAACTGACATTCAGCTTCTATAATGGTCATGTTCAGTTTTCCATATCAACATCTAATAGAATACAAAAAGGTTAATGAATGAGGGGCAGATGTATTAAGCCTGAAGAAGTGATAAAGCTGGTGCGTGATAACCTTCCACTTTATCACTTCTGCCCCTGTATGCTTTATATAGTTAAAGTTCATACATCCTTCAGGTTTATACAGTAAATGGTATGGGGCCCAGGCTTCTCGACTGTACCCAATCCTGGTGCATGCACGGTTACCCTGCAAGGCAGATAGAGGCTGCTGTGTAATTACAGAAACTTGCCACGCTGCCGCGTTAAAGAACCTTTTGCAGGTGCATGCATAGATGAAGATTTGGTACTCTTTACCTAGCACGGCGCCCACGATTTTGATCGTGGGCATCGCAGGTAAAAAAATCGCGGGCAGTGAATGCACTAAAAATCGGGTGCGACGCGGGCTGAGGCAGAGTGAGGACGTGTGAGGCAGAGCTCTCTCCCGACCCCATCCGCTCGTAACATATGGGAACATAGGAACCTGCTACCCGGCATTCATCGTCTGCTTTCCCTGTCCTGACGTCTTGACAGTGCGCTGAGGTCTCCAGGCGCAGAGTGTGACGCGGCGGGTCTTGACCTGCACACAGCACGCCACCCCTTACCACCTGCTGCTATCCGGACCCCCGTTGCTGCGGGCGTACGTCTGTGGTGCGGGCGGACAGACACGAGCTCCAGGAGGGGAGCACACAGCAATCATACAGCCGGCGTACGGCGGGTAAACCACGCCATGAGGCCACGCCATAGCTGTATTGCATACAACACGCCGACTCCAGACACCCGCTGATAAACATCTGAAGTGAGTACGACACAGGCAACCCAGCATAGCCACAGTGACTGGCATAACGGCTATATAAGCTTGACCGATACATAAGCCCATGCAGCAGGGGTGAGTCCTTTTTCTCCTCCGTTTTTTTTTGGCTATTCGCGGCTGGGATACATTACAGCCTAGAATTTGACTCACAGACCATACTAAGCGGTGGGACTGCGGGTGGCCTATTCACTGCAAAAAATCTCTGCATAAATCTCATGCCTAAGTGTACAATTGCAAGGACCCAGTGGTAAACTTTGTTTGACCTGCTTATCCTACGAACTAATTTTTTTTTCTTTCTTCACTTTTTCTGATTATAACAATTCCCATATTGGTAGTATTACCCTCCAGCTTTAACTATGGGGAAAACAGGCACAGCAGCCGCAGCCCGCCTTGAAAAGTATGCCAGAAACCAGTCAGTTAACACTTCACAAGCTTCTATCCCTACTCCTCAAACCACTCCTGCAAAAGAAAAAAACCCCATTGCCCCACCAGATGCCACTTTACAACAAATTTTGGAGGCTATAAAGAGCAGCGAGTTGCATTTGGGTGAAAAAATAAATAGTGTACAAACTGATGTAATACAGATAAAGGAAGATTTGAAAGAAGTTAAAAGCAGGCTGAATGAGGCAGAGGGTCGTATCTCAGCGATTGAGGACTCTAATGCTAAAATGCAGCATTCAGTGGCAGATATGGTAAAAAGTACTCTATGCAATTTCCCGCCAAATTGAAAGTTATTGCAGATGGAGAACTTTATTTTTTTCAAACCCCGAGAGAAGCAGGAATATGGCTGGATAAAAGGGCTCCAGCAAGACACCAGCTGGCTCCTTGAATTAATTAAGGGACTGTACTTCCTTTTCTCCTTTTTTTTTTTTTTTTTTTTTCTCCCTTTTTTTTTCCTTAGGGTCCCGTCATATCTCCAGTCGGGAGAGAGAGAAAGATCAAACTGCCTCATTATATTTTTTTTTCTTTTTTTTACGTGGTCTGGGGACCAATAGCCCCTTACTGGATGTAATTAGATTGTGTTAGTAATTTGTATAGTATATGTGGGTTACATTAAATATGCCTAGAGTGGGGGGGCATATAGGGCGGGGGGCGGGGGGTAAATGTTGTTGTGTGTATGTAGTATTGTCTAGGAAGATGTTGCAAAGATACAATACAGTTGTTTGCCTAATAGCTTTATTGAGAGATGGCAATGGCTATATGATGGTACTGACAGTGCTTGCCCCATATGTCGCTGGTTCCCTCCTGTACATATTTGTTTTGTAATGTTTAGATGGTCTGTATCTTAGCCTGGAATACTAGAGGTATAAACGACAAGTTAAAGCGCTCATTGGTTATGCGCCAGGTGAGGCAAAGTAAGGCAGATATAATATGCCTATCTGAGACCCATCTTACAGGGGCAAAATTACAGGCTCTCAACAGGCCATGGGTAAGCCAGATATATCATGCCCCTTTTACTACGCATGCAAGGGGAATTACAGTTCTGATTAAAAAGACAGTAGCATTTAAATGCAATAGAGTAAAATTAGACCCTGGGGGTCGATTTATTTTTTTGGAAGGAATATTCAACGCAAAACCATTACAATTGTTATCTGTTTATATCCCTCCTCCTTTTTCGTTTGATGTATTGGTTGCAGCTGCTGACTTTGTCGCAACCACCCATGAGGTGCCAGTAGTCTGTACCGGGGATTTCAATATGGTGTTGGACCCCAGTATGGACAGATGGAATAGAACCCCAACAGGTGGTAAAGTCGACAGCTGTTCCAGAAGTTTTTTTAATTTTATTAATGATTTGGGTTGGATTGACCCGTGGAGAGTGGCAAACCCAGGCAAAAGACAGTACTCGTGCTTCTCTACATCTTACATAGCGTTCTCGAGAATAGACCTTGTTCTTGTATCTAAAGAGTTATTATCGTCGGTTAAAAATGTAAGCTACAAAACAAGAGGAATCTCTGATCATTCTCCGGTAGAGATTGCACTAGATGACTCCGTAGTAAAAAGTTGCGCATTTTGGAAATTCAATGCCATCTGGTTAAATAATGTCGAAGCTATGACAGGATTAACTGTACAATGGGAAGAATTTTGGGCCACTAACAAAGGCACTGGCCCGGACATGATAGTCTGGGATACTTTCAAAGCCTATTTACGCGGCACTCTTAAAAAAAAAATAGGCGAAATAAAAAAAAGTGAAGAGGCAGAAGGTGTCTGATCTCGAGAACGCCTGTAACACCTGTGAAGCCAGTTATTTGTCAGAGGGTACCCCTGTGGCCAAATCAGCATGGGACCAGGCTAGGGAAAAATGGCTAGACTTTATAAAATCAGATAATATAAAATATGCCAAAATGGATACCCAAAGATTTTATACCTTTTCTGATAAAGTTGGCTTATCTGGCACGTGTTGAAAAGCCCTCAAACAATATATATGGTATATTAGACAGCAGTGGGGTTATGCAATATAATATAGAGGGTATTGGTATGGTGTTTAGGGATTTTTTTGTGGACTTATACTCAACTAGGAATCAATTTAAGTCTCCACAAATTCAGAATTTTTTGAGTAACATAGAATTGCCTACTCTGCCCCCAGAGGACAGAGTAGTTCTTGATGCTTCCATAACCTTGGAGGAAATAATAGGCGCTATAAAGGCACTTCCAGGTGGAAAGGCCCCCGGCCTGGATGGTATACCCATAGATATTTACAAAAAATATGTAGATTTTTTTGCTCCATTATTGCTGAATTTGTTCACGTCTTGTTTTATAAAAGGGGAGTGCCCTTGCTCCATGCTAGAGGCCAAAATAATACTCTTGTTGAAACAAGGGAAAGACCCCACCAACCCCGAGGCATATAGGCCAATTTCATTGATCCCAGCAGAAGCAAAGATATTGGCTAAGATATTGGTGACCAGGTTGAACAAATACATGGAAAAAATGATACATCCTAACCAGACGAGGTTTCTTCCAGGCAAATCCACATCATTAAATATAAGGAAAGTCTTTAGACACTTACAGATTTCGCAAAATAGTGTTAATAATGCTGCAATAATGTCTTTAGATGCCGCCAAGGCATTCGATGCGGTCGAGTGGGATTATTTGTGGGCGGTCATGAGGGCATTTGGTATTGGAGATAATTCCATCAGGTGGATACAAATTTTATATAATAACCCGACAGCCAGGGTTTCAATGAATGGGTGGACATCTGCTGCCTTCTCCCTTCAACGTGGGACGAGGCAGGGTTGTCCCCTATCCCCAAGTTTGTTTTCTTTGGCAATTGAACCCCTGGCTTGCGCCATAAGATCTAGCCCAGCTATATCAGGTTTCGCAGCAGGTATAAATGTTGACAAAGTGGCATTGTATGCTGATGATCTATTGATTTTTATGCAGGATTATACAACCTCAGCAAAAGAAGTGTTAAATTTAATTGCACTCCATGGCAAATACTCAGGCTTCAGTATAAATGTAGATAAATCTAGTATAATGGCCATGAAACAGTGCTCGCCTAATACACTATGTGTAGATTTGCCCATAGTCTGGACTAAGTCTTTTAAATATCTAGGGATCTGGATATCAAGGAACCCACATGAATTCTGCCAGTTGAACATACAACCCCTGCTGGAATATATCGCAACAAAATTTAAATCCTGGAGCAAGTTGTTGCTCACTGTCACGGGCAGGATCAATTTTATCAAGATGATCATTTTGCCAAAGGTACTATACATTGTTCAGCAGTCCCCGGTCTACTTGCTAATGTCTTTGTTTAAAAAAATAAACTCCCTGTTGTCCTCTTTTATATGGAATAATAAAAGAGTTAAAATTCAAATGAATACTCTAGTGAGGAAAAAGTCCCAAGGAGGGCTTTCCCTTCCCAACTTTAGATGGTATTATCTAGCGGGGCAGTTATTGCATATTAAAGACTGGGTCACTGCTGAATATGATAATAGCCTAGTTAAAATCTTAGTGGAACAAGGGAACGATATTAATACTCCGCTCCAGTACTTACTGAAGGGGAAAATTTCCAAAAAAGATCCACCCTTGGTGATACAGGCTGCAAAGGTATGGCGTGAAGCTAACAGTTTAATTAATTTCTCAGATACTGAAATTGATCATCCGTTATCAGACTATGGGAGGTTTGGTGAGCTAACACATTTGCAGCCTGATACCGCTTGGGGTCCATATGGAGTGGTAGCGATTAGCCAACTTTATGAAAGTGGGGTACTAAAGTCTTATACAGACTTAGTGTTAGAATTTTCACTCCCAAAATCTTTTTTTTTTAGGTTTCTACAATTGAGATGTGCTCTTGAAGCCCAATTTAAAAATAATATTCCAACTTTCTCTATATCCCCAATAAAAAGGGAACTATTAAAGGAGGGGAAAAAAAAAATGGTATCCAGACTGTATAATATTTTTGTAGACTCATTTAGCGTGGGCGGATTGGATCCACTAATTCAGAAATGGGAAGAGAGTGTTGGTGTACTGTCCATTGGCGAATGGGAGATGAGTACAACAGGTGCAGCTATATGTTCTACACAGATCTTACATGTCTATGACCAGGTTGGTCAAAATGAAGGCTAGAACTTCTTCCCATTGTCCAAAATGTAATAGAGCGCCGGGCACGTTTTGGCATTTATTATGGGAATGCGGTGTGGTGAAGGACTTTTGGTGTAAAGTGTTGCAGATCCTGGTGCAAACCGGTATACCGGAAACCTCTCTTAACCCAAAAAGCTGTATCTTATCCATCTGTACGGACAGTGCTTTGAGTAAATATGATAAATTATACATATATAATGTTTGTGCAGTGGCTAAAATGTTGATAGCAAGAACGTGGTTATCAAAAGATGGTCCTGACCTTGCTGCATGGCTCGCATTGGTTAATTATACAAGTACACAAGAGAGATATATATATCTGGGTAGGAAAAAGTTAAACATATATTTTAATATATGGCACAGATGGTTGGAGTCAACATTTGCTAAACCTTAAACACGTTATTATAACAATTAAAAAACACGATATTTATAATTGGGGGATTTCGCTTCCCCCTCTTCTTCACTTCTCCCTCCTTTTTTTTTTTTTTTTTTTTTTTTTTCTCTCTCCTCTCTTTTTTTCCTTTTTTCTCACCTACCACACCTTCACTTTTTACTTTTTTCTTTTAGTAAAATATGTATTTATATATATATATAATTTTGTTTCTCTTTTTTCCTATCTTGGATAGTCGTATCGTATAACCTAATTAGATCATGCTGTTTGAACTACACCATGCAGCAGGGTGCAGTACCTATGTATTGTTAGACATGTGCACTTTAAAAGAAGGGCTAGAAATGTATCCTATTTAAAGCCTTGTCTCCTCGTTTGCTAAAGGGTATCTACTTGTAGTAACGTTAGTTTCATCGTAATATCTTCCTTTTTTTGTTGTCTTGTCTTGTAAAGTATCGTAATGCTATTGATGTTGTCTATATACTTTACTCAGCTATGCAAATATAATCAAACGTAATCAACATCAATAATGTAATATGTAAAAATGTTGTTGTATTTTTTTTATTAATTATGTATATGAAAAAATATAAAAATAAAAGGTTAAAAAAAAAAAAAAAAAAAAAATCGGGTGCGACGCGATGCCCGCGATTTCCCATAGGGAACAATGTTAAATGTCTCAATTGACCCGATTTTCATGTTCAATGCCTCAATTGACCCGATTTTTCCATAGGAAACAATGTTAAATGGCCCCCAGAGGCCAAATAGCCACCCTGAAGTGTGAAATGGCCCCCACAATTGTTAACGCCACCCCACGATCAACGTCAACCCGAAGCGTGGCGTGCGCAGTGAGCCCGCGAGGGGCGGCGGTACTCGTCCTACGACCTTTTCATACCCCCACTATCCACGTCGGCGTAGAGTTGAGAATAGAATAGTGTGGCGAGCGCAGCGAGCCACCGAGCCCGAAGCGCGCAGCAGCAGGTCCAGGCAACGGCATCCTGGCAGAATTCAGCCAATCAGCATCCAGCCAGTCTTTTCTAAATGTTTTCAAATTCAGCACCGCTTCCTGACGCGCCACCCGGCAAATAGCGCTACAAGCAACCCAGGCACTGGTCAGATCCCCACTGCCTGACAGCTCTGTCAGCAAGCCAAGTAAGTACCTTTCACACTGGCCCGTATCCCGGGTGCAACCCTGCTAGCTAGCGGCGTTGAAATTTCACAACAGCACTAGTTGCGGGTTGGTCCCAGGGCCAACCTGGGAATTTAGGCTGTTGTGAAAGGGGCATTAGATTGGAGATCAGGTGTGATTTGAATCTGTACATTGGTTTGCTCCCTAGGGAGCGTGATATGCATCCGCACAACCTCAATATTGCTCCTCCCACCTGATAATCTCAGGAGTCTACACAATTCATAGGATTGTATAATATTATTTTATAAAACAACCTATACTCTACCTATGACATATATGTTTGGTGTTGTGTGTCTGTCTGTCTGCAAATCCCTATTTTAAATGATAATTAAAAGTTACATTTTATAATTATTCTTTATAAACTATTTTCTTGACAAAGAGTGCTTTTTCTCTTTCAACTTTGGTACCTCTACACTACTGCAAGAAACCCCCTTTCTTTCACTCCCCTGCAGTAGTCATGTGGGTCCCATTTGTTGGACCCTTTCGTTTTACCTTTCCTTTTGCCCCATCCTTTATTCTGTTCTCTGTCCCCCTCCCCCCTCACATCCCTTCTCCCCCCTCCCCCCTTACCTCTGGACTGCAGTAACTGTCGCTACCATATCCCCTGGACCCGATACACCCCCAGTGGGTACTCTCTGGATTTCATCAGCATTTCCTTAAGTCCTTATAATGCCTAATTTTTTCTCATTAAATGTTAAAGGGCTGAACTCTCCTAACAAGCGTAGGTTAGCCCTCTCTCATTTTCATATGCAAAGGGCAGACATTGTTGCCCTGCAAGAGACGCATTTTGCCGCCTCCAAGCCCCCTACCTTTAAAGACTCGAACTACCCTGTGGCTTATTTTGCCAATGGTCCCGCTAAGCGGAATGGAGTGGCACTCCTGTTCAATAACCACACCCCCTTTGTCCTTCACTCCCAGATAGCCGACAAGAATGGCAGATATTTACTGCTGACGGGCCTCCTCAACGACAGACTCACCACTATCGGTTGCATTTATGCTCCCAACTCAAATCAGATTCCCTTCCCACGCAAATTATTCTCCCTTGTTAGGAGATCTGCCAAGGGCTCCCTGATACTATTAGGTGATTTTAACCTGACCCTAGACCCCTTACTGGACAAATCCCGACAACCCCCCTCCCGCCAACACATCCTTAGCATTCCGCAACCTTCTACTAGAATTTGACCTGTACGACACTTGGAGAACGACCTACCCAACCGGCCGGGAGTACACTTTTACTCACCGGTACACAACACATACTCTAGAATCGACTTTGTCCTCTGCGACAAATGGTCCCTGCAACATACCGCAGGAGTGGACATCCTCCCAATCACATGGTCTGACCATGCCCCCGTTGTGTGGCATTGGGAATTCCACCCGTCCAAAATCCCCCCAGACCGTGGCGACTCTTCTCACACTTACTAACGGACCCCACAGCCCAAAACACCATCTTAACAGCAATCAATTCCTACATGTCCAACAACTCGCCAAATGACACCTCCATAACCAACCACTGGTGCGCTTTTAAAGCGGTCACCAGAGGCGCAGCGATACAAGCAGGGGCCAACATGAAACGTAGAACCACTATGGCTCAAAAGGCCCTAGAGGCTAAACTGATCACCCTAGAAGCCCAAAACAAAACGTCTCCATCTGGCCTTTTAAAGAAAGAACTGGCAGCGGTACGTAGCCAACTCCAAAAACTCCTCCTCGCGCGCACCCGGGCTGCCCTGAACAGGCTACATCACAGATTTTATCTCTCTAGCAATAGGTCAGGCAAAATGCTTGCCCGCAAGCTCCGCGCCCAACAAGCCAGGAACAGAATTAAATGTATCATTTCCCCCTCCAAAGAGAAACTTAGCAATCCTAAGGATATCGCAAACCAATTCGCGGACTATTACTCCAAGCTATACAACCTCTCTTCTGACCCCTCCACACCACAGCCCACTAGTGACTCCATCTCCAGTTTCCTAGATGGCCTACAGTTCCCTTCCCTCACCCCGGACCAATTAGACGCTCTTAACGCCCCCTGGACACAGGCAGAAGTTCAGTCAGCCATTAAATCTCTCCCCCGCAATAAGGCCCCCGGGCCTGATGGGTTCATAACTGATTTCTATATCTCCTTCAGCGACCTCCTATCCCCATACCTAACTAATCTCTTTAATGAACTATCCTCTACAGGCTTTGCCCCCCCCGGAATTATTGGAAGCCCGCATAGTAACCATCCCAAAACCAGGCAAAAATCCTGCCCTCTGTCAAAATTACCGCCCCATTGCTTTATTGAATAATGACATTAAATTATTCGCCAAACTAATGGCACTCCGTATTAATAAATTCCTGCCCTTGCTGGTACACCCGGACCAGACGGGATTTGTCCCAGGCCGACTGGCATCAGACAACACCAGGAGAGTGTTCGACCTGATTGACTCCCTATCTACTGAACAGGACCTCCTCCTGTCTTTGGACGCTGAAAAAGCATTTGATAGACTAAACTGGAAATATATGCAGGAGGTGTTGACGCGCTTTGGCTTCAGGGATCGGATACTCACGTCAATTCTGTCACTATACAGCTCCCCGTCGGCCCGGGTGTTCAGCAACGGCTTCGTATCTGATTCTTTTAAGATCTCTAATGGCACCAGACAGGGCTGCCCTCTCTCCCCATTAATCTTCGTACTCTCCATAGAGCCCCTGGCCATTTCCATCCGCAACGACCCTAACCTTCCAGGTCTACATATAGGCCCTACTAGCCACAAACTTAGTCTTTTTGCGGATGATGTACTGCTTTTTGTAACCAACCCAACTACCTCCCTCCCATTTCTTCACTCAACACTCACTTCATACAGTGCGGCTTCCTATTACAAACTCAACACAACAAAAACTGACGCCCTCCCGATAAACCTTGCCAGCTCCTTACCCCATCTCAAAGCCACCTACAAATATAATTGGCAAACCAATTCGATAAAATACCTTGGCATACATATCACACCCCTCATGGCTGATGTCTTTGACGCCAACCTATCCCCACTTCTCACATCCCTGGCGGCTATCTCCAAATCCTGGCTATCGTTTAAAATTTCCTGGTTGGGACGCATGGCGGCATTTAACATGTCACTTCTCCCTAAGCTAATGTACTTATTCCGCACCATCCCCTATGTTTTCCCCAAAAATCTTTGCAACTTGCTTCTTCCATCTTGACTAAATATGTCTGGTCAGCTAAACCCCCGGCAATGGCCCGCTCAAAAATGTCGATCCCCAGAGCCTTTGGGGGACTGACCTCCCCAACCTATTCCTCTACCAGTCAGCTTGCCTACTGGCCCCAATTAAACACTACACTGACCCAAGCCCCCCTAGGGCTTGGGTGAGCATTGAACAATCCCACTCCCCCCATATACCATTATCAGAATTATTTACGATCCCAAAGCATGTTAGAATTGCCCTCCCGAATTTACTCCCATCCACAAAAGCCACTCTCCACGCGTGGGACCAACTGACTGCCACTCTCCCCGCTCCGACTTTCCTTATTTCCACTTTACCCATCACCACAGTGGCGAAGTTGATCCCCAACCTCCGTCTGACTGTTTGGAGATCCTGTGGAATTGTGGGTGACATCCTGGACTCCCACTCTATAATTCCCTTCACTAACCTCCAACACCGGTTTTCACTCCCCAACACAGAACAATACCACTATCTACAACTCGCACATTGGTGGAAAACCAACTTCCACAACTACTCCCCACCAGATGCACTCTCACAGATAGCTCTCTCCAGACCATCCCTATTTCACTCTACAGGAGACATTTCCTTTTGGTATAAAACATTGGTGACTCCTTCTGAGTTCTCCAAGACCTCTGCCCATAGGAAGTGGGAGTCGGACCTTGGCGAGTCATTCACCTTGGCGAGTCATTCTCGTCTTCCCAGTGGCGAAGGATCTTTTTATCCTCCTACACAATGTCCCGCTGCCTCAACCACACTGAGATGCACATTAAGCTCATCAATCGACTCTATCTGACTCCCGACCTTCTCCACACCTTCTGGCCATCCTGTTCTAACCAGTGTTGGAGACAGTGTGGCTGTGTGGGCAACATATACCATGTCTTCTGGTCCTGTCCTAAACTCAGGTCGTACTGGGACGAGGTATTCAAGGTAATCGATACTGTCCTCCAGCTGACGCCATCACCAAGTATTGCTCTATTCCACGTGTTCCCCTTGGAAGTCCCAGCAGGAAAAGCATATGTCCTCGGGCATATACTCATTGCGGCACGGGCAAACTTAGCCCAGAAATGGAAGCCACCCTCCCCCCCATCCCTCCTCCAGGTTATCTTGAAAACAAACCATCACTTCCTTATGGAAACCAGCTCATTATCCTCCCCTCCAGGACCCCCCACTCCCACTGGCTACCGTGGTACCTTTATGCCACAGAAGGTGATGGAACCAGATTTCTCCCCTCCACAACCTCCCTACCTTCATCGCAGTTCAGCATGAATGAACCCCCAGATGCCTCCCCACCCCAGGTCCAAAGCCCCATGCCCGCTCCTTCCCCATCTACTGGTTAACCCACCTAGGGTATTTAAAGTCTATTATGGTCGCCATGTTTTGTGATGTTCATTAACATGTTTTCTGTACTGGTCGCTCTGCGAAGCGACATGTTATGTGTTGTTTGCCAGATTGTAACTTGACTACGATTGAAGTCCATGTCCCCCCCCCCCCCCCCCCCTAAATGTCCCCTCTTTCTTTCTGTACCCCATATAAACTTTCTGTACCAATAAAAATTTATTGATGGAAAAAAAAAGGAACATTGGGGCAGATGTATTAAGCCTCAACAAGTGATAAATGCAAGTGTGATAAGGAGAGATAAACGTCCAGCCAATCACCTGCCAACTGCCATGTTACAGGCTGTGTTTGAAAAAGGAGCTGATTGGCTGGACGTTTTTCTCTCCTTATCACACTTGAATTTATCTCTTGTTAAGGCTTATTACATCTGCCCCGATGTGGCTTAATATTATTACATAATAGATACAAGGAAGCACTTAAAAAATTGGACTGTTGTGCATCAAATGACCATAAGAGGGCGCCAAAAGTTTATAATTTGTGTTAACAACTGGCAAGAAAATAAAGCTAATACCCCTAGGTCAGAATAACTATTATCAAATGCCCAAAAGCATTATGCTATAATTTTAAAGGAGCATAACCATTGATAATAGAAATACTGTCCCATAACAAGGACATAATATACCAATTTTGTGCTATATAAACTTGTATTGAATATTGCCAGTCACCAACACCAATAATCATTTGATATTTTTCAGTCAAGACACCTGTGTGATTTTAACACACTCCAATTTTCTTTTCTTTTTCTCTCCCTTGATCACATTATATATGTGTATGTTTGTGTATCGTATGTGATTTTATCCTCTACATTTTTTTTTGCTGTTTTCGTGGTTTCCAAAATCCTTATATAGGGAATATTAATATATCAATAAAAGTTACATTTTAATTTGTCACTTGTGCATTCCCCCGAACGGTCCCTCTTCTCTTTTTTTGTGTAAAGTTATTTGAATCTGCCACATTGTGTATAATATATTATGCTCATAACTCAGTTGTGAGCGGTTTGGCGGAAACACCATTATATACAATGTGTTCAACTCATTTCTGTCATATGTAAATGGATGAAGGCCTCTTTGGTACATTTTGTTGAGACAATGTATATGCCCAAACATTGCTGTCTTGAAGAAACAGACTCTTTAACCCTTTAAATTATAATAAATCACTAAGTGGTACAGGGACAATCCCCTCCTACATCTGCGGAACATTTTAAATTCCGAGGAGATGATTTTGAAATGTGACTTTGTGCCTGATCCCCTCGCCTGCACTCACGACCATCAAATGATTTTTTTCCGGTCGCTGATAAAAGTTTGTCTAGACCAGGGCTGGGCAACACTCCCTCCAGATGTTGATGAACTACACATCCCAGCATGCCTTGCATCAGTTTCAGCATGGCCACATAGCAAAACTAATGCAAAGCATCCTGGGATGTGTAGTTCACTAACATCTGGAGGGCCGGTGTTGCCCAGCCTTGGTCTAGACGGACTTATATCTTGGCCCGGAGATGGACGAATTTGGGGTGGGGGATGACATCATGTGACGTCAGCCGCCCACCCCGAGCAGGCATCAAAACCCACCTGCGTTCACAGGTGTACGCCCAGCGTTTATATAGGCAAACCCATTTTTGTGGACACACCCATGAAACGCTGGGTGTACCCGTGCACGGATTCAGTATGAAATCCCGGTGTTCAAAATCCCGACGCCCGAAATCCCAACAAGGGGGGGACGTGGATCACCCCCCCTTGCGGGCTCGCTACGCTCGGCACGCTAATATTTTCTCCCTCCAGGGGTGTCGTGGACATCCCACGGAGGGAGAAAGTGTTGGTATTTCGGCATCGGGATTCTGAACGCCGGGATCCCGACCGCCGGGATTTTAACTGCATCCCCCGTGCACCCAGCCCCTTCCCAGAAAGAACATCCTGGCGCATGCAAAACTCACCAAAGCCGTTTACTCCCGGGGTTTGCGCATGCATCCAATTAAAACGTTGTCCCACACACCAGACCAACATCTCTTGTGATGTCACAGAAGTAGGCGGCAGAGTCTGAGGTTTGAACTAATAATATATTCTACACCTGTCCCCCTCTGTACATGCAACACTGTATACCTATATATATATATAACGCTGTACACATCACCCACTGGCTGCCTCTGATTTGTCATGCCCCCATGACAAAAAGAACAAGAGGGTGGGTTGGCAGGTTTGTAAAAGAAATTATAGGCCAAAAATGAGTGGAAACATCTTCGTACATAACCACTGCCGCTCTACTCAGGAGCCTGGATTCATGTAAGCTGCAGTTGTGTTGGATCTGTGCTTCTGTACACACCCGTATGTGCCCTGTGGTCATAGAGGTGTGATTAGATTGCACCGCTAACAGGGTTCCTGTTATAATGAAAAAACTAGTAGACTGCCGGCCAGTGTCTACCTACTTATTCAGATGGGTGGAAAATTATCCCTACACTACAAAGATTAGTTGTTAAGGTACTCTTTACCTAGCACGGCGCCCATCGCGGGCATCGCATGCACTACAGTAACGGGTGCGACACTACCGACGCGATGCCCGCGATTTCCCATAGGGATCAATGTTAAATTTTTCAATGGACACGATTTTTCAGTTCAATGCCCGCGATTTTGCTGGGCCACAGAGCCCAAATAGGCACCCTTAGCAGTGAAATGTCCCCCACAATTGTTAACGACACCCCACGATCAACGCGAACCCGAAGCGTGACGAGCGCAGCGAGCCCGCGAGGGGCGGCGGTACGCGTCCTCCGACCTTTTCATACCCCCACTATCCACGTCGGCGTGGAGTTGAGAATAGAATAGTGTGGCGAGCACGGCGAGCCCGAAGCGTGGCGAGCGGACGCGGGTACCTGTGAAGCCCGCGAAGGGACGCGTTTACCTGTGAAGGTATCCGCGTCCGCTCGCCACGCTTCGGGCTCGGTGGCTCGCCACACTATTCTATTCTCAACTCCATGCCGACGTGGATAGTGGGGGTATGAAAAGGTCGGAGGACGCGTACCGCTGCCCCTCGCAGGCTCGCTGCGCTTCGGGTTCGCATTGATCGTGGGGTGTCGTTAACAATTGTGGGGGACATTTCACTGCTTAGGGTGCCTATTTGGGCTCTGTGGCCTATTTAACATTGTTACCTATGGCAAAATCGCGGGCATTGAGGCATTGAACTGAAAAATCGCGTCCATTGAAAAATTTAACATTGATCCCTATGGGAAATCGCGGGCATCGCGTCGGTCGCGTCGCACCCGTTATTGTAGTGCATGCGATGCCCGCGATTTTTTACACCCGATGACCGCGATGGACATCACGTTCGCCGTGCTAGGTAAAGAGTACCGTTGTTAAAAATATAAAAAGGACTGATTTCTCCCCAACAACTTGGACCAAACCATTTTTTACCACGTGAGAACAAACCGCCGATTAGCGTTTGTTCCTACACATTGCTAGATTAGTCCATCCAGCCAAACAGCTTGCAACATTATCTTTTCTGATGTGTGGCCCACCTTAGATAAATATGAACATAACCACACTGTAGATCCAGTAATGGAACGTCCTGGGGACGGCCAGATGAAATGACTTTGAATTGCTTGTGATCACAATAGCTCTCCTACTAGATGATAAGGGAAGTGATTGCACCGACAGACAATATTTCCTGAGCCAATTTTCCTAAAGATTCTGTTATATTATCGCAAAGGAACAGACATTCCATCAGCCTTTCAGTTGGTGCTAGGGAAGGAATAATATATTGCACAATTTATTGTATAGAGCAGTGGTTTTATAATTGTGTGCCTTGGCAGGCTGGATTGCCGCGGGTTGGTGGTACACTACCAAATCAAATTATTCATGGTCAAAGGGATTGGCAAAACCCATGATCGTGTCTACCAATCAGACGCATAACTGTACACCATTACATAACTGACTATGGGCCAGATTCAATTTAGTATCCGTGCACACCGCCCGGTGGTATTCAAATGTTTTTGCCGACAGGGGGTGGCAAGCTGAAATAATGAAAAAAAAGTCACAGATTTGGTCGCGCAAATGGGGCATTTCTCATTGCGCCCATTAGTTTGGTAGGATTTAGCCACTTTGCTTATCTAAAACTGACCTTAGCTGGGGTGATCAGGGTGAAAAAAACATCATTTGACTTTGGCCCTTGCAATCTCCGGTCACTTCAGATGGGGGAATCGGGCGCGATAATACATTTTAATCCAGCCCTCTAGATAACAGGTAGGCACAATTTACTTACATTTTTGGGTAAAAAGGTAAATTATCAATAAGAAAAACTTTTAGCCTCGTGGTGCCGGGATAAAAATAAATAAAATAAACGCTGATACGCCAGAGGGGAGTCATTATGTCGATCCTATTAATGCCGACATGCATTGGATTGACACCTGAGATCAACATGGCTAAAGACGACAGTCAATGTTCACGAGTTTTTTGAGCCGACATATGCCAACAGGCGGTATTTAATGCCTTACCATCCACTAAGACGTGGAGGGAGAATACAATGGTGCGGCGAGCCGTGCAAGGGGAGGCGGCACACTTTGACTGTGTCCATTTCGACAATCGGAAATTCAGGAAGGTTTGGAACCACTAGTATACCCAGCTGGTGAGTTTTCTCCTATAGAAAACATTTACGTCGTTTGTAAAAAAAAATGTTTTTAAATGGACAAATCAGCCAGATATTTTATTTCCAGTAACATCACAGGTGTACTGGTAGGCGGATGTCACAGTTCCATCAGTCAATAGATACAGTAATGATTTTACACTCTCATCTATGAACAAAGCTTTCTTTTTACCCAGACATCACTTCATCTGGATTACAAAATGTCCCAAAAAAAAACAACAATAATACAGTCTGCAATAAAATAAAGTTAGCCCGAACCTGCAAAGGATTTAAAGCAATAGTCTATTATTTAGTGGCAGAAAAAGCTGGCAAAAATAATGCAGTCATTTCTAACAATGTGTCACACATATGCAAATAATAAAAAAAATGATTTTAGCATAAAGAAAGATTGAGAAGATAATTACAAGTGTGATCAAGTATTCGTCTTCAGGATGGGTTATTCCCAATTAGAAGGAAAAAAAAAACATAATAAACGAAAACCTGTGCTTTCCCTTCATCCACACTGCCATCTGAGACAGGGGTAAAGGGAGGGGCGAAGAAGTGACTAGGGGCAGTGTATTGGTCCATCTAAATTCAAGTTTCTGTAAATTCCAGCACATTATTTTATCTCCCAATTAATAAGGTCAGAATTCAAATAATGAATCTGAACACCACTTAAAGGCCCCCATACACTGCAGCGACTTCTCCCCTCGGTGAAGTCGCTGCTGATCCCCCCTTGAGCATGCAGTCCTTTTGCATGCGATCCCAGCCCAGCCTGCATGGCTGCAGAAGCAAGCCAAGAGATTTCTTTTGCAGCCGAGGCTCCGGTGCAATACGCACGGGACCTTCTGTCATTCATCTGCAATTTGGTCTTTCTACACAATCACAAGAAAAGAACCCAAATTGCAGGTGATTTGCCCAGTTATGGGGCCTTAAGTTTCAATCTCAAGTCTAAAGTAAAAAGACAATATGTACATATATACACTGATTTGGTCATACCGGCAGTGTTGCACTTAACTGTTCTAATACAGTATGTTAGCATTAGGCACATGAAAACTGGAGATACGCAATTGTCAATGATTTCTAGTACGGCTCCCCCTGGTGGTAAAAGTCAAACAGGATCCAACCTGTAGCCATCATCATTTTCACCTTATGTGGAATGTCGTAAAGGTGTAAAAAAAAAAAAAAAATTCATGCGAATTCCTTAATTATCCGCACCTAAAGATACGTAAGGATCAGGACAGGCAGTGGGTCACCGATGTGCACCAGCAGCTGGTGTCCCCACACTATAAATAGCTTAAGGCATTAAAAAAAGATAACACTCCTTGTAGCTTGTCATCACTGATTAGCACCGGTTAAAAAACAGTTTAGAGGACAGCAACCGAATTGCATTAAACCAGGTATAAAATCCCTCTATATTGTTATCTAGCATTTGTAAAATCCAAGCGTACAAATCTAGTAGCTTGTATCAGGGAACCGGCCTCAGGGACACACTGGAATGGACATGGCGAATGCAGACTGTGGTGTAATGTAACTGTCCACAGCTGTAGTAGATCAGTGTCCCATACACATTTCTCAGCGGAGCCTCAGTCATTAATATTGCTATTAATCCGTAGCGTATAGTTAATCACAGATCACAGGCAGAGTTTGTTGTGGTCATAAAATAATTCAAGTTTCTGGATTTCCGGTTCAGTGACGCCTCTTCCTAAGAGTCCATACGGTTCAACGACAACTTGCACTTTAGGCCCCAAATATCCCGGTTCTTCTTGGGGCCCGTGGTGGGCCGGGCGACGGTGCTGAAGTAAGTACAGTTTATCTTGACGTGAGGGACGGTCTCTTTGAGCAGCTGTAAGGAGCTGTCTGTCACTATACCGAACACACTGAGGGTCTTCAGGGGCATGTGTTTGCCCAGCTCGCTGCAGAGACAGAGGATAAGGCACCGATCAGGCATTTCTGACACAGGCGTAAAGACTACAGGACTACGCATATGTACAATACATATAATAAATGCATATTAAATAAGGCTCTTACAGCAGGGTTGCCGGGCAGATCTGGTAGCAGCGACTGAGGCCGAGATGCTGGAGGTGGAGGAGCTGGTGGAACACTGATAAGCAATCGGAGGTCAGCATCACACTATCGCTGGGGAGAGAAAGAGTTCATCAGACGGGTCCCCTATGACACAGACTCACTCAAACAAAACCTCAGAGAGCGCTACAAAATTTGCATGTGGACCAAAATAAGGTCCTAAGTGTGTAGTGAGTTGATGATTCCCATACTAACTATGGTAGCGGAGGACCCAGGGAAGTGCTGATCGTTGCAGTCTATTGCAGTGTGTGTTCTGTGTTACAGTTTACTTCAGTGTGTGTTCTGTGTTACTGATTGGTGTGTTGCAGTTTACTTCAGTGTGTGTTCTGTGTTACTGATTGGTGTGTGGGAGTAGTAGTCTATTGTGTGTGTGTTCTGTGTTACTGATTGGTGTGTGGCAGTTTACTTCAGTGTGTGTTGTGTGTTACTGATTGGTGTGTGGGAGTAGTAGTCTATTGTGTGTGTGTGTGTTCTGTGTTACTGATTGGTGTGTGGCAGTTTACTTCAGTGTGTGTTCTGTGTTACTGATTGGTGTGTGGGAGTAGTAGTCTATTGTGTGTGTGTTCTGTGTTACTGACTGGTGCGTGTCTACCTGCAGCCTATTGCAGCATCAGTTCTGTATTACAGACAGGTTTGTGTGTCTGACCGCAGCCTGTGTGTTCTGAGTAACCGATTTATGTTTGTTACACCTTCATTACAGAGTAATGGTATATTATAGAATTTCAGTATAGTTAGTATTTGCACTAGGATCTGATTATCTGTATTGCATTAGTTATACTTGTATGACTTACTCATTTTTGGAGCTGCCCAATTAGTACAAATAAAAAGATGCACTTTGGTAACTGCTGTGTGACTAATAAATGATTTGCTAAACCTGTAGGTTCTGTGCTAGATCTCTGTACGAGGACTATGCCGGGGTCTGAGTGCTTTAGTATTTTGACCTAATGAAAGGCATATATATTTGCATGGCCTTGCTGAGCCCTCTTCTGTAAGCGTTATCTCTAGTAGGGTTATACTGCACTGTCAGTCTGTCCTATACACAAGACCTTAAACAACCTTTGTGTAAACAAATCCTAGGAGCTCCAAATAAATGATACGGACATTTCCTGTCACCTCCATTAATAATAGAACGTTAGATAAAGGATTGTAAATTGGGCAAATAAAAAGTTTCTAAATGCTGAAAGACACATTTGTGATTAACCATATCCAAGGCCTACCCCCCATGGTGAGCCGAGAGCTGTGGGAGGAGAGCATCAAAACCAGCTGATATATTTCGGTACTTGTTTCCTAGCACGGCGCCCGTCGGGGTTCATCGCATGCCTTAAGTTAAGGTACTTAAGGCATGCGATGGACCCGATTTTCTGACTTTAACAAGCTCAATTGCCGGTAAAAGTGAAAACTGCATTGATCGCGTCCATCGCGGCCCCTAATAAGGGGCCGCGATTTTCCCATAGGGAACAATGTTAAATTAATTTTAAAGTGAAAATCGGGTTGATCGCGCCGGTCGCGGGCCATTATAATGGCCCGCGATGCGATCAACGCGATTAACCCGATTTTACATAGGTGACAATGTGAAATGGGCCATTTCACATTGAATATGTGTAAAAAGTATGGTTAATGCCACCCCGGTATTGACGCCAACCCGAAGCGTGGCGAGCGCTGCGAGCCTGCGAGGGGCGGCGGTACGCGTCCTCCGACCTTTTCATACCCCTACTATCCACGTCGGCGTGGAGTTGAGAATAGAAAGTGTGGCGAGCGCAGCGAGGGGACGCGGATACCTGTGAAGGTATCCACGTGCGCTCGCCATACTTTCTATTCTCAACTCCACACCGACGTGGATAGTGGGGGTATGAAAAGGTCGGAGAACGCGTACCGCTGCGCTCGCCACGCTTCGGATTGGCGTCAATACCGGGGTATCGTTATTAATGGGGGGCATTTGAAACATCAGGGGGGTTTTCTATGAAAATGGGGTGTTTTGGGGCATTTTACATTAAAATCAATGCAAAATCTGGTCTCAGGGACCATTTCACATTGATTCCAATGTAAAAATCGTGTCCATCGCATGCGATTTGGTTGGCATGTGATCGACGCGATTTTTCCGACCCGATGCTTACAATCAAAATCGGTGGCGCCGTGCTAGGAAACAAGTACCAATATTTCCAGTGGACTTCAGTGTGTGCCCCACTTTCCCACACCCACCTGCGCTGCCCCCATAAGACCAGGACATGGTTCCTATTCAGGCAGGATGTGCTTCACGTGGATCTTTATGTACACCAGGGCTGATTCAGGCCTGTTTACAGGTCTGAATTCAGCCCACGTCCCCGATGGTGGGGGCTTGCGCAAGCAGGGAGCGCCTACAGCAACATTTTCATTCGACCGGGCGTCCGCTGCCTGATTGACAGGGGGGTGGGGAGCAGAGACGCGTTCCGGGGTGGACACCCGGCGTTTTAGGGGTGTGCCCACAAAAAAAAGGTAAGCAAGCCCATAGAAACACTGGGAGGACCCCTGTGAATGTAGATTTGCCCCTGCCTACTCGGGGCAGGTGGATGAAATCACATGACGTCATCGCCGCCCCCAATTTGCAGAAGACCCCACATCTTAGACCCAGGGTTACTTTTATCTGCGAAGAGAGGAAAAATCATTCGATGGCGAGCAACCATCAAATGCTTTCTCCTCTGTGCGGGCGCATGCGAGTGGATGTGTAAGCGCACACATCAGCTCGCATCGGGCGGAGTTAATCTGCTCACTAGGCTCCGAATATACGCAGCCTAGCGAGCAGGTCTGAATCGGGCCCACAGTGTACGATACCTGTACTACCTTGTATGGCTCACTTCCCACAGTGTAACCTTTGTAGTGCACCCACACTGGCTGCCTCATATGCTGCAATCACCCCATTTGGGTAATTTTTTTGTGGGGGTAACCTATTCCACCCCGGGTAATCACATGCAGTGCAACCAAGATGGCTGCCTCACCTGGTACCTTGTTAAGGTCAAATACACAACCCATGGGAGTGATTACCCAAAATACCTGCACCAATCCTGCATTGTGCCTACTGTATGCCCAAGGTTTTCTTTTTATGTCTGTGTGGTTTATCTATTGCTGTACTACCTAAAGCCTATGTATTATGTGCATTGTTTTTATGTCTGTGTAGTTTATCTATTGCTGTACTACCTAAAGCCTATGTATTATGTGCATTGTTTTTATGTCTGTGTAGTTTATCTATTGCTGTACTACCTAAAGCCTATGTATTATGTGCATTGTTTTTTATGTCTGTGTAGTTTATCTATTACTGTACTACCTAAAGCCTATGTTTTATGGGCATTGTTTTTATGTCTGTGTGGTTTATCTATTGCTGTACTACCTAAAGCCTATGTATTATGTGCATTGTTTTTATGTCTGTGTGGTTTATCTATTGCTGTACTACCTAAAGCCTATGTATTATGCGCATTGTTTTTATGTCTGTGTGGTTTATCTATTGCTGTACTACCTAAAGCCTATGTATTATGTGCATTGTTTTTATCACTGTGTGGTTTATCTATTGCTGTACTACCTAAAGCCTAGGTTTTATGTGCATTGTTTTTGTCTGTGTGGTTTTAGTATTGCTGTACTACCTAAAGCCTACGTATTATGCACATTGTTCCTATGTCTGTAAAGCGCCTTGAGTCCTGTCAGAGAATATATATAAATAAAATTATTATTTTATCATACCGGAGTTTCCTAAACTCTGCCATTGCAGTTCGGGGTTTAAGGATATCCAGATCACTTCTACCCTCAGTCAATCATCTGGAGTCAAATATGGATATCCTTAAAACCTGGACTATAATGGCAGTGTTTGGGAAACTGCTTTGCCCAATAACTGTAATGGCAGGTGTAATTAGAAACTAACGTAAGTCTAATTTGCATTCGGCAGCGACTCATCGATACTGATATGAGCACATTTGTTAAATACTGCTTACTAACATGCTAGCACAAAGCTAATATACACAATATATGTATCACCTGTTCCTGAGGAACATATTACACAGTATGTAACAGGCAAAACTATACTTTAGAACAGTGTTTCTTACCTCAGATCTAAATGTGTCAGTTCTGTACATCTTTGTACTAAAGTCTCCACATCTACAATAAAAAAATAACATTTGTTGAAATAGCAGAGCCTGTGCATATATTTTCGTAGTACCGAACGCAATAAGATCACTATTATGATTTTATTTATATGGCGCCACAAGTGTTTTGCAGCGCCGTACAAAGGAAAAGTACAGGGAAACGTAGCAGTAAATAAATAACAGAAATAGATTACAGGTATAAAGAGCACCATAGTTCAATACACATTACAGCTTGAATGTAAGTAGTGAGGACTTGACCAATGTGCTACTAGGGGCTGGTGGCCAAAGATGGAGATGAGTATGCGGACGAGGATGGTCGCTGAGTGTTTGAGTATGGGAGAGCTGTAAGTGACATGTGAAGAGAAGTGGGCTTTGACTACAGGAGGGAAGAGGGCCCTGCTCTGAGGAGCTTACAATCTAGTAATGAATGAACAATGAACCGTACTCTGCAGACATGAGAACTTTCTACGGTTTACCAGAAGTATAAGTGCACTATAAATACCGGAAATCTCCAGGTTTTGCCGATAGCCGCTCAAATTCAGTTGGGTTAAACCTTTGGGGAAGTTGCCCACTGCCACCTTGATATGGTCCGCTGTGAAATCGCACCAGGACAGGTTCAGTTCGTCCAGCCTGCAAGACAAGTTATAAAAAAAGGTCAGTCACTCAACATTTTTCAACAAAAGATATAATCGCGTAAGACCCTGCCCACCATTGCAACTGTCCACTTCCATTCCTAATTACTGTTAAAATAGGGATCACATGATAGAAAATCTTAGTTTGCAGTCAGCTGGGTGAGGTCCAGTGTCTGCGCAGTGCTAAACCACGGACTGATAAAAGGAGCCTGGAAGGCCAGCCAGGATCAGTTGCAGCAGCATCCATCCTCCTCCCAGAAACGGCTGCGGTTGTGCTGTGACAGCATGTTCAACACTATCCACACATACTAGCTGTGAGCAGAGCGAGATGAACGTCTTACCCAGTGCAACTCTCCAACATCTTTCTGAGCGATTCTGCAGAGAACCCTGAACAGCCACCAAGGTTTAATCGTACCAGGTCCGAATTCTGCGCAATGGCCCTGTAGAGAAAAGGTGAATCCATCAACTCCACATCCATTCCAACCATTGTGAAGATGCAAATCTCATCCACACCTGTAGGCTGTACTGTTGCGGCCCATGAAAATGCTTTGGTGTTTTTACTAAACAATTTAATCGGTTCCAAATATGGCTGTTCCCACCAAGGAAAGACGGAAATGCACAGGCAGCGCATTGTCCAAGCCAAAGACTAAACGACATAGACATAGAAAACAATAAGCAAGAAGTAGGAGGACATGACTGTCTATACCAATTATATGTATTCAGAATTGAATGCAAAGTGTCTGGATATTAATTGTAGGCATGAAAGCTTATGTAGGCCAATACAACTAAGCATATGACACTGTGTGTGTTTTACAAGCCTCAGCACGCTTGAGTACGTCTTACTGTTAGACTATGTGCTATGAAATGAGGATCAGTGTGTAGGTGTTGCTGCCATAGATTCCTCCACTAAATTACTGGTGACAATCACTTAATAATGTTTTAGATCTTACTCTGTTGGAGAAGTTGTTCCAAAAAGGCCAAAAAAATGCATTTTACTCCCAATGTCATCAGTTCAACATTCCAATAGGAGATGACTTACATTTCCATATTCAAATAATCACTACGTCTCTTGCACACTCATTGCTCACTCCCATGCACGACTGTGGAATGCCCTCTTACGCACAATGAGGGCCTCCATACACTAGTCCGATTTTACCTGATCTAGGGCCAAATTGGATGTGTTGCATGTCCCATGCCCATCCGACCAACTCAGCCCCCCTCCTGGTGGTGGGAAATGGGGTTGCATGCGTCACATCGTATGAGAAAGGACTGCATGCAATCCTGGGCAATTGAAATGGGGGGGGGGGGGGGGGGGGGGGTGTGCAAGCAAATGGCTACGCTGGGATACATGGCAGTAGTGTATGGCCACCTTTAAACTTTTATGTCGTTTTTAAACCTTCAAAACCTCTCTTCAGACAGTTTCTCTCTCTTTGGGGTAGCTGTATTAAGCCTGGTGAAGAGATAAAGTAGAGATAACGCACCAACTTTTTTGAAATATGACAGTTGGGAATTGATTGATTGGCTGGTGCGTTATCTCCTTACACTTTATCTGTTCACCAGGCTTAATACATCTGCCCCCTTTTTTTTGCTTAACGTCCTTCTGACCCCAGACCACCATTTCTGGTACACCAGATCATACAGTCCACCAAGAACCTTTGAAATCTGGCTGACCATTATGCAATAGGTAACTATACTTGTGGATCAATGCCTATGTACCTATAGAATGTAAAGCTGCATGCAGGGCCTTCATACCTGACTCTCTATTATTATACAGAATATGCTGCGCTAGAATCACAAATAATCAATACTTCATATTTTCACTAAGTAGTTATGGAACCATTTTCTATATAAATCACCCAGGATATACTGTTTTCTATTATTTTATTGTACATTTGGTGTCTTCTGCTACAACTGACAATACCTGCATTACAGGGGGCCATACTAACGTGGACGGTATCGCAGTGCCTTACCATATTATGTCATCAGTAAGATCCAGGCCCTCCAGGCTCAGATTGTGCAGTCTATGGCAGCAGGCGATGATGCTCCGCAGTGCGTCTGTGCTCACTGTACAGTTGGAGAAGTCTGCATGCTGGAGGCGCAGAGGCCTGTTGGAGACAAAAGAAACAGGTTCACATTACAGGTCCCCGATGCTGCAGTGGTAGTCGGGGCAGCAGCAGCGGTGTAAAAGGGGTTAACCTGTGTCCCTTTACATGGGACTTCTACACAGGTCCTGACCAGGGTAGAACACGGGCCGCACCTGGGTAGAGGGCAGTGTAAACGGGTACGCCGGGTCATCAATGGGGGAAGCCCAACCTCCAGACCACAGCATCCTGCGGGCAACATGGAGGTTGACCATGCCTAAGATGCTGTCTGCTGTACTCTGCAGACAGCAGCAGAGGCAGGGAGGAGGTGAATGGATGCCCGGGGGCAGCCCAGCAGCTCACCTTGGTGCTGGGCTTGCCCCCAGCTTGACGATCACCGGTCCCGGCGATTGGAGATCAGGTCGGCACCGCAGTGTAAATGGTGCAAATCTCGGATCCAACCTGGCTTGGAACCTTGTTACAAATACCGGGTCGGATCCGGGATTTGGGTGTAAAAGGGGTATTAGTCAGCTGCATAAAGCTTATCTGTACAATGATCTAACAGAACACTTAAAATACTCTTACGTATGTAGAGCAATGCTACGCAAATTGTCCAGATAAGGACTTCTCTGACAGGTGGAGAAAACATTTCATGACCTCCAACATTTAACTGACCTCCAACAACTATACTACACATAGAAGTACAAATTACTGATAAAGTAGACGTAAGAAGGGACAGAACAGAAGGGTGGGGGCAAACCAGACTGAGGACCACACACGACTGCCTGCTTGGCCCAAAGGAGAGCTGCAGTAACTGCAGCCTTATGAAATGGGCCACAGTGAGTGGTGCCAATTACCCAGCCAATGACTGGGTCTGACTCTGTATATAGACATGAAAGTAAGAATAGAGCTGTGATTAAACATAGTACTTCAGATGTACAGGACTGTTGTGAATTCTCACCTAATTTGTTTAAACATCACTTCTCCAATGCTAGTCCTGGGGCAGCGCAACACAGCAACACCCAGCGATAGTAAATTGCCAATCACTCCATCTGCTAAATGTTTGGAAGTCAGATCCAGGCTGTGCCACAGAGACTCATCACACCTAAGGGAAGGAAATATTAGGTATTTACACAGTACATACCGTGTTTCCCCGATAATAAGACACTCTTATTTTTTTTTTAACCTTAAAAAAAGACCATAGGTCTTATTTTCGGGGGAGGTCTTATTTTAATAGACATTGACAGCAAATGTCCTAAAACATTAACATGCCCCCAGTCCTCCTTCATTAGCATGCCCCCAGTCCTCCTTCATTAGCATGCCCCCAGTCCTCCCTCATTAGCATGCCCCCAGTCCTCCCTCATTAGCATGCCCCCAGTCCTCCCTCATTAGCATGCCCCCAGTCCTCCCTCATTAGCATGCCCCCAGTCCTCCCTCATTAACATGCCCCCAGTCCTCCTTCATTAACATGCCCCCAGTCCTCCTTCATTAACATGCCCCCAGTCCTCCTTCATTAACATGCCCCCAGTCCTCCTTCATTAACATGCCCCCAGTCCTCCTTCATTAGCATGCCTCCAGTCCTCCTTCATTAGCATGCCCCCAGTCCTCCTTCATTAGCATGCCCCCAGTCCTCCTTCATTAGCATGCCCCCAGTCCTCCTTTATTAACATACCCTGCACAGAGACAATCAGGGTATCCGATGATTCTGGCACAGAAGATTCCAGCACTGAATTTTGCTGCGCCACAGTGTGCCGATCTGCAGCCGCGGTTGACGTCACGCGCGGCTCGCAGTGCATGACTGGGACCGCGAGTTCGGCAGAAGCAGTCCCAGTCATGCGGCCAATGCTCTACCCTTATCCACACAGAGGTGAGGGCAGTTAAGGGGGATGACTGGGGGTTAGAATATATCACATGAATGTGAAATATGGAAATGTAAATAGGCCTTATTTTCGGGGGAGGCCTTATTTTGGACTAGCGTCCAAAATCTGGGGTAGGCCTTATTTTCGGGGGAGGTCTTAAAATCGGGGAAACACGGGGGAACAGTGAGCTTATAGATATCATATGCGTATTACTACGTTGTATTATTCTCTTATAGTAAGTACTCACGAAAGTCTGTTCCAACGTTTGCAAACCCGAGAGACTCTCAGAAGGTCTGTAAGGTTCAGGTAGGAAAATAAGCTCAGCAGCAGCTCATCCGGTAGGGAGTCCCAGGACACCCCTAGGGGGAGAAAGGAAATCGATAACATGTGCAGCAGCCAATATAAAATAAGGCAGGGAAACTGGTAATGTTCATCACTTCACAGGTAACAGGAACGGGAGTCGCTGAGCTAGACAACACGTACCTGGCTGACAGGCTCTGGCCGTTCTGGGGCGCCGGGCTATAATAAATAGGTCATCTTTCTCCTTCTTTTTCTGGCGTTTGTGAGGTGGGGTCATCTGTAGAATTTGGTCCTGAGGGGTGTTTTCTGTGTCCTGTGGATCTTTCTCCATAGGGGTCACTCCCATGCCACAGAACAGGTCTGAGCTCTTCTTGGAGTCCCATGACCAACTGAGGTTCAATGTATTCCGTCCCGTAACGGGAAGCTCTTGAAGGTGTCTCCTACAGAAAAACACAGGTTATCGAATAATCTGATGGCCTCTGAGAATGGATCACATAATGTCTAAGTCACTAAATTGTGGGAGGATACCCTTGTAAATAGGAGAAGGGGGGGGGGGGGGGCACCGTAAAGAGGTGCCAGCTGATGTCAAGGATGGGGGACGGGACTGGCAGCTGATGGCAGAGATGGGACCGGCCGCTGGCGTCACTGATGGGGGACTAGCCCGGCCACCGGCGTCTCTGATGGGGGGCAGGCTTTTCCAAAGCTCTTTGCTTACTGTGAATAGAAGTCATGGACACAGCTATTCATGTGGCAGCAGTGAGGGCAAGGGCACTGCTAAATGGGCAGGGAGCATTTTGGCCTTTAAAATTGGGCTGGTGCGGCACCCTGCAAAACAGCCTAGCGTGAATACTAGAGGATGAAAATAAGCAGGCAAAGAGCATAAAATGGGACAGGTGAGAATATGAGTAATTTACATACATAAGATGGGACACATGCAGGACATGACACCCATACACTAGGAGAAGTCACCTGCGATCCCTCTTGAGCTGTCAAGACCTTCCCGGGCGGCAGGATCGCACGCAATATATCGTATGTGCTCCCTGCTAAGCCTGCCCGGCTCAGATGTGATCCAGCAGATCGATTCTAGAGCCAGTGCGACTAGCAGGCTCCAGTGCAAGGGACAGCACATCGCATCAGACATGAGGAGGAGGGGGGTGGGCTGTCATATGCATGCATTTTGGAAACTTTTTGTGCAATTGATCACTGCAACAGAATAAAAAGTGATACAAGTACATAGGATGGGACAGATGTGGAATGAGCAATAAAAGTATATCGGATGGGACATATGTAGGAAATGAGTGAATACGATACTGGGGCAGTACGGATGGTGTAATGATTAGCATTACTGCCTCACAGCGCTGAGGTCATGGGTTCGCTTCCCACCATGGCTCTAACTGTTTGTATATTCTCCCCATACCTGCGTGGGTTTCCTCCGGGTACTCCGGTTTCCTCTCACAATCCAAAAATATACTGCTAGGCTATTTGGCTCCTAACAAAATTAACCCTAGAATGTCTGGGTGTGCGCGTGTACATGTGGTAGGGAATATAGATTGTAAGCTCCACTGGGGCAGGGACTGATGTGACTGTTCAACTATTCTCTGTAAAGCGCTGCGGAATAAGACACTGTTAATAAATAAATAATATAAGTATACAGGACGGGATAATGAGTGATACAAGTACACAGGATGGGACATATGCAGGATAATGATTGAATGCAATACAAGTACATAGGGCTGGATAATGAGTGATACAAGTACATAGGACGGGATAATGAGTGATACAAGTACATAGGGCTGGATAATGAGTGATAGAAGTAGGATGGGACATATGAGGGATAATGATCACAGTACAGGGCGGGAGGGGATATAAGTGGAGCAGGCAGGTCAGTGGCACTACACGTCCCAGCATGCCCTTCCCTCCAGCGGTGAGGCGACTATAGAGCTGCGCACACGCACAGTGACAGACGGATTCCCACCCCCTGCTCCCGGTGCCGTTACCTCTGCATGATCTGCGACCGGTCTCCGTCTCCCTTTTACACTTCCCGCGCCCGCCGCCCAGTGCTCACTCTGCGTACGTGTCCTGCGTCGTGACGTCGGCTGATGCCGTCTGCGCATGCGTCCGACTGGTCGCGTCACGTGACTGCACACTGCAAAAATGTGTATACATTGTGTGATTAATGATTGCTCAGTGTATGCATTGTGTGGAAATGTTACATTGTGTGGCTGCTATGTATGTACATTGTAACGTGTTGTGTACATTGTTTGACTGCTATGTGTGTACAATGTATACATTGTGTGGCAATGTCCCTGTTTGCACATACGGTACTCTCACACACTATACAAACAGGAACATATCCACACTGTATACATTGTACACACTGGGGTCAATTTACTAAAGCTAGAAATGAAAAGATGTGATTTTGGCCATAGCAACCGATAACATTCTGTCTATCATTTCTCTAATTCATCCTAGAAAATTATAGTCAGAAGCTTTAGTAAATTAACGCCACAAAACAGTCACACAATGTATATTAACAGGGACATTTCCACATTGTACACACAGCACTCACACAGTGTAAACAATGTTTGGTAACATACCTGTTTGTATATTGTGTGACTGTTCTGTGAGTATAATGCTGCTTTCCCACTGCCTAAATGGGGATGTGGTATGGGACTCCGACAGTCATTATCCCGACTGCCCGGACTCAGACAGCATGGCGAGTGCAAAAAAGCCCCCTACACGAACCACCTATTCTATTCTCCCTCTATGGGGGTTGTGGACCCCCACGAGGGAAAATAGCGGGTGGCTGTCAGCGTTTTGACAGTCGGGATCCCGGCGTCGGGTAAATGACTGTCGGGAACCCGTCCGGCACCCACGGGTAATGACCCAGTATTTGTAAATGGGTCTTTAAACGGGTAACAGCAATTAAGACCATTTCCCACTGCAGCCCTTAAACGTTAAATTGCAGTTTAAATAATATTTTTGTCACATTCACATTGTACCCGTTTAAACCACAAAGCAACCCGTTTAAAGCCATTGTAAACATGGGCTGTTGTATAAAGCTGCATTCTCATTGCGGCCCCTGCAAAATCCCGGGTATTTCTTGCTGGATTTTTGGCAGGGCACAGAGCTTCTCAGCTGAACAGACCCCCTTCACACTGCACCTCAGACCCGGGAATTTCCTGTGTCTGTCCCTTTCACACTGCTTTCCATGGTCTGCCTTCCAACAAGTGTATGGAATTTGATTGGGTGTTGGGAAATTTGTACAAATTGCTGTGATTGACTGTCACATATCATATGATTACATCCCCCAATAAGCTTGTTTTTTTGGCATCATGTGTGGCAAACAAATGGCTCTTAAATGGGTAAAACACTGCTTTACCTGTTTAACAAATACCGGTACTTGACGGTATTTGTTAAACAGGTCCTAGTCCATTTTTATAACAGGGCTGTGACAGAGGCACTGGATACTATAGCCCCATTGCGTATTCGACCCTGCAAACCACACCATCAAGCTCCCTGGTTTGACAAAAGTATTCGTGATCTCAAGAAAAGGGGTCGTATACTGGAAAGACGATGGAGGAAGACAAACCTGGCAGAGGATAAATTAAATCTAATCAAACACATTGGAATATACCAATCAACAATCACCCGCAAGAAAACAGTGTTCCTTTCAAATGAGATCATGACAGCAAAAAATAGGCCCGCTCAGCTTTTCCGTACAGTGGAGATGCTTTGCAAACCAGCATGCCTGCAGCCTGATGTAACCCTCTCCCAGTCAAGATGCAATGAGTTTGCTAAATTCTTTGCAGATAAAGTATCTATCATCCGGGCTGGAATCCCCACAGTGACACCAAAGGAGTTCCAACAGACCAAGCCTACCAGTTTAAGACACTTGCCTTCATGGGACATCTTTGACCAAGTGGATGTACAATACATTGCTGGAATTTCCAGACTGTTGCGTCCCTCCTCCTGTGATCTGGACCCTGCCCCATCCAAGCTTCTTTTAGGGTGTATGGAAATAATCGGCCCTGCATTTGCAAAAATAGTTCAATGCTCTTTGCAGACAGGCGTTTTTCCAAAACCACTAAAGGAAGCAATAGTCAGACCACTTCTTAAAAAATCTAATTTAGACCCTGACTGCATGACCAACTACAGGCCAGTATCAAATCTTCCTTTTCTAGGAAAGGTCATTGAGAAAGTGGTTGCAACTCAACTAGAGACCCACCTGTTAACCCATGACATTTATGATCCATTCCAGTCAGGATTCAGGAGAAGACATAGCACAGAAACAGCTCTGGTATGTGTGCTCAATGATCTTCTAAATGCAAGGGATAGAGGAGACTGTTCAATCCTAATCCTTCTGGACCTCTCTGCAGCATTTGACACCATTGACCATGGGATTCTAATTGAGCGCCTGAAGAATTTCTGTGGCCTGGGTGGCACAGTCCTTAGCTGGTTCAAATCATTTCTCGCTGGCAGGTCACAGAGAGTTGCATCGGGAGTATACTCTTCACCACCAGTGCCGTTGTCTTGTGGTGTCCCACAGGGCTCTATACTATCTCCCATGCTTTTTGCAGTATACATGCTTCCACTTGGTGACATAATCAGACGTCACGGCTTGGTCTACCACTGCTATGCAGATGATACCCAACTGTACCTGTCCTTTGCTCCAGGCACCGATAACACAATAACAACCTTAAATGGCTGCCTAGCTGAGCTCCAGGAGTGGATGAGTGCCAGTTGGCTGAGACTGAACCCAGATAAAACAGAAGTCCTGATGATAAATCACAGGACAAGACGGCAGCATAGCCAACTGACAGGTCTTAAGCTGGGGTGCACAGCACTAAAAAACTCTGATCATGTGCGGAATCTTGGTGTTGTCCTGGATAATGGCCTGACACTTAAACATCAGGTGTCAGCCACAATCAAATCCTCATTCTTTCATCTGAGAAACATAGCCAGAATCAAGCATTTAATTCCCTCAGAAGACCTTCCTAAAGTCATACATGCATTTATATCATCACGACTAGACTACTGCAATGCTCTCTACCTGGGTCTTTCAGCAAAAGAATTGCACCGCTTGCAGCTGGTACAAAATGCAGCCGCCAGACTATTAACTAACCAGCCCCGCTCCTGCCACATAACTCCCATTCTCTACGCCCTTCACTGGCTACCTGTAAAATGGCGAATCGTTTTCAAGATTGGCTTACTCACTTTCAAGGCCCTACATGACCAGGGCCCAAGGTACCTGCAACAGCTGCTGATCCCTTACTGTCCTACTCGATTACTACGATCCACTGAAGAAGGACTACTAACAGTACCCAGAATCTCCCTGAATTCATCTGGGGGTCGAGCTTTCAACTTTGCTGCTCCAACTCTGTGGAACTCTCTTCCTCGCACTGTGCGAGAAGCGCCCACTATAGAATCCTTTAAAAATAGACTAAAGACATACTTATTTACTCAAGCATTTCACTGACATCTACTGTTAAGCTTGTTTTGTATTTGGAGCTGTAAAGACAATGTGTGAAGCACTTTGAGTCCTATTGGGAGAAAAGTGCTATATAAATATCATTATTATTATTATTATTATTACTTAACGGGTAAAGCAACCTGGAGCTTTTCCCACTGCAGCTTTCCCACTGCAGCTCTACTTATTTAAAAAGGCTAAAAAACCCGGCAATTTACAGTTTAAGAGCTGCAGTGGGAAAGGGGTATAAGTTGGGAAGGAATTATGAGGGGGTGGGAGAGAGGGAGCAGCGTCTCACTCCACAAGGGTGGGGGTGCTTTTGGCGGCGGGAGATGCGTCGCTCCACTGGGGGGAGGGAGGAAGATGGAGCAGAGTCACGCTCTGGTGGGGAGGTTGGGGTGGCTGGCGAGAGAGAGGGAGTCGCTCACCTGATCTGGGGGGGGGGGGGGGGAGGGGTGCTTGCTGCTCCAAGTTAGTAAATGCCTAAAGCTGGTCCTGATGAAGCTGGTGGCGACACGCGCGTCGACCAAACACACCTAGTGTGTTTAAATCCCCTCTTTCCCCTCCCACTGAAATGTATATTTTGATCTGTACCTAGATAGATTGGCAGCGCAATACGTATCAGAGGCGAGTCACGGGCGTCTGGGTGTGGATCACCTGAGCATTCACTGCTAGTGATACCACAGAGACCCGACACCCCCGTGCAGCAAAGGCACACTTGCAATCGGTGTCCGGCGCAGCTCTCCCTAACACACGGAGAGGAAGCCGGGACACAGACTGCAATTACAGTGTAGCGCCTGAACTTTGAGCGCCCTGCACGACTCTCTCCCATTACTCAGGGAGAAGCCGGCACTAGACGCAGCATCAAAGGGTGTATACCAAACAGGGTGCATCCTGTGTATCACTCTTGAACGATTATAGTGAAGTGCTTCCAGTTTATTCTAGGTATAAACAGCAATACCCCCGGTAAAAATATATATAGCCGCTGATTTAAGGGGTATACTTTGCTGTTTTTCCTAGATAACTTATTGTACGTGCCTCACCTACACAGTGAGACACAATACACCTGGCAACATCTCAATAAATTGTGAAATCGCTGGAAACAGCACCATACACATTGTGCGAATAAAGTGCTTCCAGCAGATATCAGCACAACAGACATTAACAACAATACCCCTGGCAAAAATATATATACAGCCGATGATTCAAGGGGTACACATTGTGTTTCTGTAAACAATTTATTGTATGTGCCCTATCAAACAACAGCGAGATATAATATACCTGGCTATATCGCAGCAAACTGTCAAAACGCTGGAAATAGCACCACACATATACTTATCACTCGCCCTTTAACCAATTAGAAGGTATCTTAAGAATACCCAACAATCAAAAGCGCTGATCCAATCCTACAGTATCTTTTATTAAGAATTACCACAGACCTGTTGGGGATAGAGGGGACACACTACGCGGGGTCAAATCCCCTTTTATACTTACCCTGTCTTACCTTTATTTTTGTGTTTTTAATGTCGCAGTTCTTAATAAATAAACCAATAAAAGCTATATTTTAGTAAAATCTTTCTCTCAGGTGCGCCGAATTAGTGACAATCTTTTCTTTCCTTCCTATTGAATGCCTAAAGCTGCCTAGTGGTGGCGCCGGCCCTAGGTACAGGACTGTGCAGCGGCAGGTCCAAGGAAGTGTCTGGAAGCGCTGAGCAGCAGGTGTGATGATGAGTAGATATTGGATCCTCACCACTGCTGGGTGACCCATTGGACATTGGAACAAACCATCAATAACATTTTTTATAACTCAGGAGCCCGAGGTGTGCTCCCTACCACCAGTGCTGTGCCTAAACACGTGCAAAGGGGGCCGTGCGATCGAATTGGGCCATCTCCCGAAGGAGACGGGCCCCCGTTTTTCCCCTAACCCCTCTCAACCATAAGGCCGAAGAGGGGAAAATAGGGAACGGTGGGTCCTCTTCGCCGAAGCTTAGAGAGACCCTCATTCCTCAACTCCCGGAAGGGTTAGGACGGTGGGTCCTACCCACCCGAAGGTTTGGAGAGACCCTCAGTAGACTTCCCTCCGCCTTGCGGCTCGGGGTCGTCCTCGGGGGACCGAAGCTCTCCCCAAAAGGCGAGAGCTTCGGCACATTGGGGAAATAGAAGGCCCGAAAGGGTCGACCACACTACCCAAAAAAACGTGACAAAACTACAAAAAACACGGAACGTGAAAAGTGACGAACGTGAGAGGGGAAGAGAAATAAATAATAAAGACCTCAGCCAGAAGGCCGGGGTGGGGGTGTGAAAAATTGTCCTACCCCATCCAAAAGGACGAGGAAAGGACGTGCAGCGCTACCTGAAGGGAAGTGCGCAGTGCAAGTGCTTACTAGTGCATGGTGATTTTGGGATCACCCGTGCATGTTCGGTACCCCCGAGTTTCCCCGGGGGCACAGTGCAGCCTCGGACTCCAAGCAACTGACCAATCAGCGTCCGACCAAGGTTTCTCTGTTCTCATCGTAGGGCATTTTCCAGCCCCTGGCATGGGAATGGGTACTCCACTGGGCTTTTCGACTGACTCCCTTAGGCAGTGGCGTAAGTTTGTGTACATTGCCCGGAGGCAAGATAAAAAGGTGCCCCCCCCCCTAAGGGGGGAGAGAGAGAGAGAGAAACGGAGAGAGAGGGAGAAAAAGAGAGAGAGAGGGAGAGAGAATATGTCAGGGAGAGAGGGGCTTCATAGACTTACCCTCAAAGGTTGCTGCTGCAGCATCTCCCACCCAGCTCCCGGCTTTTAGATGACAGCTGCCGTCTGCCTGCTTCGTGACAGTCACACTCGCACACTCGCTGGCTGTGTGGAGTGGACTGTCTTCTGCCCGACTCCCGAGTCCCAGCTCATTACTGGCTGGCTTGCTCAGGCCAGGTGACAGGGAGGAATGGCACGCTGCGCACATGCTACGGGGAGGGGGGATGCCCGCCCGCACCACCGCTTACGCTGCGCACATGGCTACGGGGAGGGGGGTGCCCGGCCGCACTGGCTACAGGGAGGGGGGATGCCCGCCCGCACCACCGCTTAGTAAGCGGCGCTTAAAAGGATGGGGGGGGGGGGCTGCGCCCGCCCACACCACTGCGCACAAGGATACGGGGGGCGCCTGCCTGCGCCCTGCTGCATTACATAGCCGCACCGCTTAATAAGATAAATACAGCACCGGCACTAAGTGCAACACCGGAGGCATTGGAGCCAGTGCCCCTTTAAGCCTGACGCCCGGCGGCAGATGACTCCATTGCCTCCGGGAGTTCCGCCACTGCCCTTAGGTACTGCGACCCCCTCGGAAGAGCAATCTACTCAGTCTCAGTGTTTCTCCGATCCCAAGGTTAAGGTACTAAGCTGGGCCTTTCGCGGTCTCCCCATCAGAGGCTACGAACCTCTGGAACAGGAGCCATCTACTCAGTCCCAGCCTTTCTCCGCTCCTTGGGAATGGATACTAGACTGAGCCTTTCGCTGTCTCATCCTTCGGGGGCTACGAACCCCGTCAAGAGAGCCAAACTACTAGGCCCAGTGTTTCTCCCCCCCCTCTCACCAGTGGGTTTACAGAAACAACACCTCCTACCACTGGCAGAGGTGAAGGTACTCAGCCAGACTTTTCACCACTCCCAGGCAAAAAAGAGGGGTCCCACACCCTCCGCCCATCAGAGCAGCTACTCAGTCCAGCCTTTCTCTATTCTCTGCCAGAGTCCAGTCCATACCTACTGATAAGAACAGATACTACACTTGATCTTAAGGTGCCCACACACTAGAACGATTTTTGGATCGATTGGCCAATTTTCGATAAATCGGCCGATATATCGTCCGTCAACAGGTCGCAAGGTCGACATGGGTTTTTTCACTGTTTTTTGACCCGACATGTGCCGACAGGCGGTATTTCATGCCCTACCATCCACTAGGGCGAGTGGAAGAATAAAATAGTGTGCCAAGCGTAGCGAGGCACTGTGTCTGAAGCATCGCGAGCGAAGCGAGGGGTTGCGGTTCAATTTCAACTGTGTCCATGTCGATTGTGTCGACATTCAGGTAAAAAAACAGTGAAAAAACCCATGTCGACCTCGCGACATGTCGACGGTAAGTCATGTTGACTGTTTCACCTGTACATTCTATATGTCGGTATTTTGAACCTGTCGGGATTTTGTCCTTGTCGGGATTTTGTCCATGTCGGTATTATGACCCATTCTGGATTTCGACCGTCGGGATTTCATACCGAATCCGTTTAAAACAGGTGATGACACTCATACATTGAGAGGGAAGTCCAGAAACAGAGCTCTGTATCCCTCCTGGGGCATGTTGGGAGGTATTCATTAATATTGAGTACTGTCCTTGTTTGTTGTCTTTCATTTTGCCAATCTGCAGAAGCTAGCAAATTGTTCCAATAATAAATCAAAAGGAACTCATAGACACAGTGTGGTAACCACAGGCCCTAGCATGGACTATGAGCTGGTGTGCAACCAAGGAGATCTACAGTATACAGAGTAGTACTTAAATATGAGGGGATTGTGGTCAGGGCTTAAAAGCACTATATAGAATGCAGACACTGAGAAAATGGCGCCTGCATTGAAGACAAAGTAGTAGACACCGTTGCACATCAAGCAAGCAGCCGTCCGAGAATTAGGGCGGAAGTTACCAAGCGACTTCAGCAGTCATTAGATCAGGGCAGAAGTTACCCGGAAGTGACGGACGGTAAGGGGGCGGAAGCCGACAGGAAGTGACGCACCCAAACATCGTATCTTGTCTTGTCAGTGAGTGTTCCTGGGCCGCTGAGCCGCCGGTATACAGCGAAGTGATCCGGTAATGTGTTCCGGGAGCACCGCCTGAGAATACCCCTCTGTACAGTAAGTCACTTATAGTCCTATCTATTTCTATGTCCGCCCGGGGCGGGTTTCCTACAGTAATATAACCCTACACATAATGGCTTTCACCTCTGTATGTTATTATATGGGCTGCGGGCAGATATCACTGCTCCTCTGTGTGTATCAGGGATTGTCCCCTCTGTATATTATTATATGGGCTGCAGGGAGATATCACTGCTCCTCTGTGTGTATCAGTGACTATCCCCTCTGTATATTATTATATGGGCTGCAGGGAGATATCACTGCTCCTCTGTGTATTAGTGACTGTCCCCTCTGTATGTTATTATATGGGCTGCAGGCAGATATCACTGCTCCTCTGTGTATTAGTGACTGTCCCCTCTGTATATTATTATATGGGCTGCAGGCAGATATCACTGCTCCTCTGTGTGTATTAGTGACTGTCCCCTCTGTGTATTATTATATGGGCTGCGGCCAGATATCACTGCTCCTCTGTGTGTATCAGGGACTGGACCCTCTGTGTATTATTATATGGGCTGCAGACAGATATCACTGATCCTCTGTGTGTATCAGGGACTGGACCCTCTGTGTATTATTATATGGGCTGCAGGCAGATATCACTGATCCTCTGTGTGTATTAGTGACTGGACCCTCTGTGTATTATTGTATGGGCTGCAGGCAGATATCGCTGCTCCTCTGTGTGTATTAGTGACTGGACCCTCTGTGTATTATTGTATGGGCTGCGGGCAGATATCACTGCTCCTCTGTGTGTATTAGTGACTGTCCCCTCTGTATATTATTATATGGGCTGCGGGCAGATATCGCTGCTCCTCTGTGTGTATTAGTGACTGTCCCCTCTGTATATTATTATATGGGCTGCGGGCAGATATCGCTGCTCCTCTGTGTGTATTAGTGACGGTCCCCATTTGTATATTATTATATGGGCTGCGGGCAGAAATCGCTGCTCCTCTGTGTGTATCAGTGACTGTCCCCTCTGTATATTATTATATGGGCTGCGGGCAGATATCACTGCTCCTCTGTGTGTACCAGAATCAAGGCTCAAGTGTGTGGGAGCTTGGTCACACCCCGTGGTAAATCCTTTACATATATGGTCCGTCATGCATAAAGTGTCATCCTGACATTTTGGGAGTGTTGCATTATTATTATTTTTTTTTGATGTGGTGCTTTCACATCAAACTTCAACCAGGAAATAACCCGGGTTACGTTGGCGATCTGAAAAGGGAATAAGGTAGGCAGCAAAGGTCCTGAATTTCAGTGTACCGCGTCCCCTCGCTTTGCTCGCTGCACTCGCCATTCGCTATTATGTTCTCCCTCCACGCCCTAGGGGACGGTAGGGTATGAAATACCGCCTGTCCTGTATCTTTGGCACGTACCACATTCTGTTATAAATGATGTATATTTGGACCTAATATGACCAACCTTGAAGTGTTCTTATCCTTTAACATGTTCTATTATTAATTGTTCTCTTATGCTTGAGTGCTCACTTTTCTGCACGGTGTGTAACTCCACATTTAATTTATACCTCCTGACTAAGCAATCTGTGCCCTGTGTCAGCATAAAGAATACATTTACTTGATGTACTTTGTGATTGGAGAAACTTTCGGGAGTGTTCTGCAATAGACACAGCCACAATCCAAAATGGTCCCACTTACGGCCAACTGCGGCTTTGCATCTTTCAAATAATACAAGAAAACAAATACAGTCATGTGGTATATGATTATTAATTCTAGTTTATTTTATATCTTAGATAATCCTTTCTAAGGGTGTACCGGTTGAGTATCCCTTATCAGATCAGAAGCATTTTAGATAACCAAGTATTCCGTATTTCAGGATATTTTTATATTTCAATGAGGTATCCTGAGGACGGGACCCGTGTATGCACAAACGTAATTTTTGTTGTATAAACACTTCATACACATGAAATACACAAATATATGTTATTTTTTTGCATGAAACAAGGTTTAAAAACCTATTTAGTGCCGGTTACAGATCATGTCCCCAGCAGTGCCGGTTACAGATCATGTCCCCAGCAGTGCCGGTTACAGATCATGTCCCCAGCAGTGCCGGTTACAGATCATGTCCCCAGCAGTGCCGGTTACAGATCATGTCCCCATTTTTTAGCAAAAAACCCAACATTCTAAAAACTGGTTTTCGGAAAAATGTTGATAACGGATCCTTAACCTGTAATGAAAGTTTTTGGCATTCTTTGGATACTGTAAGACATGACTTTAAGTAAAGGTTATGTTTTAATATATTAACCCCTTCCCGACATTTGACGTACATTTACGTCATGGTCGGGAAGTACTTCCCGACACATGGCGTAAATGTACGTCATGGCTTGTAACTGTCACCGCGTCTATAGACGCGGTGACAGTTTCAACATGTCTGCTGTCCCTGACAGCAGACATGTCCCTGCATGCCCAGGGGGGGCTGCGATGCCGCCCCCCCGTCGGCGATCGCTGTGATTGGCTGTTCAGTGTGAACAGCCAATTACAGCATTTTCTGTGTCACCGGCGAATAACGTTCGCCGGTGACACGCGATCGGAGGTGATTGGTGCTGTAAAGTACAGCACCAATCACCGCGGGGTGTAAGGGTGACACTGGTGTCACCCCACCTCACCCCGCCCGCCCCCAAAGGCCGTGATTGGTTCGTCGGACCGACGGACCAATCACAGCCAAGGAGGGAGCTTTAAACTAACGGTGACTGCACTGCAGACGCCATTCCGGTCTGGAATTGCGTGCAGTGCGGTCACCGTGCCTAGCTGCCGCAGTATACTGACCTGAACTGAGCAAAATACTTACCTGATCACTGCTTCATTACTGCTTGTAGTGTGCTGGATGCTTCCTGGATCCTGTTACTACTTGTGACTTCCTGTGAACTTGTGCTGCTGCAGTGTAATAGCGTTAGATAGAGAGAGATAGATAGAGAGAGATAGTGTCAGAGAGTGCTATATTTTGTGCTGCTGCAGTGTGATATAGTTAGAGATAGAGAGAGAGAGATAGAGAGAGATAGAGAGATAGTGACAGATTGTGCTATATATTTTTTATATAACTGACTGCTGCCCCCCCTTTTGTGCTGATCAGTATAAATCAGCAACTTTTTGGGGGCGCAGGTTTTTTTTTATATATATATATATATATATATATATATATATATATATATACCTGTCAGTGCTGCTGCTGCAGTGTTATAGAGTGATAGATAGTGAGAGATAGAGAGAGATAGTGACAGAGAGTGATAGAGACTGCTATATTTTGTGTCTGCTGCCCCCATTTTGTGCACCCCCAGCAACTTTTTGGGGGTGCAGGGGTTATTTTTCATATATATAACTGTCAGTGCTGCTGCTGCTGCAGTGTCATAGAGTGATAGATAGTGAGAGATAGAGAGATAGAGACAGAGAGTGATAGAGAGTGCTAAATTTTGTGTCTGCTGCCCCCGCCTTTTGTGCTGATCACTATATCTGAGGTGATCAGCAACTTTTTGGGGGTGCAGAGGTTTTTTTTTTATATATACCTGCCAGTTGCTGCCAGTTGCACTGTCAGTTGCACCAAAGGTTGTGCACCTGCTGCCCCTCACTGGTAATCAGTGTCGCATCACTGATCACCTTTTTTTTTTTTGAGGCTGCTGTGGGGTCTTTTTTTAATTTTTTTTTTACACACACTGTGATTTTGTGGGTGTCCTGTGGCCACTGTGCGCTGATCAGTGACGTACATCACTGATCAGCTTTTTCGGCACAGGGTTGATCTTTTTTTTTTTTTGATCAAATTCCTGTTGCCTTTGAGCGCTGTTCAGTGACGGACGTAACTGACCAACATCTGTGCTCAATTTTTGGCGCAGGACCTTTTTTTTTTTTTTTTTTTTTTTAACCCCTTCAATTTTTTTTTTTTTAACCCCTTCAATTTTTTTTTTTTTTTTAACCCCTTCAATTTTTTTTTTTTTTTGTATAAAGTATTTTTTTTTTCTGCACTACATACACACTACACACTACATACCCCCCGGGTTGAAATAAAGTTTGTACCCCCCCCTACACTATACACGTGTTGAAACATTTCACTACCAGTAACACAAAAATAAAAATGGCATCCCAAATGTCATCCCAGTCATCCAGAAGAATGTATTCAGCGGAGGAGGCATATGCCATGCTTGCCTCTGACTCTGACACAGCCAGTGATGCAAGCGGGGAATTTGAAGGCTTCGTCTTAAGCTCCTCTTCCTCCTCTAGTGATGAGGGACCCCCTCAAAGACGCCCCCGTAGAGCAGCTGAGACCCCCCCCCCCCCCAATAATTGATCTCGTATGGACCCCACCACCAGACAATTTTGAGCCCCAGGTTCCTGAGTTTTTGGCCATGCCAGGAATCCAATTTGATTCCACAGGTCTCAGAGAAATTGACTTTTTCAAATTATTTTTCTCTGATGATTTTATAAATTTAATGGTGGACCAAAGTAATTTATATGCCCAGCAGTTTATTGCTCAAAACCCCACGTCATCATTTGCTAGGTGGACCCCTGTAGATGCAGTAGAGATGATGACGTTTTGGGGTCTGGTGTTTCATATGGGCATAGTAAAAAAGCCAGAAATTAGGCAATATTGGAGTACAGATGTTCTGTACAGCACCCCATTTTACCGTATGGCCATGCCCCGGGCTCGATTTGAGACGATCCTTAAATTTTTGCATTACAACGATAATGCACAGTGCCCACCCAGAGATGATCCCACCTTTGACCGGCTATTCAAAGTCAGGCCGGTCATTGATCATTTCAGTGCCAAATTTGAAGAGATGTACATCCCAGATAAATTCATTTGCATAGACGAGTCCCTTATACATTTTAAAGGAAGGGTTAAATTCCGCCAGTACCTTCCCAGTAAGAGGGCAAGGTATGGCATAAAAATGTATAAGCTGTGTGAAAGCACCTCAGGGTACACCCACAGGTTTAGGGTATATGAAGGGAAGGATTCAAGAATTGAACCGCCAGAATGCCCCCCCTCCCTCGTAGGTGTTAGTGGAAAAATTGTCTGGGATTTAGTGCACCCCTTCCTGGATAAAGGTTATCACCTCTATGTGGATAACTTTTACACCAGCATCCCCCTGTTTAAGGCCCTTGGTTCAAGAGGTACAGCAGCTTGCGGTACTGTGCGCAAGAACCAAAGAGGCCTCCCAAAAACGCACATTGCCCAAGTAATGAGAAGGGGTGAAAGCAGGGGAATATGCACCGAAAATATGTTGTTGGTCAAATATAAGGACAAGAGGGATGTCCTTATACTGACAACAATTCACGGAGACAGTACCACCTCCGTCCCTGTACGAGGTACCAGTACCCACACCTCAAAACCTAATTGTATCCTGGATTACAATAGGTACATGGGCGGAGTGGATCTTTCAGATCAGGTACTGAAGCCGTACAGTGCCCTGCGGAAAACAAAAATCTGGTACAAGAAGCTGGCCGTGTATATCATCCAGATGGCACTGTATAACGCTTACGTGCTATTCCGTTCTACCGGCCAGAGGGGGACATTTATGCACTTTCAAGAGGAAGTCATAAAGGGCCTAGTTTTTGGGAACCAGCAGGCAGAGGGCCCCAGTACTTCTAGTACTGGCCCCCGTATTGTACCAGGGCAGCATTTTCCTGATGAAATCCCCTCCACTGGAAAAAAGGGCAGGACACAAAAAAGGTGCAAAGTTTGCTATAAAAAGGGAATAAGAAATCAAACTATTTTCCAGTGTGACACTTGCCCCGACAAACCCGGCCTATGTATAAAGGAGTGTTTTAAAATATACCACACATCTATGGATTTTTAGGTTCATCATTTCACCGTGCTTCGGGGGTCTTGCTAATGCCACATAGCACCCACCATTCATTCCACCAGAATCTGAGCCGCAAAATCCAAAAATCACTCCTTCCCTTCTGAGTCCTGCCATGCACCCAACTGGTATTTTTTGGTCACATGTGAGGCATTGCCGTACTCGGGAGAAATTGGGGCACAGATTTTGGGGTGCTTTTTCGGTACTTCTTTACTTTCACGGCGCCACTCTAGATAGGACAGATAGGATACTAGATAGGATACGATTTGTATGCGATTTGACATAAGATATCGCATAAGATATAGGATAGGACAGATAGGATACTAGATAGGATACGATTTGTATGCGATTTGACATAAGATATCGCATAAGATATAGGATAAGATTTACTATCCATTTCATTACCCCACTATCCACTAGGGCGTGGAGTGAGAATAGAATAGTGTGGCGAGCGCAGCGAGCCACCGAGCCCGAAGCGTGGCGAGCGCAGCGAGCCCCGCGAGGGGACACGGATGTTGTTTGAAAGCAAGTCCCCAATATCGCATGCCATTTGCATGCAATTCCATAAAATACATTCCGTGTCCCCTCGCGGGGCTCGCTGCGCTCGCCACGCTTCGGGCTCGGTGGCTCGCTGCGCTCGCCACACTATTCTATTCTCACTCCACGCCCTAGTGGATAGTGGGGTAATGAAATGGATAGTAAATCTTATCCTATATCTTATGCGATATCTTATGTCAAATCGCATACAAATCGTATCCTATCCTATCTGTCCTATCTGTCCTATCTGTCCTATCTGTCCTATCTAGTGGCGCCGTGAAAGTAAAGAAGTACCGCTTTTTCTCCTTCATACCTTCTGAAAATGAAAAATTTTGAGCCAGAACGGCATTTTTGTGTAAAAAAATGTAATTTTTCATTTTCACTGCCCAGTTGTATCAAAATTGGTGAAACCCCTGGGGGTTTGAAATGTACACTATACCCCTAGATGAATTCCCTGAGGGGTGTAGTTTGCAAAATGGGGTCACTTGTGGGGGGGTTCCACTGTATTGGTGCTTTGGGGGTCTTGCTAATGCGACATAGCACCCACCAACATTCCACCACCAAAAATCACTCCTTCCCTTCTGTGTCCTGCCATGCACCCAACTGGTATTTTTTGGTCACATATGAGGCATTGCCATACTCGGGAGAAATTGGAGCACAGATTTTGGGGTGCTTTTTCTCCTTCATACCTTATGAAAATGAAAAATTTTGAGCCAGAACTGCATTTTTGTGTAAAAAAAATGTAATTTTTCATTTTCACTGCCCAGTTGTATCAAAATTGGTGAAACCCCTGGGGGTTTGAAATGTACACTATACCCCTAGATAAATTCCCTGAGGGGTGTAGTTTGCAAAATGGGGTCACTTGTGGGGGGGTTCCACTGTATTGGTGCTTGGGGGGTCTTGCTAATGCAACATAGCACCCACCAACATTCCACCAGAATCTGAGCTGCAAAATCCAAAAATCACTCCTTCCTTTCTGAGTCCTGCCATGCACCCAAATGGTATTTTTTGGTCACATGTGAGGCATTGCCGTACTCGGGAGAAATTGGGGCACAGATTTTGGGGTGCTTTGTCTCCTTCATTCCTTGTGAAAATGAAAAATTTTGAGCCAGAACTGCATTTTTGTGTAAAAAATGTAATTTTGCATTTGCACAGCCCAGTTGTATCAAAATTGGTGAAACCCCTGGGGGTTTGAAATGTACACTATACCCCTAGATGAATTCCCTGAGGGGTGTAGTTTACAAAATGGGGTCACTTGTGGGGGGGTTCCACTGTATTGGTGCTTGGGGGGTCTTGCTAATGCGACATAGCACCCACCAAAATTCCACCAGAATCTGAGCTGCAAAATCCAAAAATCACTCCTTCCCTTCTGAGTCCTGCCATGCGCCCAAATGGTATTTTTTGGTCACATATGAGGCATTGCCATACTCGGGAGAAATTGGGGCACAGATTTTGGGGTGCTTTTTCTCCTTCATACCTTATGAAAATGAAAAATTTTGAGCCAGAACTGCATTTTTGTGTAAAAAAATGTAATTTTTCATTTTCACTGCCCAGTTGTATCAAAATTGGTGAAACCCCTGGGGGTTTGAAATGTACACTATACCCCTAGATGAATTGCCTGAGGGGTGTAGTTTGCAAAATGGGGTCACTTGTGGGGGGGTTCCACTGTATTGGTGCTTTGGGGGTCTTGCTAATGCGACATAGCACCCACCAACATTCTACCACCAAAAATCACTCCTTCCCTTCTGAGTCCTGCCATGCACCCAACTGGTATTTTTTGGTCACATATGAGGCATTGCCATACTCGTGAGAAATTGGGGCACAGATTTTGGGGTGCTTTTTCTCCTTCATACCTTCTGAAAATGAAAAATTTTGAGCCAGAACTGCATTTTTGTGTAAAATAATGTAATTTTTCATTTTCACTGCCCAGTTGTATCAAAATTGGTGAAACCCCTGGGGGTTTGAAATGTACACTATACCCCTAGATGAATTCCCTGAGGGGTGTAGTTTGCAAAATGGGGTCACTTGTGGGGGGGTTCCACTGTATTGGTGCTTGGGGGGTCTTGCTAATGCAACATAGCACCCACCAACATTCCACCAGAATCTGAGCTGCAAAATCCAAAAATCACTCCTTCCTTTCTGAGTCCTGCCATGCACCCAAATGGTATTTTTTGGTCACATGTGAGGCATTGCCGTACTCGGGAGAAATTGGGGCACAGATTTTGGGGTGCTTTGTCTCCTTCATTCCTTGTGAAAATGAAAAATTTTGAGCCAGAACTGCATTTTTGTGTAAAAAATGTAATTTTGCATTTGCACAGCCCAGTTGTATCAAAATTGGTGAAACCCCTGGGGGTTTGAAATGTACACTATACCCCTAGATGAATTCCCTGAGGGGTGTAGTTTGCAAAATGGGGTCACTTGTGGGGGGGTTCCACTGTATTGGTGCTTGGGGGGTCTTGCTAATGCGACATAGCACCCACCACAATTCCACCAGAATCTGAGCTGCAAAATCCAAAAATCACTCCTTCCCTTCTGAGTCCTGCCATGCGCCCAAATGGTATTTTCTCCTTCATCCTTGGGGACACTGAAGTCTACGCTGGGGAATAGAGTGGTGTATCGGAGGAGTCGGCACTTTAAGAAACTTGAACTGTGGTATGGCTCCTCCCCCTCTATTCCCCCCTCAGACCTCAGTCTTAGTTTAGTGCCCGGAGGAGTCGGATCCCTGGGCAAGGGCTTCGTTTGGGGCCTTTTTTGTTTTACTTGTTTTTTGAACTTTTTGACACAGGCAGCCAGCGCGTGCCGGCTGCCTGCAACGTGGGACAGCTCTCCGGGGAGTCAGAGCGGCACCGCTTGCGGCGCACGCGGCTGACTCCGGTCACAGACGCATCAGCGTCTGGGTCCCGCCACAGCTGCCTGCGGCTTGTGTTACGGGGCCGCGACCTAGTCGCCCGCAGGAGAGAGCAGGGCGTGCGAGCGCATAGCGCTGGGTGACGGCTGGACCAGGGTTAATTCGCTGGTCCAGCAGGGAGCAGACAGCCAATCAGCGCCGCTGTATACAGCGCGCGCTCTGATGAGAGGAAGGGGCGGACCAGTGAGTGGTCGCGTCCGAGCTGCAGTCCTCTGCGCCAGACGCCGGTGCCTGCCACGCTGCTCCCTTGTCGGCTGTGCCTCTACAGTTCACTGGAACAGGACAGCAGGACGCTTTCTCCCCCTCTTCAGCCTGGATATTGTTGAATACTGCGCTGGGTGAGTGGAGGGGATTTTCTCTTGTGAGACTTCCCCGCTGGAGAGTTTATCAGGTGGGCCTAATTCGGGGAAGGTGCGCTCCTCTCCCCCTATTAGTGTGGTGCTTTTGCTCTTGGTGTGGGGTCCTTGTTGGGGGCTCTCTTTGTCTGGCTTATTTCACCTCCTTTCACCTGTGTGTGTGTAAGGGGTGTGTGTGTGTGCAGCATGACAACCAAGTCTCAGTCAAAAGCTTCTCCAAAGCTGTTTGTATGCACTAAGTGTGAGCAACAGTTTACGCAGCATGTGAAGGGTGTATCCTTGTGTAAGGATTGCTTCAAAGGGGATGCTGGGCAGAGTCAGGTCCCTATTCTGAACACTGAGGGAGTTACCAGTGTGTTAGCCACTCTGGCATCAGAGATGGCTGCATCTCGCAGGGACAGGGAGTCATTGCAGGTGCAATTGGCTTCCTTGTCTGCTTCGGAGCCTACCTGGGCCAGAGAACTGATTACATCAGTGAAGGCGTTGGCCCAAGCAGCTGCGGTGCCTTCGGGGTCCGCAAGTGCTCCACCTCCCCCGAGGAAAAGAGGTGTTCCTTTATTGTTACAGGGGGATACTTCAGAGGACGAACCGGGGGACCCCTTGGAAGGGGATATGTTTCAGGAGGATCCTATTGATCCTGTAGAGGACGTTCCTCAGGAAGAGGCCCAGGGTATAGAGGCTCTCATTCAGGCTATTAAATCTACCCTCAATGTTAGCGAGCAGGAGCCGCCGACGCAGGTTTCTATTTTTGGGAGGTCTGCTAAGGCAGTGGTCACCTTCCCAGAGTCTATGGAATTGGAGAAACCTCTTCTGGATATTTGGAGGTCTCCAGAAAAAAAGTTTCAGTTATCTAGGCGGTTTAAGGCCTCTTACCCATTTGCTCCGGAGGCTAGGGCAAAATGGGAGACTCCGCCGTTGGCAGACGCGTCAGTGTCAAAGCTTTCCAAGAAAGCGGCACTTCCCATTCCTGGAGCAGTGGCCCTCAAGGAGGCGCCAGATAGGCGTCTGGAGGCGGGGCTTAAGCAGATTTTTTCAACCGCAGGTGTGTCACTTCGGCCCATTCTCGTGATCTCCTGGGTCAGTAGGGCCATGGAGAAATGGGCGGAGGATTTGTCAAAGGGTCTGAATGATCAGGGTTCTTCTGAGGAGTTCATTCAGTTAGCAGAACAGATGCGGGAATCTGCAATGTATATTGGAGAGGCTGCAAGGGATTCTGCGGCTCTGGTGGCAAGGATTTCGGCTCAGTCCATTACGGCCAGGAGGTCTTTGTGGCTTAAGTCCTGGCAAGCGGAGGCGGACATTAAAAGGGCGGTAGAGGCTCTTCCGTTTACGGGAGAGGTCTTGTTTGGGCCGGAGTTAGACAAGTTGATTTCTCTGGCCACAGGAGGCAAATCAACTTTCCTGCCTTCCGCGACTCCGCCTCCCAAAAAGCCTTATCAAGGGCCGGCCTTTCGCTCCTTTCGGGGGGCACCTAAGTTCAGAGGTAAGTCCAGAGGATCCTTTACCGCTTCTCGTGGCAGAGGCAGGGGGTTTGGTGGAACAACCACTGCCTCAGGACCAGCTGCTCGGCGCGCAGACGTCAAGCAAACCGAAAAGCCCGCAGCATGACTCCCGGCCCTCCTACCTGGGGGATCCCAGAGTAGGGGCTCGCCTGTTGGACTTCCGGCAGGCCTGGGAGGGGTCTTGCAAGGACAAGTGGGTTCTGTCCGTCATTGCGCAGGGGTACAGACTGGAGTTTTCCGGTACTCCCCCTCACCAGTTTTTTACAATAGGGTTGCCTCACGTGGAGTTGAACCGTCAGTTGCTTCTTCAAGCAGTACAGAAACTGTTGACCGCAGGAGTTATAATGCCGGTTCCTGCCGAACAACGCACAGAGGGCTTTTATTCTCCCCTGTTCCTGGTTCCGAAACCGGACGGTTCGGTTCGACCAATATTGAATTTAAAAGCTTTAAACGTATATATCACGTACCACAGATTCAAGATGGAGTCTCTTCGTTCTGTGGTTGCAGGGCTGGAGCCGGGGGAATTTTTAGCATCTTTGGATGTCAAAGATGCTTATTTGCATATTCCCATTTACGTCCCGCATCAGAAGTTTCTTCGCTTCGCGATAAGGGATCTCCATTTTCAGTTTCGGGCTCTGCCTTTTGGCCTTTCATCGGCGCCACGTCTGTTTACCAAGGTAATGGCAGTGATGGTAGAGTTGCTTCATTCTCTGGGAGTAAAGATCGTTCCTTATTTGGACGATTTACTAATCAAGGCCGAATCCAGGGATCTGTTGACGCAGGCGATTCAGGTAACCTGCCAGACGTTACTGAACCATGGCTGGATTCTCAACTACCAGAAATCTCAGCTGAATCCTTCAAGAAGGATTGTATTCCTGGGGTTGATTTTGGACACGGAGGTTCAAAAAGTTTTTCTGCCTCGGGAAAAGATGTTGTCCCTGCAGGAGTTGGTTCGGCAGGTGCTTCGACCTCGGAGAGTGTCGGTGCACTTATGTATCCGTTTGCTGGGCAAGATGGTAGCCTCGTTCGAGGCTCTGCAGTTCGGGCGTTTCCATTCAAGGACCTTTCAATTAGACCTGCTCAGGAAGTGGTCGGGCTCCCACTTGCACATGTACAAGATGGTGGTGTTATCGCCCTGCAGCCGTCTCTCTCTCCAGTGGTGGCTACTGTCGGACAATTTGTTGGAGGGCCGACGTTTCGGAATCTGGGATTGGACGATAGTCACGACCGATGCCAGCCTCCGGGGCTGGGGAGCTGTTGTGTTGGGGCAGCACTTCCAGGGTCGTTGGTCGTCTCAGGAGGCGAAGCTGCCTATAAACATCTTGGAGCTTTGCGCGATTCGTCTGGCCTTGTCCTATGCGGACGGGATCCTCCGGGGGAAGGCGATTCGCATTCAGTCGGACAATGCCACGGCCGTGGCTTATGTAAACCGGCAGGGCGGAACGCGCAGTCGCGGAGCCATGCAGGAGGTACGTCCAATTCTGCAATGGGCAGAGCGGCATGCTCTGGCCTTGTCGGCGGTCTTCATTCCCGGGGTGGACAACTGGGAGGCGGACTATCTGAGTCGCCAGGATGTTCACCCTGGGGAGTGGGCCTTACATCCGGAGGTATTTGCCCAGATCGCCCACCGATGGGGGATGCCTCAGGTGGACATGATGGCCTCCAGGAACAATCGGAAGGTGCGGCTGTATTGTTCCAGGTCTCGGGATCCAGAGGCGGTAGCGACGGACGCGCTGACCGCGAGTTGGAACTACTCTCTCATTTATCTGTTTCCTCCGTTGCCCTTGATTCAGCTGGTACTCAGAAGAATCAAGCGGGAGAGGTCCACAGTCATCCTGGTGGCACCGAATTGGCCTCGTCGTCCTTGGTATGCCGACCTTCAGGGGCTCCTGATGGATCATCCTTGGCAACTACCTCTAAGGGACGATCTTCTACAGCAGGGGCCGTTCGCCTACCAAGGCTTACGGCAACTTCGTTTGACGGCATGGCTGTTGAGGCCGCACTGTTGAGCAGACGAGGAATTCCTAAGTCAGTGATTCCCACTATGATAAGAGCCAGGAAGGAGGTTACTTCACGGCATTATTATAGTATTTGGAGGGCCTATGTAGCGTGGTGCGAGTGCCGTAACTTGCCCACGGCTGTATTTTCTTTGTCTAGGTTGTTGCAGTTTCTGCAAGCCGGATTTAAGGCAGGTTTGCGCCTAGGGTCCCTTAAGGTACAAGTGTCTGCATTGTCAGTTTTCTTTCATAGGCGTCTTGCCGTCATTTCTGAGGTGCAGACGTTTCTGAGCGGGGTTCTCCGCCTTCAGCCCCCAGTGCGGGCTCCGGAGGAACCCTGGGATCTTTCTTTAGTTTTGGATTATCTTAAGTCAAGTGTTTTTGAACCCTTAGACTCTATTGATTTGCGGTTGTTAACTTGGAAAACGGTGTTACTGCTCGCGTTAGCATCGGCACGCCGGGTGTCCGATCTTAGCGCTCTTTCATGTCGGTCACCCTACCTGGTGTTTCATCCGGACAGGGCTGAGCTTCGGACCAGGTTGGATTATTTGCCTAAGGTGGTTTCATCTTATCACCTGAATCAGTCAATCGTGGTTCCAGCTCTTACGGGAGATTCCGCCTCGCTGAACGTGGTCCGAGCCTTGCAGGTGTATGTGAATAGGACCAAGGATCTCAGAAGGTCGGATTCACTTTTTGTCCTTTATTCTTCGACAAAGCGAGGTTGGCCAGCGTCTAAACAGACTCTGGCCAGGTGGATCTGTCTCACCATTAAGCAGGCTTACCTTCATGCTTCACAGTCACCGCCAGTCAGGATCTCGGCCCATTCCACCCGTTCGGTGGGGCCGTCCTGGGCCGCTGCCAGGGGAGTTTCCCTGACACAGTTATGTAGGGCGGCCACTTGGTCGGGCCCTAATACTTTCGTTAAGTTTTATAGGTTTGACACCTTTGCGGCCTCTGCCTCCAGTTTCGGCCGTGCGGTGCTTCAGGATGCCCAGTGCCTTCCCACCCGTGGGGATGGCTTTGGGACGTCCCCAGCGTAGACTTCAGTGTCCCCAAGGATGAAGGAGAAAATAGGAATTTGGTACTCACCGTTAATTCCCTTTCTCCGAATCCGTAGGGGACACTGAACACCCTCCCGGCACTGTTCAGGCCTAAAGGGGGGGATTTATTTTGAGCGCATGCAGTTATGTTTGGTTATGCATGCGTCTGGGTGTTGTTGATAGCCTACTGAGTAGTATGGTTGTTCGTTTTGGTTTGTTAATTTCTTTCTCTCTCTCTCTATTGGGATTCCCTGGTCTCTTTTCTCCTCTCGGGCACGGTCAACTAAGACTGAGGTCTGAGGGGGGAATAGAGGGGGAGGAGCCATACCACAGTTCAAGTTTCTTAAAGTGCCGACTCCTCCGATACACCACTCTATTCCCCAGCGTAGACTTCAGTGTCCCCTACGGATTCGGAGAAAGGGAATTAACGGTGAGTACCAAATTCCTATTTTTTGGTCACATGTGAGGCATTGCCGTACTCGGGAGAAATTGGGGCACAGATTTTGGGGTGCTTTTTCTCCTTCATACCTTCTGAAAATGAAAAATTTTGAGCCAGAACTGCATTTTTGTGTAAAAAAATGTAATTTTTCATTTTCACTGCCCAGTTGTATCAAAATTGGTGAAACCCCTGGGGGTTTGAAATGTACACTATACCCCTAGATGAATTGCCTGAGGGGTGTAGTTTGCAAAATGGGGTCACTTGTGGGGGGGTTCCACTGTATTGGTGCTTTGGGGGTCTTGCTAATGCGACATAGCACCCACCAACATTCCACCAGAATCTGAGCTGCAAAATCCAAAAATCACTCCTTCCTTTCTGAGTCCTGCCATGCACCCAAATGGTATTTTTTGGTCACATGTGAGGCATTGCCGTACTCGGGAGAAATTGGGGCACAGATTTTGGGGTGCTTTTTCTCCTTCATACCTTCTGAAAATGAAAAATTTTGAGCCAGAACTGCATTTTTGTGTAAAAAATTTAATTTTTCATTTTCACTGCCCAGTTGTACCACAATTGGTGAAACCCCTGGGGGTTTGAAATGTACACTATACCCCTAGATGAATTCCCTGAGGGGTGTAGTTTGCAAAATGGGGTCACTTGTGGGGGGGTTCCTAAATTTTAGCATCTTATGGTGCCTAGAAACCTACATGGTGCCTAAAAAATAATCTCATAAAAAGGAGGCTCCAAAATCAAGTAGGTGCTCCTTCTATTATGAAGCCTGTGGTTTGGTCAACGTGCACACTAGGGCCACATATAGGATATTTATGAAAACAAAAGAATTGGGGGAATCAATTTTTAGTCACATTTCTCTAGTAAAATGTACTGTGTTCCTTAGAAAAATGTATTAAAATTGCAAATCTGCAAAAAAAATGAAATTTTGAAATTTCACCTACACTTTGTTTTAATTCCTGTGAAACACCTAAAGGGTTAACAAACTTCCAAAATGCTGTTTTGAATACTGTGAGGGGTGCAGTTTTTGAAATGGTATCATTTATGGGGGTGTCTCACATACAAGTCCCTCAAAGTCACATCAGAACTGAACTGGTCCCTAAAAAAATCAGTGTTTGAAATTTTCTTGAAAATTTGAGAATTTGATATTCATATTGTAAGCCTCCTAGTGTCCAAAAAAATTAAAAGGAAGTTGAAATAATGATGGAAACATAAAGTATACATATGGTCTATGTTAGTTATTAACTATTTTGAGTGGTATGATTATTTGTCTCACAAGCAGAAAATTTAACATTTTGCAAATTGCAAAATTTTCCATTTTTTCACGACATTTTGGTATTTTTCACAAAAAAACACAGACTGTATCGACCCAAATTTACCACTAATTTGAAGTACAATGTGTCACGAGAAAACAATCTCAAAATCACTGGGATAAGTAAAAGCAAAAAAAAGTTATCCCCACTTAAGTGAGACATGTCAGATTTGAAAAAAAGGGCTCTGTCAGGAACGCAAAAACTGGCTCTGTCAGGAAGGGGTTAATCATATATAACCCGGGTAAAAAGTTTTATTTATTCTTTTAGTACTGCACCACCAACTGGAACTACTACCCAAATGATCAGGGATGGCATATAATACGTTGCTTGTTTCAGTTATTATATGTAATGGAGTTTCTGTGAGATACCCAATTATCCCTACTAATCTTTAAAATAATTTCTCTTTATTCCTTGCGTTTTGACTTCATGTTGTGTTACATTGATCCCTTACAGCTTTGAACCTGAACGGATTCCCGCACCCCCAGTGGCTGAAGAGCATTGGTAACAATGAGCGGAGCCGCCCTTGGAATTGAGATCATATTTGTGTTTTTTCTCGCCCTCTTTCTCCTTCACCGATTTGGGGACTTCAAGAAACAGCACCGACTGGTGCTGGTGGCCACACTGCTGGCCTGGTGCCTGTGCTTCCTGATCGTGTTTATCATACCACTGGACGTTAGTACGGTAAGCTGTCACTCCTGCTCATCGGTGCTGTGATCTATTGGTCAACCCTGCTGTAATACTAGCTGCAGCTTAGAACCGGCTAATACTGAACCATCCTTCTTTTCTAAGTGGTGCAAGCTAAAAAAGCTACCTCCACGTCAGGAGAAATTGTACCTCTTTTTACATGTGGGGTGTTTGATTATGGAGGGATTGCCCTGACCATTGGAGCAACATGGAAGATAGTTTTAGAATGGTAAAAGTCTCTTGACTGTGATGGAAAAGATGCCCCAGGCAGGAAAAAGGAACGGCACGGGTTTTGAAAGTTGCAGGGTGCTAGAAGGACCACTGCATAGGGGAAAATTTACTAAAGGAAATTTGTAAAAAATAGGTGTATTTGTATTTAGAAATACACTTATTTTTGACATTAACTATCCCGAAAATACGGCAATTCGTATTGATAGCACATCAATACGAATTGCCGTATTTTCGGGATAGTAAATGTCAAAAATAAGTGTATTTCTAAATACAAATACACCTATTTTTTACAAATTTCCTTTAGTAAATTTCTCCCCCATAGTGTATTGACTGTTCTTATAAAATAATGAGTAGCAGTTGTCACCTGTTTATGACATAGGGACAGAAATCCGTGCAATAAATAGAAAAGTGCTATTGTTTAGTAAGCCTCTACATCAGTGATTTTCAACCTTTTTACCTTGTGGAACACGAAAGGCCCATACACACTGGGCGACTTTGAGCTGAAAGTCGCTCAAGACAGTAGGTTTGAGCAGCTTTCCGCTCAAAGTCGCCCAGTGTGTATGGGCCTTTCGTGTTCCACAAGGTAAAAAGGTTGAAAATCACTGATGTAGAGGCTTACTAAACAATGGCACTTTTCTATTTATTGCGCGGATTTCTGTCCCTATGCCCGGCGGTGAGCGCTGCTGCGCGCTCCCGCAACATCGCCGGAAAGGCCGTTCATCTGCTGGTTATACCAGCAGATGAGCGGCTTTCAGGAGAGCTTTGCATAGCGCTGTGCTATGCAACGCCATCCTTCCCCCATCCCCCCCACCCCTCCGTCGGCGCAGGCAGGGGGAAAGCTGCTCAATGTGTATGCACTGAGCGACTTTCCCCGCAGCGATGAGTCATCATCGCTGTCCATACACACTGGGCAGTCGCCCAGTGTTTATGGACCTTTTAATAAGATTCCCACAGGAAAAACCAAACCTATTGGCCTCCATTTAAAAAACAATCACACTGGTCCCCACAGGTGACAAAAAAAAATCCATTGGCCCTTTACATGAAAAGAAGAGACCAGTAAATAACAGTTGGCCTGGTGGTGGCTGTAAACTGGTTTGGGCATCTCTAGATCTGGAGACACAAACAGCTCAAGTGTGTCACGGCACAGTGGGTGAAAAACTCTGCTTTACATTGTGGACTCAAACACTGCTGTGTCTTTGCTGCAGTCGTATCTGTGCCTTTATGTCAGTGGTCAGGGAACTCGGTCCTCATTACCCCACACAGTGCATGTTTTGCTGGTAACCCAGCAGGTGCACAGGTGTACTTATTACTCACAGACACATTTTATAAGGTCCGCAGGTGGAGTTAATTATTTCACTTGTGATTCTGTGAGGAGATCTGCAAAACATGCATTGCGCGGGGTAATGAGGAACGAGTTCCCTGACCACTGCTTTATGCTAATGCCAAATGTCCAATTTTAAAACGAATCAGATGCCCAGTTGCAGCATTTTAGGACACTGGGTTTCCATCACTGTGCGTAAGTGCAGTGTCTCCATCCACATATGTCCTCCTGTATGAGTGTCTGTTCATCTCAGAACATGGCTGCTTTCAGCGACAGGCCCTGTTACCTCCCAGGAACTCACCGAAATCCTCTGACCATGGGGATGGGGACTAGCGGGATGAGGATGTTAGTGTTTATTAATAACAGGTCATATTATGCTTTCAGACAATATATAATCGATGCATCGCCAGGAATGCCGTCACTCCCGCCCCCATCAATGTGAGCCAGCTGCCCACAACCACAAAAGCAGCAATTACCAACATCTCCACAACTTTCGCAGCCACCACCCACTCTTTAAGGTAGATATCCTTATCATTGCTATTGTTCCTTTTTATATAGCTACAGTCTTACTAGGCAGGCCTGGACAGAGAATATGTACCATTTACCTCCGCCTCTCTCCCATTGGAGATTTGTGTGCATGTACCTTTCTCCGTGCTGCTGTTGTCTTTCTGCCAACAGGAAATGATATAGTGAAATTGTATTCTCCCTAACAACACCCCATGATGAAGCATTGCAGACACCTGATTGGCAGACCACTTCCATGTTTGGCAGATGTGTAATGTCAGCATTGTGAATGTATAGGTTTTTTTCTAGCGTACTAATGGTCCTGATTGAGACCCATCCGCAATTGTCTGAATATCGCAGATGGTGAAAGTGAAAATGACCCTTTGGGCACCCAAACGGATCCTTTTTTTTTTTTTTTACATTTTTGCTTGTCAGCAGTGGGCGACTGAGCAAAACTCAGGTGGTTGCAGCTTTTCCCACCCGACTGGGGCAACAATTGAACTGTTTCGTCGGGCACCCAGCACTGACAGCTACTGGCACAAACATATGAGTTCTTCCCCTTGTAGAACTGTAGTGAGGGGAAATTATAAGAAGGGATGAAAAGTGTAGTTCAGTATTCTGTGATGGGATACGGTCATTTGGTCTACAGCATGATGGTCGACATTAGAAAAGGTTGACATGGTTCTAGGTCGACATAGGAAAAGGTTGACATGGTTCTAGGTCGAAAGGTCATTTCACTGTCGTCATAGACATTGATATAGTGAGTGAGGAGAGGGCGAATGCAGATCAATTGCATTATTGTGTGTGGTTGGCTGGGATACTTCGGGTGATGTACCCCCAAAAGATGACAGATACATGGAGCTATTCTGCACCCTAAAGCTGGCCATACATCAGAAAGATCGATCTTAAGATCGATTGCACTCATGATTGTGTACAATTTCCCTTGAAATCCCCGGCAGTCCTTGGTGGTTTTTGGACACACAATCTACACACAATCCATCATACAATCAGTCATACAATCCATCTGCTGCATGATTTTGTACACAAGATGTGCACACAATCTGCATACAATCCATCATACAATCAGTCATACAATCCATCTTATGATTGATTGTATGATTGTGTACACAAGATGTGCACACAATCTGCATACAATCCATCTTACAATCAATTGAGATTGTATGATTGGGTACAATATCTTTCTGATGTATGGCCAGCTTAAGTCCGGTTTCTTGTTTGCTACAGCTGCTAATGCCATATACATGTGGGAGTTCTACAATTATGTCTTCATACGTATGCTGTCATTTCCCCCAGGTGTTGGGACTTGTACAACGTTCCATGTGTCTTGTGCAAAGTTCCAATCCTGTGGGTACTGTGTTAATAACGTCTGCTGCTGTCCTTCTGCTCCGCAGCAGTCCTGAGAATGACTCGCCCCACGAGTGCTACAAGCCCTGGAGCTATATCCCAAAGGGCATCATGCCAATCTTCTGGCGGGTAGTCTACTGGACGTCCCAGTTCCTAACTTGGTAAGTGTCAGTTGCACAGATCAATGCCAGTTTTTCACCTAGCAATTGTATGTGTGTCTAGGTATCTGGAAGATTGGTTGACGACTTGGTCAATAGATGGTCAGGCTGCCATGGTCAACACAAGTGTTTTTTTTTTTATTATTTTCTTTATACTTTAACACCCACTTGGACTAGGATCAGAAGTTATCATTTGTGGCAAGCTCAGTGGAGCAGACACTTTGCCTGAAGCATCACATTAATTAGGGTATCGTTGTCTAACCTACAATTTGACACCCTAAAGACTTCCAGAACTTGTGTCGGCCTTTCACTGTGTCCACTTTTTTCGCGCTAGCCTTATACATTTCAAGATACTGTTGACCTTTTGAACCACAACCTGTATGTAGAGGTAGCTGTTCCACAAAGCAACCTAGGTGCCTGCCTAGGGCCTAGAAGGTGCCAAATGGCCCCATAAAGGTATCCTGGCCGTCCATATTCCCAGAGGGGCATTGCATGACTACCGTGTGATGTCATTACATGGACCTTCCCACAATCCCAAAGTCCTTCTGTTAGGATAGAAAATGTTTGGACACACGCAATGTTTTCATCCACTGTATAAGGGCAGTCCGTATACTTTACATGTGACACCGGTATTAGGCTACTTCTAACAAACCTAGGGCCTGATTCATTGCTTCACGTAGCTGAGCATTTATCAGTAGACAGTGCAAAAATATAGTGCTATGGATTCTTTGAGGGAGGAGGGCCCCAAACCAGTATCTTGCCTTGGGCCCAATGAGGTCTATATCCGCCTCTGACTGTATGCATATATCACTTACACATGTAGGCCATCTACTGGTTGTTACAGGTACTGCATGTTACATACAAGTGAGGGAGGCAGCCTTGGTGCGCGGTTTAACAAGTTTAAAGTTGCTCACCTTGGCTTATGGGCCCCATACATCAGCAATCACAATTTATGGATTTTCAGATACAGGGATTTTTTGGCCAGATAAATGGATTTTACAATCTATTTGACTTGCCCACACATTACAGATTTATTTCAGTGATCGGCAGAATTTTCCATCTAAAGATTGCATCTTCATATCTGGAAATTGCCCAATCGATTGCTGTTCATAATGTAAATAGATGAAGAAGACGAATTGGGAATGCCCACACATATAAAAAAGATCTGCAGATAATACCAGATTATTAAACTTGTTTAAAAACCTGATTAAGCAATCGATTGGTGATTTTGATTGGGATTGCCAAAAGGGGGAGCCCACACATCTAAAATTAATTGTGGCAATCATCTCCATATCTGAAAATTGTCACAATTAATTGCTGATGTATGGGGCCCTTTATTAGTGTTCTACTACACAGGGGCAGATGTATTCAGCTTTAGAAAGAGATAAACGCGAGGCTTACAAAGAGCGATGATAAACATCCAGCCAATCAGCTCCTAATTGTCATGTTATAGACTTGGTTTGAAAAAATGGCAGTTAGGGACAGATTGGCTGGACAGTTATCACTCTTTATAACTCTAGTGTTTATCTGTTTTAAAGGCTTCATACTCTAGTGTTTATCTCTTTTTAAGGCTTCATACATCTGCCCCAGAGATCTGCTCACACTGTATAGATGACAGTGGGGGCGAGCAGTTGGTTCTCCCTTTCATGTACTGATACTATGGACACCATTTATTTCTGTATAGCCTGAGATGAGAGCATGTTGTCTGATCACTGTGCGTCTGCTTTCTGCAGGATCCTGCTGCCGTTCATGCAGTCCTATGCGAGATCCGGGGGCTTCTCCATCACGGGCAAAATTAAAACTGCTCTGATTGAAAATGCTATCTATTATGGCACATACCTGCTAATCTTTGGGGCGCTGTTAATATACGTTGCTGTGAACCCTAAATTTCATCTTGAATGGTAAGTAGATCTAGCTCCCTTTACAAGAATACAAAACTTTATCTTGTCTATTTCTTTGGTTCATGTATCCCATCCTGTGTGCTCGAGGCAGATGGACTATGGAAATCAACTACCTACCCTCCCTACTATTTGCTTTCATGTCTGCATTTGATTTGGCTGCCTTGTAGGGGGGAGAACAGCACATTCTCTCCTACTGTAAATGTCTTGAACCGTTTTATCTTTATCACGTGAATCTGAATTTCCTTTCTTGCTCTCTAAGGTATCAGCTGCAGACTATTGGGATAGCGGCAGCCAACACCTGGGGTCTGTTCCTCCTGGTCCTGCTGCTGGGCTACGGTCTGGTGGAGATCCCCCGCTCTCACTGGAAAGGAGCCAAGAAAGGCTACCTGCTCATGAAGACTTATTTCAAAGCAGCCAAACTAATGACCGAGAAGGCAGATGCGGAGGAGAACCTGGAGGATGCCATGGAGGTGAGGTCTCCGTCTTTCTACGCTTCCTATTGGTGCTGTCCAAAAATGATTATGTAAATATTACTGTTACCGTGGTGACAAAGCTTATGGGTTTTAACTTGTGTATTTTTTTTATTTCTCTTACAGGAAGTGCGTAAAGTGAACGAGTGTATTAAATACAACCACCCCTTGCGCAAATGTGTTGATACCATATTAAGAAAGGTATGAGGACTGAATGATGCTGTATTCATGTGGCACTTGATGCACTCTCTAGGAGCTGGGGGTAGTTTCCTTGTTTTCAGAATGACTAAAGGCAAACTATAGGGGACACTGACACCTTCTGGATGCAGGGCAGCACTGCATCATCAAGTCTTTTGTATGTTGTTTTGTACAATGTTTGGTGTCTGCAAGCAACCGATCATGTGATTTTAAAATACGAATTACAGGGCAAATATGAGAGACAGGTGGTGGTAAACTGATACTGTTAAAATTAGCTATGTTCCAGGATTGTGTATTATTGTGTCCTCTCGGAGGAAGAGTCCTATATAAATAAAATGATTCATGTGTTGTGGTTGAGTACTAAGTAATCCGCTTTACCGTGAGGCTGCTGTACATGTATGCTCAGCCTTGTGTCACTACATTATCACATGTGATCCCTCTAGTGTCCCAGCGTGTACCAGGAGAAAATGGGGAGAAACATGGATGACTATGAGGACTTTGAGGAAAAGAATATCAACTATCCCAGTGAAAAGATGCTAGTAAAACTCCACAAACAGGTACGGCCAAGTGGTTCTTATCTGCCATCAAATTCTATGGGCAAATATCTGCCTCCTTCTTCTTTATCTGTGTAGATCTGAACATTCTCCTGAAGCGGTTTTTCTTCCACACTAAATTTTAAAAAGCTATATTCTGTATATATAACCCACTGTAGCTGGCCTGGAGGTGAGGAACTGCACATCAGCTATAGGCTGATGCCCTGTGGGGCACTGGCAGCGCATAATTGCGATCACTGCATCTTGGTGCTACTGCTTCCAGCTTTGCCATGATAAAGAGATGAAGCAGGAAGATCTATAGCAGTATAATGCAAACTTCTATAATACATAGGGCGTTATAGTTGTAGTAATCTTGTTCCCAGCGCTACACTGATGCCAGAGGCTGTCCTTATCCGTGTCCGGTCAGAGAAATGTTGTTCCTGACCTGATATACTGTAGATCAGTGTTTTTCAACCACTGTGCCGTGACACACTAGTGTGCCTTGAGCTGTTCTCAAGTGTGCCCCAGACCTAGAGATGCCCAAACCAGTTTACAGCCACCACCAGTTCAACTGTTATTTACTGGTCTCTTCTTTTCATGTAAAGGGCTAATGTATTTAATTTTAGTTACCTGTGGGGACCAGTGTGATTGTTTTTTTTTTTTTTTTTATGTGGGAGCTAATAGGTTTTTTTTTTTCCTGTGGGGGCCAATGTGTTTTGCCCTGTGGGGATCTCATGGTGCGCCTTGGCAATTTTAAAATCTTATTCAGTGTGCCGCAAGGTAAATGTTGAAAATCACTGCTGTAGATAATTCTTGTGTTCGAAAAAGACAAAAAAAACCTTTTGAGTCTGTCAAATGTAGATAAGTAGGCAGCCATTTTGTGTACTAAACCAAAGTTTGCTTGTAGGTTACAAAGTACGGATTCTTACCCGTTAATACGCTTTCCTCTACTCCACCATGGCAGCTGTACTATGGGTTTCCCCCCTCATTAGGTAGATCTGGAAAGGAAAAAAAGACACAACACTGCCCCTATATAAGGACCGCCCCTACCAGGGCTCAGTGTCTTGATTATCAGCGAGTATACATTCTCACATAAAATAACTTAAATTAACATCTTATATTGCATCATATATCCCAAGGGAGGGAATAATGCTGCCATGGTGGAGTAGAGGAAAGCGTATTAACGGGTAAGAATCCGTACTTTCCTCTACCTCCCCATGGCAGCTGTACTATGGGTAATACCATAGCAGTGTAAAGAGAAAAAAATTTTTTTTGGGTGGGGCCGAATAAGAAAATAATACCTCATACTGAAATAGGTTGTAGTCACCTACATGTAGGTCCCCTTTTTTTAATTGACGTTCTCCCCCTTATTTAGGGATGCTTCGTTTATCTTTATATTACTGCGCTCAGTATCTTCCTGCCCAGTTTCGCATCACTGGAGGACTCGATATCCAAACTGTAATGTCTAGAGAAAGTGTGGGCTGATGCCCAGCAGGCTGCTTTACATAGTTCTTCTAGAGATGCTGCACCCTTCCTAACCCAGGAAGATCCTACTGCTCTAGTGGAATGAGCTTTTAAGCTTTGTGGGACTTCCTTATGGTTTAACTTGTATGCTTCCGCTATACATGTCCTAATCCATCTAGCGATGGTTGCTTTTGAAGCTCCAAGTCCTTTATTCTTGCCTTCTGTCACAACGAAGAGCCTTTTTGTTTTCCTCCAGTTCTCAACCCTTTGTAAGTAAATGGTTAGTGCTCTTTTAACGTCTAACTTGTGGAGCCTTCGCTCTTTCTCATTAGCTGGTTTTGCGCAAAAAGACGGTAATACTATTTCTTGGTTGATGTGGAAGGATGACACTACCTTGGGCAGGAAGTGAGGATTTGTCCTTAGGACGACTTTATTTTCATATAAGTTCAGGAACGGCTCTTCTGCCCATAGGGCCTGCAGCTCCGACACCCTTCTTGTGGATGTTACCGCCACCAGAAATGCCACTTTGGTTGTCAGCCATTTAACTGGAACTTCTTCTAAGGGCTCGAAAGGGCTCTCGGTTAACGCATTTAGCACTAAATTTAGGTCCCATGGTGTAGTTGGGCTACGGAATTCTGGCCTTATCCTCTTGGATGCTTGTATGAACCTCCGTACGTACTTATCTTCTGCGATTTTCCTGTCCAGTATAGCGCCCAGTGCGGATACCTGGACTTTTAGTGTACTGACTGATAGCTTTTTGTCTAGGCCGGCCTGGAGGAAGTCGAGTACTGTTGTTATGGCTCTGTGATCCTTCCTCTGGATTATACAAAATTGTGTGTATGTTTTCCAGATTCTATAATATGTGCCTGATGTTGATTTCTTCCTGGCCCTTAACAGAGTTTTTACCACTTTAGAGGAGAAGCCCCTGTTCACCAGGGTTCTGGTTTCAGCAACCATGCCGCTAGTTTCCAGTCTCTGGGCTGACGCTGCGCATATCTTCCCTGCCATAGCAGGTCTTCTTGGTCTGGTAGTTTCCATGGCCCTGCTACTGCCATCCTGACCAGTTTTTGGAACCAGGCTCTCCTTGGCCATGTGGGCACAATGATTATTACTGTTGCCTTCTCCCTCTGTATTTTGTTCAGTGTCCTTGATATGACAGGGAAGGGTGGAAAGATATACATCAGGCCTTGCTCCCACTGGCACGTCAACGCGTCCGTGTTCCAGGATCCTTCTTCCCAGTGTCTGGATACGAATTTCTCCACCTTCCTGTTGTCTCTGGTTGCCATGAGATCTATCTTTGGATAGCCCCATCTCTGCGCTATTTCTTCGAATATCTTTTGGGATAATTCCCACTCCCCTGGTTTTATCTGCTTCCTGCTCAAGGCATCTGCTTGTCGGTTCTCTCGTCCCGCTATAAATACTGCTGAGAGGCTGCTCGTCCAGGCTTCCGCCCAGTTCAGCACTAGTGCTGCTGCTGCCATCATCGATCTGCTCCTTGTACCTCCCTGTTTGTTGAGGTATGCTACTACCACCGCGTTGTCTGTTCTGATTATCAGATCTCTCTGGTACAGTTGGGATTGGAAGTGCTGACACGCCTCTCTCACTGCGTTCATTTCCCTGATGTTTGAGTGAAGTACTCCTTCCTGTCTTGACCATTCTCCTTGGGCTACTGCCCCTTCGCATACTGCCCCCCAGCCTGACATGCTGGCATCGGTTGTCAGTAGCACTTGCTCCCCTGTGGTGAAGGACTTCCCTTGTCCTAGTCTTCCTCTTTCCATCCACCAGAGCAGGTCTCGTTTGGCTCCTTTTGAGAGTATAATTCTTTGCGTGGTCTGCTTGCTGTCCCCGTCCCATTGAGACAGAAAGCAGTTTTGTATGCCCCTTGTGTGCAACCTTGACCAGTTTACAGCATCTGATGCTGCCGACATGAGGCCCAGTAACCTTAAGCAGTCTGCTGAGCTGACTATTTTTCTTCCCAAGAAGTGGTTTATTTCTTGTTTTAGCTTTGCTATTCTCTCTCGTGTCAGGATTGCCTTCATTGATCTTGAGTCTATAATGACCCCCAAGTATTTTACCGCTGTTGTGGGCTGAAGCTGGCTTTTGTCTAGATTTATAATCCAGCCATGTTCTTGAAGGAATTCCATCACTCTGTGATGTTCCTCTGAATTCCTCTGAATTCCATCACTTACTGCTTGTTCCTCTGACCGTGCCATCACTAATAGGTCGTCCAGGTACGCCCATACTGTGATGCCTTCCTCTCTTAACTTTGCTACCAGCACTACCAATACCTTGGTGAATGTTCTTGGGGAGGTTGACAGGCCGAATGGCAGAGCCGTGAACTGGTATGTTACGCCTGATATACGGAATCTTAAGAATTTTTGATGTCCTGAATAGATCGGTATGTGGAGGTAGGCATCTCTGAGGTCTATTGTCGTCAAGAAAGCGTTCTTCTTTATATCCGGGAGTATCGTCCTGAGAGACTCCATCCTGAATTTTCTGGCAAATACGTATGCGTTCAGCCTTCTCAGGTCCAGTATGGTCCTGAATCCTCCCGATTGCTTCTTGACTACGAAGAACCTTGATTGCCATCCTGTCATCTCTTGTCCTTTGGGGACCTCCACCACCACTCCTTGTGCTATCATGTTTTTTAGACTTTGCTTTAATGCCAACCTTTCTCCCCTGTCTTTTGGTATGGGTGAATCCTCCAGCCATACGCCAGGGTCTTGTACAAATTCTATTTTGTATCCTAGTGATACTGCTTCCATCACCCACTTGTCCGCTGTAGATTGGGCCCAAACCGAATGAAATTTCTTCAGTCTGCCCCCTACCTTCTGCTTGGCGTCATTGTGTTTGTCTATATCCAAACTTTCCATCTCTGCCCCTTTGACCGCGAAAGGAGCTTCTTCCTCCGGACCAGGGTCTTCTGTACCCTCTGCCCGGTCTGTATGTTCTTGCCTCCTTAAAGTCTTGGAACTGGAATCTTTGTGATCTATTAGGTGTTTTCTTAAAACCTCTATCCTGAGGAAGCCATACCGACTTTCCCCCCGTGGTTTTTGATATGATGTCATCCAAATTCTTCCCGAACAAATAGTCACCTTGGAACGGGAGTGACACCAGTTTGTTTTTGGACTGGGCATCCGCTGACCATGATTTAAGCCACAGTGCCCTCCTAGTTACTGCGTTACTTGCGTTTGATCTGGCTGCCAGTCTAACCGCATCTAATGATGCGTCACAAATAAATTCAACGGCAATCTGCACGTTCTGGATTATTTTAAGGAGTTCTGACCTTTTTACTCCGTCCAGTAAGTCGGACTCTAAGTCCTGGCACCAGGATCTTAACACCCTCGAGGTCACTGCTATTGCCGAGGATGCTTTTATGGAGGCCCCGGACGTAATATGCTGCTTACGCAGGCTCATCTCCATCTTTCTTTCCATTGCGTCCTTGAACGCATTGGCGTCTTCAAGTGGCAGAGTAGTTTTCCTTGCCAGCCTGGCAATGGCCGAGTCCACCTTGGGAGCCGCCTCCCACTTCTTCACTTGCTCCGTGTCGAAGGGGTACATTTTATTAACCCTGAGTGGCACAGCTATTTTCTTGTCCGGGTTAGCCCACTCCTCTTCCACTATGTCTTGTAGTGGTTTAGAGAGGGGAAAAGACTTGGGTTTTTTCTTTTTATCCTTGAAAAGGAGGTCCTGTAACTTCCCTTCCTCTTGCGGGTCCTCAATGCTGAGTGATTTGTTTATCAGGATAAGAAGGTTATTGAGGAGGTCTGGATTAAAATCCAGCTCCATTTTCTCTTGAGTCACCTCCCCTTCTTCCACTTCTTCCTGTGGATCAGTGGTGGGGCCTTCCCCTGGGTCAGAATCCTCTGAAAGTGGCTCCCTGGGCCTCTTATGCGACCCCTTCTTCAGATCCTCCTTTGTAACAAAGGTGTCTGCTAGGGAAGTTTTTAGCATGGCGACAAGGTCCGCCATTTGTTCTGGCCTCATTAAAGGAGCTTTCTTACAATTTCACACACCGTGCCCTTGCATTTATCCGGCAGGGGTGCGTCACACATCGAGCATTTGGCCATATGTAACTTTTTATGCTTCTGTTTAAGCTCCAGTTTATCCTTGCTTGATTCTGACCTGCAAGCACATACATCCTCACTTAATGGCTGTCTTACTTAGATGCATTCACTAACCTATTCCTCCTGGCTTACCCCGATTTTCCTTGCTGCTTCCTATCATCCTCCATAATTGCAGGATCACTGTAGCACAAACATAGTAATCAGTACTTGTAAATAAAGTGCAGTATAGCGCTCCGTTAGCAAGCTAACAGTGGAGCCTTACCCAGTGTCCGTCTGGTTCAGTGAGTATCCGCAGCGTTCTCAATCAGCTGCGGCGCCATTTTAAATGCTGACACCCTCTCTGCTTGTCAGAGGCGTGCGCACAGTCTCGCGCTCCTTGATGACGTCAGACGCCCTTTAAGCCCCTCAGTGTGCGCGCGCGCGCTCTCTGTTCCTGCTGACGTCAGACGCCGCGTCTGACGTCGCCCCCAGCACCTCCTGTGCTAGTGGCCGGAGTTTGTGAAAGGAGAACGCCGCACAGAATGGCGCGCGATCCCCCTTTTGAAGTTACAGCGTTCCGGACAGGCAGCAGGTACCATTTTTGGGAATTGCTATACCATAACCCCCAGCCACCGTAGCGGGGGGGGGGTCACCAGACAGGTGTCCCAACTACTCTGGGTAGCGGGTAGCCTTCTATTGCCTAAACCCCTGGCTGCACTAGACAGCGGGGAAGGCAGCAGCAGTATGGGGTAAGCCTCCTCTACCTGGAAAGGAAAAAAAGACACTGAGCCCTGGTAGGGGCGGTCCTTATATAGGGGCAGTGTTGTGTCTTTTTTTTCCTTTCCAGATCTACCTAATGAGGGGGAAAACCCATAGTACAGCTGCCATGGGGAGGTAGAGGAAATACATTTACCTTTTAGGAGTCAGTAATGATAGAATAAAACTTTCTTTTTCGTCCACTAGGGGGCACAGGAGTTCACGCTGGGTATGAGAGGTGAGGTAGCAGAGCGTGCACCAAAGGGTTACAAAAATGTACCCAGCATGCTCCCTGCCTCCCTTCTCCCTCATAACCTGCCCCCTGACCCTGGGTCACCAGTTTTTTCTTTGGTGCCAAGGAGAGAGCAGCACCATTATCGCGGCTGTTAGAACAGCCATGGGTTAGAGCTGCTGCGGCGGGTGCTCTTTTAGTGAATCACCGGCAGCGCAGCTCCATCACTCGGCGACGGCAGCGCTGGCGACTGGGCTGGGGACTTCCGTCGCGGGACCCTCTCTCGGAGGCTCCCGCATGCTGCACTCCGTCCCCGGGCAGGTAAGCGGCGGTTCCCTGCTTGCAGGGAGCCGCGTCTAGCAGCGATCCCCCCCGTTTGTATGGGAGTCAGCGGGGGGGCAGGCAGTGGGGGTCTGGACTGCTCCACCTTTCCACTAGATCACCAGGGACAATTAGTCAGGCTATGTCCCGGGGGTTGATGCCTGAGGGGGAGGTTAGACAGCCTGGGAACCTACAGCCATACACATTGGAAATGTTGTATATTGGGCCTGGTTAGTACTTGAGTGGGAGACCACATAGGAACACCAGGTGCTGTAGGTTAGTCCCTCCCCCACCCCTGGGGAAGTGCTGAGGCTTGCTCTCTGATTGCCCCAGGTGTCCCAGCTCCTCGTTAAGGTCCTAATCAGCAGCCATTCTGGCACTTGCTGGGTTTAGAGACGGAGGCTGCTGGGATTCTCCCCCACACCCTGCTCCTGGAAGCCTGGTGTGTGTGTAGTATTTCTCCTCTCCTGCTGCTGGCTGGATTGTTGAGCTCTGCTGATGTCTTCTTTCCAATATCATTGGAAGCTTAAAGACAGCCTGGGATCTACAGCTAATGCTGTATATTGGGCCTGGTTAGTACTTCAGTGGGTGACTACATAGGAACACCAGGTGATGTAGGATTGCCCCAGGTGTCCCAGCTCCTCATTAAGGTCCTAATCAGCAGCCATTCTGGCACTTGCTGGGTTTAAAGATGGAGGCTGCTGGAATTCTCCCCCACACCCTGCTCCTGGAGCCTGGTGTGTGTGTGGTATTTATCCTCTCCTGCGGCTGGTACTCTGATGCTGTCTTCCTTCCAATATCATTGGAAGAGATGAAAGTTTGAAACACTGTCACCATTCATAGTATTGGCTTTGCATATATGGTGTCTCCCTTTCAGCTTGCTGAATTGTTGAGTTTATCTGCCCATACCAAATGGCTTTGCTAAAGCTTTGTGGGTAAGGCTGCAAGTGTGTTGCTTGGGTGTCAGTGTTGTAACTGCTGGTGTTTTTTGTCTTTTATCATGGACAGTATGCCTAAGGCGAAACCTGGCAAGGAGACTCCATCTCCGATGCAGCGTACCTGTAGGGTATGTGTGGACATACTCTCTCGGCAGGAGGAGGATATCTGTTCCAGGTGTTTGGCCCTTGAAGCAGATCTTCTGCTGCCTTCACAGCAGGAACCGGCCTGGGCTTCGACCTTGACTCAGGTATTGACATATTGACCGCTTGTCAACTCCTTACCTCCTGCGCCCCTGCCCCCTGTGCCCATGCCCCCTGTGGCAGTGGCCAGCACCAGTGTTGGGGCAGCTCCTGCTTATGTAGAGCCCCCTTGGTGGCAATCCTTTGCACAATCTGTGCAGGGGTTGACTGCTACTCGGGCGGGCAGGGATTCCAGGAGGCAGTGTAGGCAGCAGAGTCCCGATGCGGGTTCTCCGCGTTCCGATTCGGATTCCAGCTCAGTGGCGGAATCCACAGGGGCCGATGACACTTTGTCCTCAGCGGAGGTAGAGTCTCTGATGCAGGAGGTTAAGGCAGTCCTCCAGAGGGAGGATGAGGCTCCTGCCCCTAAAAGTAAAGACCTGCTTTTTAAGCGTCTTAAGAAAGTATCGGCCCAGCTCCCGCCTTCGGCCCTCATGGAGGATTTATTGGAGACTGCGTGGTCTCAACCGTTTAGAAAGTTCCAGCTTTCCAAGCGACTTACTACTTTTTAACCTGTTCCTCCCACAGAGAGGGCTAAGTGGGAAAATCCTCCCCTGGCGGATGATCATGTTGCGCGATTAGCTCGCGCTTCAGTACTGCCCATTTCGGATTCTTCATCTTTGAAGGACCCCTCTGAGAATTTCCTCAGGACTGCTTTTCACAGGCAGGGGCCATTGGGTGTACCACGCTTGCCGCGTCATGGGTGGCCAAGGCAGTGTCTGAGTGGGCGGGCAAGGTGGAGAGAGGTTTGTCCGACGGCACTAGTCCTTCCTCTAGATTTTCCTCATCCACTAAGGGAGCCAAGCCCTGCACCAAGCAGCCCTGGGCTACCAGACGTCCAGTGGCTAAACAGGTCAGGGAGGTGGTATCCAGGGGCTATGCCCTGACATTCCGGTTCCCCCCTCCTCAGTGTTATTTTTGCACGGGTCTTCCAAAGGACCCAGCGAAACGACAAGTGCTACAGCTTTCCATCTGCTCTCTTTTGGACTCGAACGTCATTGTTCCAGTTCCTCAGGAGCAGAGGGGTCAGGGGTTCTTCTCCACCCTATTCTTGATTCACAAACTGGATGGTTCTCACCGTCCTATCCTGAATCTGAAGTCGCTCACTATTTTTCTGCGAGTGCCGAAGTTTCGCATGGAGTCCCTGCGTTCGTTCGATCATTCTCTCACTGGAGCCAGGGGACTTCATGGCCTCGCTAGATATACTTCACATCCCCATCCGACAGGAACATCAGCACTTTGAGGTTCGCCCTTCGGGTCGAACACTTCCAGTTCAGGGCGCTACCTTTTGGTCTATCTACGGCTCCCAGGGTGTTCACCAAGGTGATGGCGGTCAGGGCTGCACACCTGCACCGGCTGGGGGTTCGGATGATTCCATACCTGGACGGCCCACTGATTTTGGAAAGTCCCCAGACCTACTACGGAGTAATTTGCAGGTCGTGATTACACTTCTGTTATCTCACGGTTGGAGGATAACCTGGAAGAAATCGTTTCTTACTCCTTCCCAAAGGACACTTCGGCTGGGCACTCGGTTGTAGAGAGTATATCTTCCAGAGGTTGTAGAGAGTATATCTTCCAGAGGATAAGATCCACTCCCTTCAGAGGAAGATTCATTCCTTTATAGGTCACAGAAGGGTCTCAGTACATAAGTGTATGGTGGTGTCTTCGACATGGTAGAGTATACACAGTTTCACTCGCGCCCACTTCGGCTTTACACTCTCAGCCAGTGGACAGGAGATCATACTCGTCTAAGGAGTCAATTGATCAAACTGCCCACGAAGGTTCGCCTGTCTCTCACATGGTGGATAAAGACAGACAACTTGTCTCAGGGCCGCCCGTTTTGGATTCCATCCTGAGTCTTGCTTACCACGGATGCCAGCCTACTGGGCTGGGGAGCGGTTTGCAATTCTCAATCTTTTCAGGGTCGCTGGACGGCTCAGGAGAGTCGCCTTCCGATCAATCTCCTGGAATTGAGAGCAATCCTTCTGGCTCTTCAGAGGTTGGGGTCCCTCATCCGAGCGGGCCCTGTTAAGATCCGGTCCGACAGCACCACGCCTGTGGCCTTTATTAACAGGCAGGGCGGGACATGCAGCAAAGGAGCGATAAAAGAAGTCTCCAAGATATTCAGGTGGGCGGAGAAGCAGATTTCTGCAATCTCTGCAGTCTTCATCCCAGGGGTTCTCAATTTTGAGGCAGACTTTAAGTCGGCAAGATAGTGTACGCATTCCCCCTGTTTCAACTCCTACTTCACCTTCTGTGGAAGTTCAGGAAGGAGGGAGGAATGATGATCCTAGTGGCCCCAGATTGGCCCCGTCGAGGTTGGTACGCGGATCTATGGAACCTGTTGGTAGCCTCTCCTCTGAGTCTACCTCTGCGTCCAGACCTAATTTCACAGGGGCCATTCCGACACCCGGACTTGAGTCGCCTGGCTTTGACGGGCTGGCTGTTGAGGTGTCCCTCTTTAGAAGTTTTCCAGGCACTTCAATCGTCTCCTTTCGAGCCTCTGGAGGAGGTGGATCTGAAATCCTGGAAGGTGGCTTCTTGTTGGCTATTTCCTCAGCACAAAGGGGGTCTGACATGAGTGCATTATCATGGAAACCGTCTTTTCTGGTATATCACCCGGACAGGGCGGTTCTTTGTACCAAACTGGATTTTCATCCAAAGGTGGTGTCTGAGTTTCACCTTAACCAGGAAATAGTGGTGCCTTCTTTTCCAGGTTCTTCTGAAGCTGAAGCTTCTCTTGATGTAGTCCGTGCGTTGCAGATTTATCTTCGCAGGACTAAGTCAACTTGTAAGTCGGGTTCACTGTTTGTGTTTTATGGGGCCAATAAGAGGGGCTGGCCCGCTTCCAAACAGTCCTTGGCGAGATGGCTCAGATCAGTGGTTCGCCAAGCGTATCTTTCCGCACTGATTACTCCCCCGGAGGGGATTACTGCACATTCTACCAGGTCTGTGGGTACATCCTGGGCCGCTAATCGAGGCGCCTCGGCTGAACAGCTCTGTAAGGCGGCTACTTGGTCCTCTTCCCAGACCTTTATCAAGTTTTAGGCATTTGATACCTTTGCATCGGCTAATGCACAGTTTGCTAGACATGTGCTTTCCGCAGTCCAGGAGCGTCCCCCACCCGTGAGGGGACAGCTTTAGGACGTCCCAGCGTGAACTCCTGTGCCCCCTAGTGGACGAAAAAGAAAATAGGATTTATGGTCTTAGCTTGATAAATCCCTTTCTTTGAGTCCATAGGGGGCACAGGACGCCCTCCCAGACGCACCTGGTAGCGGGGCTTCCTATGTAGGAAAGTTCCATGGCTTTAGGGCCTGTATGCTATGTGGGTGTGCGTTTGCTCTTCCTTCTTCTCTGGCTCTGCTCCTACCTTGGGCTTGCTAACGAAACTGGTGACCCAGGGTCAGGGGGCGGGTTATGAGGGAGAAGGGAGGCAGGGAGCATGCTGGGTACATTTTTGTAACCCTTTGGTGCACGCTCTGCTACCTCACCTCTCATACCCAGCATGAACTCCTGTGCCCCCTATGGACTCAAAGAAAGGGATTTATCAAGGTAAGACCATAAATCCTATTTTCTCATGGGCCCTATTGGGGACACGCTGCTGACCCTGGTGTGTAGTGGGCGTACACATTGTATATTGATGATTTTTACCTCACCACAGGTGATCTATGCTGTCCAGAGACATAACCGGACCCAGGTTCAGTGGGGCATCCTCCTGGACCAAGCCTTTCACCTGGAGGACGTAGCGAAGAATGAGACCAGCGCGACAAAGCAGTTCCTGCACACCTTCCCCCAGGAGTCCGAGAGTTGGATCACCCGACATTTCTACACCCCGACTGTCGGTATGAGCTGCGTTAGACGGAGGGTTGTAATATGAGCTTGTTGTAGGAGAGGACTACATTAATATGTACCACACAGGTAGTACAGTATATGATAAAAATGATTAATCTTAACTAATTAATATCATGTTTTAGTGTGATATAAAAAAAATGGTAAGAAATCTACCCCATTGAGGTCAGAGCTCCACTGTGATCTTGTGTCCACGTCCCCATAAATAATGGTTTGAAACTTATGAAGAGTCCGGCATTCAGGCTGGAAGTTACAATGCTGTTATGTAAATGGAGCAGGGAATACCAATGACAAATGTAATGAAGGGGTCTGTATACATAAGATGTCTGATGTACGAATGTGTCTCCTCTCTGCACAGAGTGGTACTGGGAGTGTCTGTTCCGGCCCTGGTGTTCTCGGGTCCTGGCCGTCGTCCTGGCATTATTCTCTGCTGTAGTCGTGTGGTCCGAGTGCACCTTCTTCAGCACGCACCCAGTCTTGTCTCTGTTTGCCGTGTTCATACAGCAGGCCGAAAGGACCTATAATTATATTTATATTGAGGTAAGGACTTGCTCACAGGCTGGGTTAGAGGGAATTTCACAAAAAAAAAAAGTTTGTTTTTTGTAAATGCTGCTTGATAAATGGGGAAAATGATCATTTTTGTTGGAAGCTAATTGACCTACCAGTATATTTTTGGATTGTGGGAGGAAACGGGAGTACCCGTAGTAAACCCACGCAAGCACAGGGAGAATATACAAACTCTGCACAGTTAGGACCATGCTCTGGGCCAGATGCACTAAGCTTCAAAAGTGATAAAATGGAAAGTGATAAACAACCAACCAATCCGCTCCTGCCTGACATTTTTCAAACACAGTCTGTGACATGGCAGGTAGGAGATGATTGGCTGGCTGTTTATCACTCTCCATTTTATCACTTTTGAAGCTTAGTGCATCTGGCCCTCTGTCTGTAGTATAGTATGTTTACTGGTCTCTCTGATACAATGAATAATGCCAGTGCACAATGACTACTATGATCATTTACTATATAATGTGCATTAATCCTTTATCGCCAGTCTGATTCTGATGAAAGCTGGCTGGTTGCTAGTGGTTACTGCACATTGGCACACCGCTGGTAACTCGCCGCTCTCACGATTGCATCACCTAGAATCACACAAATGAAATCCATTATTTTTGCCTTGGTAATGTTTTGTGTAATTGCTTTTAGGTGGCCTGTTTCCTCACCATATTCTTCCTGAGTATCTGTGTTTATTCAACAGTCTTCAGGATCCGGGTGTTTAATTATTACTATTTTGCATCCCATCACCAAACTGATGCATACAGCCTCCTCTTCAGTGGCATGTAAGTCATAACTCTGCGTGCGGTCACCAGTCCTTCCATGTTGTCACCCAATGCAAAAGCAATGAATATTATTAATTTAAATTAAAAAAAAAAAGTAATTTCCTCATACCCGAATACATAAATAGGGAATTTAGTTAATGTCGACTGTTAGGATGGATAACAGCCAAGATAATTACCGCCAGCAGGATTCACAGCGCACAGGGTCTATTCTCCCTCATGGGAATAGAACCTTGTAGCGAGCCACCGTGTCCGCAGAGTGGCGAGCGCAGCAAGCCCGCATGGTGCCTTGTTGCGCTCCGGCATTCCAGCGGCCAGGATCCCGATTTGGAAATCCTATAGAACCAAATAAATGGAATAGGGGGAGTCCGTGCCAAAGGAAAAATATGGTTCACAGCAGATCTTTCTACTCTTGCAGAACAGCGACAGCTGGAGAGAAAAGAGCTGTTTGCCACTGCGCTAACCCACGTTCATTGCTGTGCAGCAGATGGCATTGGAAGTGTGCAGGCTGTGGCCATTTTTTATTTATACGGCGCCACAAGGGTTCCGCAGCGCCTGTTAATACATAGATGAGCAAAATAAAAACCAAGAAAATAGTGATTACAGTACAAAATACAAATTAGGACAAGTACAGGGTAAATAAAAGACCGTTGCAGCAGCGGACACTGATGCAATCATAACAGTGGTAGAGATATAGAGGGGAGAGGGCCCTGCTTGTGGGCAGTTATATGGACCGTACCAGAAGGGTGCCCAAATCTAACTTTGTACTGTACATGTTACATCTGCCCCATCTGCAGTGCAGTATGGTTTTGCTCCGTTGTGTGCTTTCTTTTGATTTGCTAACAAAGCTAAGACAGGCCCTCAGTGCAAAGCATGATGGTACTTTTCCACTTTAAGCAGTTATTTAGAATCCGCTTGCCTCTTGCAGGTTGTTCTGCCGATTGACACCTCCACTTTGTCTGAATTTTTTGGGCCTGACTCACATGGACGGGTCAATCTCCCACCAGAACACAGAGCAGACCGCATACACCTCAGTGAGTACATAGAAGATGCCGGAGTCTAGTAAGACCACGTTGGCAGATCCTCTTTCAGTACCCCCCCCTTTTTTTTTGTGTGTTCTAGATAATGGGATCTTTAAAAGTCCTGCCATTGATTGCTGATGGATTTTACATATATTACCCCATGTTGGTGGTCATCCTATGTATTGCTACTTATTTCAGGTAAGATATGCAGTGTGGTGTCTAATGAAATCATGGATAAGTTGATAGTGTAAACCAGCAGAGAAAGCTATCCGAATCAGGAGTTTTACCTAGAAATGTGCCGGTTCGGATTTACCCGGAACTCAAAACGGGATCTTATTGGCAATCGGCTTTCGCATGATTTGGAGTCAAAACATGTGACAGTCGATAGCCAATAAGTAAATCCGAACCTGCACATCTCTAGTTTTACCCTAGTGGGTAATGGGAATATGTGTGAGGGGTCAGTGTCTGGCATGTAACCCGAGTCTCTAGCTGCTGTGTAATCATTGCTGTCACCTGTCTTTGTGCCTTAGCTTGGGAACGCGCTGTTTGAACTTACTTGGGTTTCAGCAGTTCATGGGGGACAATGATATGACCTCTGACCTGACGGACGAGGGAAAAGAATTAATTAGGAGAGGTATGTCCTTCTCATTATAATGCTCAACATGAACATTGTCTCTCTTCTCTGTTGTATGGCCTTGAGTGAATGATTGCGATGTTTCCTTTTTCGTTCTAGAGAAGAGAAAACGGCAAAGACAGGAAGATGGTGAAACGCGCAGACGGGTACGCTGATTTCTGATACGGTTTGCCATAGAAAGCTGCTCTTACTTTATTTTTTTGCAGCAATCAATTCAACTTAACTCAAGATTGCTTTCCTTTTTTTCTTATTAACTTAAGCCTATGGATTTAGAGCACCGTTGATCTGTGTTCTTTCGGTAGACATTGGTAAATTTACCAAAGATGGGAGTTCTATTGAAGATTGGATGTTGCCATGTCTGACCAATCAGATTCTAGCTATTATCATCTTGAACAGGCATGTCCAATCTGTGGCCCTCCTGTTGTGAAACTACACATCCCAGCATGCCTTGCTATAGTTCTAGCATTCCCTAATAGCAAAACGGTGTCAAGGCATGTTGGGACTTGTAGTTTCACAGCCGGAGGGCCATAGTTTGGACATACCTGTTCTAGAAGGTGCTAAATAAATAAGTAGAATCTGGTTGCTATGGGGAACATAATAGAACTCCCACCTTAGCAGATTTACCCGAGTGTGTTGTAATAGAAAAGAAAAGAGGGTTGGAGTGTCCCTGGGGGCACTTAAGAGCGCTGGAAACACTATAATTGGTGATGTGGATCACAATTAAAGCCAATATTCAACAATAAACAGATGAGACTGCTGCCGCTTTTATAAGAGGATGTGTGGCCTCCTAAAAAATACCAAGAAAAAGAAAAGATGTGATTTTGTCCCAAAAATGGGACGCTGTCACTTTAAGAAGCGCAGTCTGACCTGAATGAATTTATACACACAGACTTTATAGTAAAATACTTTAGTATATTTATTATACAAAGTGAAGCATATAACTATATGAGTGAAGTGCACTTCACCATATGATTACAGAATAAAAATTACATACACAAAACAACATGACATACAACATATAACATAGAATGCTGGCTGTTTTCGTTTTGAGGCAAATTTTAAGCAGGCTTAGAAATAATGAGGCTTATTGTGAATTCCTCAATGGCATTTTGTAATCCATTTATAGTTACCAGTCCTTCGACAGTGATTACAGGTGGATGCGCCTCCTTAGGCAGGCAAACCTCTGTGGGTGGCACTTTTTCCTCCTCCTTTACCAGTATTGTACCTGGATGGAATAATGTCCACTGTGAAATGTACCCGGCCAGTGATTGCCTGAAGGAACTGGTGTCTGGTTCAGCTCAAAAACGTGTTTCTCCGCCTCGTGTGCTTATCGGCGGCTTCCTCAGTTCCGATAGGCACACAAGGCAGAGCTGAACCAGACACCAGTTCCTTCAGGCAATCACCGGCCGGGTACATTTCACAGTGGACATTATTCCATCCAGGTACAATAAGCCTGCTTAAAATTTGCCTCAAAACGAAACAGCCAGCCATCTATGTTGTATGTCATTATTTTGTGTATGAAAATTTTATTCTGTGATCATATGGTGAAGTGCACTTCACTCATATAGTTATATGCTTCACTTTGTATAATAAATATACTAAAGTATTTTACTATAAAGTCTGTGTGTGTAAATTCATTCAGGTCAGACTGCGCTTCTTAAAGTGACAGCGTCCCATTTTTGGGACAAAATCACATCTTTTCTTTTTCTTGTTGTAATAGAAGGTGCACCCAACATAGGTCCTCTGTTCTGGAGGTCTTGCTATGACTTGGCTTACATATTGTTCACTGCAGTCTCGTTTCCTGTAAATGTGCCATCCTAGTCACTTGTATGTGGTGTATGCAGTGTGTTCTGTTCAGAATTGCTGGCCAGTTTCATACAAGTAAATGTTCCTGTGGTTACATATCAGTCTGCGGGTAGCTAATATATAATTCACAAGGATTCGTTCATTTCCTCTCATCCTGAGAACTAAAGGTCCATGCAAACTGGGTGATTATGCCCAGCGTGTATGGACAGCGATGACCGCTGTCATCGATGGGGGGGAAAGCCGCTCTGTGCGTACACACTGAGCGGCTTCCCCCCCCCTGCCCGGCGCTGTCAGAGTGGGGCGGACGTCTGACAGATGAGCGGCACATCTGCTGGTAATACAAGCAGATGAACGGCTTTCCCGGCGATGATGCCGGGCCGAGTTGGGCCATACACACTCTTGTGTATCAATGTGTCTGCGTCTCCCGGTAATCAGTCAAAGATATGGGAAACCTTTTTCTTGTTTTCATGCCATCTCTGACTGATTACCAGGAGGTGCAAACACATTGATGCACAAGAAGGGAGGATAAAGGAAAGCTTTATAGATGTCACAAAGCATTTGCACACGTGAGTTCTGGTACAATGTTGTTCCTCGCTTAAAGACATCTAGAAATAATTCCTTCACCATATGGTAAAGTGATTTGGGACACAGACATTGGAGAGTATATTTGTGATCCATACGATTCCATAGATTTGCGCCACAAGAAGTGTAATACATTTTTTGGTACTTGTTTCCTAGCACGGCACCCATCGCATCGTATACCAGAAGACAGGGGTTCCCAAACTTTTTTGACTCATGGCACCCTGAAGCATCAGAATTTTTTTCGCGGCACCCCTAGGCTATAGGTTTCTTATTGAGAAATTCAGAAATAAATATTAACTTAAATAAATTGTGTTTATATCTCATCCTTAGGATCAGTTATGTTGTAATGGACAAAATGTACTTCTGTTTGTCCATAATTTTACTATTATATTGGATATAAAGAACTTGAATTGGTCCTGGACCATCAACCCAGGGCACCCCTGCAAGTCCCCCAAGGCACCCCAGGGTGCCACGGCACACAGTTTGGGAACCACTGCCATAAGACTAAATATGGTATGCGATGCGATATTGTACAATAAAAAATCGTATCGCATCGTATGCCATACAATGCGATGGTATACGATTTTTTATTGTACAACCACCCTGATGGGTCCTTACAATGTTAAATGCCCCCCCACTATCAACGCCAACCCGAAGCGTGGCAAGCGCGGCTGTACACGTCCTCTGACCTCCCACTATCCACGTCGAGGTGGAGTTGATTTTAGATAGTGTGGCGAGCGCACGCGGAATACATGTAAAGTAATACGCGTCCGCTTGCCACGCTTCGGGCTCGTTGGCTTGCTGCGCTCGCCACACTATCTAAAATCAACTCGTGGCCGACGTGAATAGTGAGCAAAGGTGTCCTTTCACTTCTAATAATGGGATACAGATCTTGTTCTGCTTGTTTGGTTCGGTGAGCCAGATCTCGCCATATGGGTCATTGCATAAAGAGAATTGTTCTTTTCTGGACAAACCAGTTTTCAATCATTCCTTCCATTGCTTCTAGGGAGGCCACTCCCAGAACAATATTGAAATGTTTTTCAATTTATCCCCAGAATTAAAAAAAACAAACAAACCTGCTCTATCAGTAGAGGGGTTCCCGGGGTCCAGAGGCAGCAGCACAGGCACCTGGTCAAGAATCACTTGCAGCCCACCACACTGGTCTGGGCGCTGATTCTGGCATCCGCTTAGGATGATGCCTGTGGAGCTGCGTAGTGTGACCTCACCGTCCTCATGCTGCGCACAGAGGTTGGGCAGTGTCTGGGGGTTAGTCCAGCACGAACGCTTGTCAGCCATGACGGCATCATGTGCAGCATAATCCCACAAGTACAGATCCCGGCAATTTTTACCTGAATTCATGGGATACTGCCTAACCCAGGGTAAGCCACCCTAATTGCTCTCCTCTATTACCTGGGTTCTGATTGCTGACAATGTACCAGCCATCCCAATAGGAAGTCATGAGGACAAGACCTTTTCAGTTCTAGGAAAGATCGGTACTCTTTACCTAGCACGGCGCCCGCGATTACAATCGCGGGCGTCGGGGGTAAAAAATCGCGGGCATCGCGGGTAAATCAAAAACGGGTGCGACGCGATGCCCGCGATTTTCCCATAGGGATCAATGTTAAAAGTCAGATTGGTCGCGATTTTAGCGTTAATTGGCTCAATGCCCGCGATTTTTACATAGGAAACAATGTTAAATGGGCCACAGAGCCCTAATAGTCCCCCTGAAGTGTGAAATGGCCCCCACAATTTTTAACGCCACCCCACGATCAACGTGAACCCGAAGCGTGGCGAGCGGCGGCGGTACGCGTCCTCCGACCTTTTCATACCCCCACTATCCACGTCGGCGTGGAGTTGAGAATAGAATAGTGTGGCGAGCGCAGCGAGCCACCGAGCCTGAAGCGTGGCGAGCGCAGCGGATACCTTCACAGGTAAACGCGTCCCCTCGCGGGCTTCACAGGTGTCCGCGTCGCCGCGGACACCTGTGAAGCCCGTGAGGGGACGCGTATAACTGTGAAGGTATCCGCGTCCCCTCACGGGGCTCGCTGCGCTCGCCACGCTTCGGGCTCGGTGGCTCGCTGCGCTCGCCACACTATTCTATTCTCAACTCCACGCCGACGTGGATAGTGGGGGTATGAAAAGGTCGGAGGACGCGTACCGCCGCCCCTCGCGGGCTCGCTGCGCTCGCCACGCTTTGGGTTCACGTTGATCGTGGGGTGGCGTTAAAAATTGTGGGGGCCATTTCACACTTCAGGGGGACTATTAGGGCTCTGTGGCCCATTTAACATTGATTCCTATGTAAAAATCGCGACCAATCTGACTTTTAACACTAAAATCGCGACCAATCTGATTTTTAACATTGGTCCCTATGGGAAATCGCGGCCATCGCGGGCATCGCATCGCACCCGTTTTTTAGTGCATGCGATGGTCGCGATGGTCGCGATGGGCGCTGTGCTAGGTAAAGAGTACCGAAAGATCTACTTTGGACATCATTTCACCAGAAGATGGAGTACAAACTTGGGACTCTACATGGTACTTAGAACATTATAGGATGCTATTCCTCCACCATTTGCCATTATGTATCCCACATTTCATCTGCTTGACCAGGGTCCATTGGAGTGCAATTAAGAAATCAGGTTCCTGTAAGGGATTGGTTTGAAATCCCAGCGGTCAAAATCCCGACACCGGAATCCTGACAGCAAAAATACATACAAGGGGGGACGTGGATCGCCACCCCTTGCGGGCCCAGTGCCTCGCTACGCTTGGCACACTAATTTATTCTCCCTCTATGGGTGACGTGGACACCCACAGAGGGACAAAATGCCGGGATTTCGGCGGTCGGGATTTCGACCGCCGGGATTCCGACCGCCGGGATTTCAACTGCATCCCCCAATAAGTTTTCCTGATTAAAACAAGTGATTTCATGGGCCTATAAGCAGCGGGGCTCACCTTCCAGGTATCAGGTCCCTGGGTCAATAATGTCTAGATTGACCGTCACTAGGTCAACCACTATTGGTCGATGCCTAAGAATGGTCAACATACCTTTCTTAGGTGGGCAATGACTGGTTGATGCAATCTTACTGTCAGCATGGACATGTCGACACACAAAAGGTTGACACACGGTTTTATGGTGAATATCGACCTAGATATGGGTGACTCCCTATAACAGAACCCAATTAATCCTGTATGCCAATTGTTGCAGTGTTGCTTTTATGAGGATGGCAGAAGTTGCTCTGCCTGCCACTAATCGTGAATTGCCTGTGCAGCTGATTGATTAGGGTGACTGCAGCTAGTAAAGATAAACTCCTGCAGCGCTCCAGAATCCTGTGGTGATTTGCTCACAGACCACTTTGCACCGAACATCGCAGGGAAGATAGTTCTAACAGAAAGTATAACCTTACATCCTCTGTTCTGTAAGATTTATGATGGCTACATTTCGTTTGCGTGTTGATCGTACATATAGCACAGATTTGTATGTGTGTCTGTGCTCTTCTTGCAGGAGTATAAGGAAAGATACGCAAATAACCGGGAGGATTCCAGTCGTAACAGAAATGTCAACTCTGAGCCGAAAGAGGCAACTTACACAGAGATGACCACGAGTCGACGTAAGTGCTGCTGCAATGGAGTAGCTGAAACTCTTAACTCCTCTGATTGCCGCCCTTTGTTGTATTTTTGATTAACTTTAACTGTTTTCCAGCATCAAAGTATACAAGGCCAAACAACCGATCGGAGCGGGACCGGATAGAGCTCCTGCAGGACGCAGAGCCACAGGATTTTAATGCAGAAGCTTTTACAGATGATCCACTGGACTCAGAATCTGGAAGGCAAGTTGTGCGTTGGGTCTATTGGAAAACGGAATTGGTAGCATGAGAAAGGAATACGCAGGCCACTCAGTTTCTGTGCTGTTCAGGTATAGGCCTGTATGTTTTATACATGAGTTTCTTTGTGGCTATGGACAGCTGGTGTGAGTGCACAGACAAAGTTCTAGGTGCTGCCACTGTTGTACTTGAGCACTTGTATAACCTGGACTGGCTGCCCTACACACACCTATGTACTGCAAAACTTAGGCTAGTGGCGCAGGATGCCGCCTGCAAAATGTTTACTAGAGTTTAGGGATGCGGTTAGATGTGGGGGGCGTGTGTGCGTGTCTTATGTTTTAGACACTAGTGGGGGACTTAGGGTTAAGCTGTGGGGAGGGTAAGTTAAGTATGCGTACAGAACCCCTGTTGAGATTCCATCTATCGGGATGCCGGCGTTGGTATTCTGACCACCGTCATCCCCAGCGCCACTATTCATATGTATTCCAGTTTAAGGCATGCTGCTACCAAATTTGGGGAAACAGATAATTCTCCAGAAAGCAAGGATCCCAAGTATATCCTGCAAAAACCTGGGTCATTAGCGGGTCAGACCCAGGTCAGCGGCAGTGTAAATGTAAATGGGTCACTTTACACGGTACTCCTACCCAGGTCCTGACCTGGGTAGAAAAACTGCTAGGACCTGGGTAGAGGGTGGTGTAAATGGGTATGCCGGGTCAATCGACCCGTCTCCCACTTACTTGAATGTGAGCCACAGCGTCTGCAGGTTGGGGGGGGCACACACAGCCTCCGCTGCTGTCTGCTATACTCTGCAGACAGCAGTGGAGAGGTGAATGGATGCCTGTGTGTGGCTTCCCTTCGGAAGACGGCTGAGGAGGTGCACGGGGGCTGGAGGCGGACCCAGCAGCTTACCTTGGTGCTGGGCTGCCCCCAGCACGGTGGGTATGACCGCGGTGTCATCTCCAAGCGCCGCCTCCGTCTACAATGAGGGTAAATCCCGGATCCGACCGAGCTTGGATCCTTTTTTCCAAATGCCGGGTTGGATATTGGTGTAAAAGAGGTATTATATACTAGTTTTATGTATGTATTTTTACTTTTTGTCTTCTGCGTTTTAGATATCAACCAGCTGGGCGTTATTTATCCATGTCTAAGTCCAACAGCAGAATATTCGATGATGTATAAATCCTGCGCTGGGCCCAGGAGCCGCCTCATCTCTGCCTGAAGTGCACAATATGGTGTTCTACGCAAGACAGAAACGGCCTAACGAAATTAGCAGCTGCACATTGGTTACAGGGACATCTGACTTTGTCACCACAACGGACTGACATTTTGTATAAAACAAAAAATCGGCATGCACGTATTTATAAGGAGGAAGAAGTGGTAGGTTCTGTTGGTGTCTGCACAGCAAGAAGGAATTACAGGCTTAATTACTGTGTAAACGTGTAACCGAAACCTGCTCATTATCTACCCTGGCACAAAGTGCATATTTCTATATCATGGGAAAGCTGCTGGGTTTTTATAAACCTGGTTTAAAGTGCACTTGCTCTTGCATATAATAGTAACAGTCCTCTCAGTACTGAACCAATATCCAAGAGATCGCAGCCATTCAAAGTGATAGACTGGACTTTGCAGGATGTTAGTCCAGCCACCAATATTACTCCATCCTGTAGACCATAGATGCACTTTATGTTATCGCTAATCTCCGTCAACCGCAGACCACTTTCCCTCATTCCGCTTCTCGTCACTGGATTAACCGATGCAGCATCAATAACACACAGGGAGGGGCATACGTTATCTGGAACATGGACCAGCAACTGCTGAGGCATGGTATTAATGCCATACTTACTGGCATGATCCCTGAGGACCAGCACACTACTAAAACATGTAATGAGCGGGAAACACCGGGTAAACCTTTTAGGGTTTTCACTCCAAATTGATCCAGAAAACTACAAATCCCCAGGATTTCTGATTTATAGATCCTTTTCTTATACAGAAAATTTATTCTTTTGTAAAATCCTATGTAATTGATCATAGAGTGGCTCAATATGTTGTTTCTTGCGACTTTCTGTCAGTATTTCCTGTCCGCTATTGGGTGCGTGTGACGAGGCTCAGAGCACCTATTACGCTCTTCTTAAAAATGAAATATAAATTTCATAGCGGCAGTCAGGAGACGGAGTGGGTGGAGCCATACGTCTGACACTAATTGGCGTATTAGCATGTTGGTGGCAGCACAAAGTATTTCAGACCTGCAAAACTGCAGAAGGAAAGGGGGTAGTGGATCCTGTATCCTGATTTGCAAGCTCAGACTGTATCATACATAAGACCACTGTATAGAACACTCTCCCTGGCCATACGCCCAGTTCACTGCATTTACATACAGTTCATACACTGGGCTTACCATTACTTAAACGGCCTATTCTGATGTCCCAAATTGCTATAGGTTCTTTCTTTAGATCCGGCCTCATCAGACATGCCCGTTGCATGAGCAAGCTGCAGTATGAAAGGCCGAGCGAGCGCGTTATGTACACGGAACGTCTGCTAAGGGGCTGGAACATGTTAGTTTGCATCCTTCCTACCCTCACAGCTGAACTTGTAATAGGTGTTTTTTTAGACTGCGATACTACTTGAATTATTACATGAAGGTGTGTCAAGGTATTTATTTTAGGGTACTCTCAGTGGTTCACCTGTGTCACCCGCAGGTACAGTACAGCGCAACTTACAAAGCCGATATCTTCTGTCTTGTACTGTGAGGAACACTTGGCCATTGTTGTATGTTTTTTTTTTATATATATATTTTATTAGTATTCTTCTATCAGGAAGAATGGCAGATGTGAGACCACAGCAGTGGTTCCGGCCGGACACGGGGAGAGACCATGTGAATGAAAAGCTCGTGTTAATGAGCAGAACATAATTTATATATCCTGAAGTATAGTTTTACCGTGTGCCTACTGCAATGTATCTCTGTATGCATTACTATTACACTGAGAAACATTGCTGTTTGTTTTGTTTTAGGGACCGTTTTTAATGTTATTGTGCGGAATGATGGTATTATTTTGTCTTTTTTATTCATTCAGCTATGCGCTATGGTGGCTTATTGCACTTTTTGTATTGCTGTACTGCATACAGTACTGTGATCTAAGGCTCTCCTGTGCCACTGGAAGTTTCTCATTCGTTTACCTGAATTCTGGGTTCAAAGTGCATCCAGATTGATAGGATTCACTGGAAGAGATGCACAGAACCGTTCTGGTTTGGCTGTTTGTGTTAGATGTTTTGTTTTAAAATAATATATATTTTTTTCCTTTTTGGTAACTTTTTGATGATCGTGTCTTTCCTGTGCTAACATTAAGCCAGTTTTTTTTTTTGTTGTTGCTATCCCTTTTTATTTTATGTATGTGAATATTGAAATTAATTTATAGATATGGTGTACCTGTCTGGCTAACATTTTGATAAGAAGTTAGTAACTAGCTAATGACTAACTTATTATGGTTAAACTCTGTAAACTGGGACCCATTGGCCTTTTCCACAAATCCCAGTATCTAATCCCAAACCTCTTGTCGCCGGTAATGGGGAAAGCTGAGTCACTATGCGCTTGTTGCATGTACTGTACTGGTATTGGCTTTCGTAAATACAAGTGCACTGGTATATCGCCTGTTTACAGGGCTGGATTGGCCCATAGGAGATGAGGTGAGGAGCCCGGTGGGCCCCACTGCCTTATTGTCCCTTTCCCCTCCTCTATGGGTCCGATTACAGACCGAATAATACATTGTTACTCCTATGAGTGGGTTTGTTTTAGGGGTATGCGGTCCCTGGGTTGACTATGTTTAGGTCAACCATTAATGGTCGACATTCACTAAGTCTGCACCTAAGAATGGTTGACATACCCTCGGTCGACATTGACAAATGACGACATGTTGAATGTCGACGTGAATAAGGTTGACAAGTTTTTCACGGTTTTTGTTAAAGGTAGTTTTTCATGCTTATACTATCCAAGTGGGCATAGAGTGACAATGTAATGGTGTGCTGAGCGCAGTGAGTGTACTGTGCCTGTTATCTGTAGCTGAAGGACGTCTTCCAGCATTCTCAGTTGTTGCTGGTTATCTGGAGCACAGTATTTTGGGAGTTGCAGGTTAAGGGCACACAGTGAAGGTCATGTTACCTTAGTGAACTATACAGCGTAACCCCATCATACCTTTCCAAAATAAATGTCTCTTATCTGTAAACGTTACAGAGGAACGTCTGTGTACCTGTGCCAGTATATTTAGTGTTCTGTAAAGAAAACCCTTCAAGTCACACTTTTATTTCCTAAATATTCTCTCTGAATTATAGTGTTTTGGGCACTTAGAAGCTTAAGCTGTGGTTTAAAGTTTTTTTTTTTTTGCCTTTTTATTTTATGTTTAAAAAAAATAATAGTTGATTTATAATTTTTAACTTACTCTCCCAAAAGGATGCATACATTTTGCACAGATGTGGTTGTGCGTGTATTCTGCATTAAAGATCAGTTCATTCAACTTGTACAATAGGTTTTGTTGATAATTTTGTAATTTAGGTGACTCCTGTAGCATCTGACATCCATAAGCGGTTATTACTTAACTTACAGGTGCCGATACACTTGGGCGATTTGATGGCGATTTTCATTGAGAAATTGGTTGAAAAGTGTCAATCGCATGTGTTTGACATTCGATCCGATGTGTGGTCCCATGAGTGGGAGCCTGAAGATCGCACTGGCTGCATTGTATATTTATCTCATCGCCAAGCCTCCAGCAGGCTTGGCTGGGACCGCATAGTATACATTGTATGCAAAAGGACGGTGTATCGGCTGCAGTCATGCCGCCCGGGAGATACCATGAATGCTCAAGGTGGATCACGGGTGACTTCTCCCATTGAAGAAGTCGCCCAAGTGTATGGGCTAGCACTGTGTAGCCAACAGAATATTCCGATTTGAAAAGTCGTGAATTAGGGGTAATGTAGTTTTGCACAATTCCTCCTCTTTCCGCTCTCACCCGCCGATGTTGCTGGTATCTCTCCCCTTGTATTCAGAAAGTAATAGGAGAGATCTTTGGTAAGGTCCGCCTCCCTCATATCTAATGCAAAAGGAAACCGTAGAGAAAAGAAGTGCAGTTTCCAAAACTAGATCTCTCCGTTTTAAGCTGGAGAGAGTGCTTACAATATTTATATTCCCCACTGATCTAAAGGCAGGACAGACCTGTCTCCCTAACTCAGTACATCCTCTTTCATCACTGCATTATGCCTGATTGGGGGTGGAGTCACAGGTAGCCATCGGTTACCCCTTATTTAGTTGATGTCTTTTTTTTTTTTTTGTCTTCTGTTTTAATATAATCTTGGATTTGACGTATAGGATGTAAATATTTCAGTTGTAAGTAAGATTATAGATTTTATAGCCTATCTAATAACATATTTGTTGCTGAATCAAAAAGTTGCAAGCGACAAGGGTATTATTACTGTGTTGGGGGCTTTTGATGTTGTTGTATAAATACAATCCAAAAGCTAGAACTCTTTCTGGCCATCAGTGTTCTTGCCGGTGTGAAGGATTCTGGGCTCCTCATCGAGAACTTGGTTTGAAACTGTTAAATTATTTGCTGGTGTATTTTATAGCATTCCTTTGCTGTTTCAGAATTGTCATGAAACAAGCTGTCAGGCTATATGTGTGCATGAAATAAAATACTGTATATAGAGAACTTGTACAAACGGCACTTGTCATTTATATTGTGTTCTTTTGTTTAATTTGTGTGTGTAACAAGTACATTTTTGTGGATTTCTGTTGGATATGCCTGTAGCTTAAGCTGGATACCTGGGCATATTTAATTGGTGTGATTATTGGCGGCAAAAAGTACTGTCGACCTAGCAACCACTTTATTTATTGTTTTGATGGGGGCGGGGAGATACATCTAAACTAATACAAAAAAAATTGGTTGTCACTTTTTTTTAAACTGATAATGACACTCTCAGATGGACAAAACAATGCTGCTCTGCAGGTGGGGCTGATGTAACATGTGCAGAGTGAGTTAGATTTGGGTGTTTTGTTGTTTCTGTGCAGAGTAAATACTGGCTGCTTTATATTTACACTGTAACATAGATATCAGTTTGAAATACACCTCCACCCAAATCTAACTCTCTCTGCACATGTTACATCTGCCCCACCTTCAGTGCACATGGTTTTGTCCATTAGAGAGTGATTGTGCCTTTCTGAGTGAATCAGAATAACCCCCAATGGCAGGATGGACAAAGAATATTAGTGGAACCAGCATCAAATATAACAGAAGATATCTCATTCTAGGTCCAGGAGATCCATGGAATCAGCCAATGTACAAGTCATAGCATACCTCCCAACATGACCCTCCCCAGGAGGGACACATTGCTCTGCTCCTGGACTTCCCTCTTCATTTATTACTACCATCACCTGTGGTATAACACCTTTCTTGTCCATTAACCTGTTTAAAACAGTTGACTAGAATCATACATTAAGAGAGAAGTCCAGAAACAGAGCATTGTGTCCCTCCTGGAGAGGGTCATGTTGGGAGGTATGTCATAAAGGCAGGATTTGAAAGCTCTGCGACCACATTTCCAAGTTTAGCAATAATCTTCTGAGTAGAAACATCAATCGCCCTGAGCAACAATCATAAAGGATCAGCCATATTAATGGTGGTAGTCCAAATAATGCTCCAGATGAAGAACAACAATAACGATGTGTTGGCTAGCTCACCACCAGGGCTTATCAGCTGTCAGGCAAGGAGGATGGAGTATCCAGCGAAGTATCAGGAGAGTAACAATTCAGGGAGTAAAGAGTCCAAATTATGAGGATAGAAGACAATGGGGGAAATTCACTAAGAATTTGACTCGGTCGTATTTGTACTCTAAATATGAATGAATACAACTGTCATCATTCATGTTTTATCTGAAATACGAATTCGTATTTGGCCGATGGCGTAGGCTGCCGGATTCGTATTTAGCAGCCATATATATGGCCACTAAATACAAATACGCGTTGGCAGCTTGCACAGATCAGTCAGATCCATCCAGGCTGCAGTGTCTAAAAATAGAAAAAATAAATAGTTTAAAAACTGGCGTGGGGTCCCCCCCAGGGCCATAACCAGCCCCAGGCTCAAAGAGCCAGTCTTGGTTCTAGAATTCATGGGGCAAAATAAAGATCACGTCCTATTAGGTCCTTGTAGGCATCCACCGTACTTGGCAAAATAAAAAAAAGGCACCTGTATGCGATCCTTGCACGGACTGGTGGTGCCACAGAATGTCTTTGTTTACATTCTGTGGCTTCCCCCCCAAATAGTGCTATTGGCTGCCTAGTGGCCAATCTGGAGTGGCTATTTCTATTTGGGGGAAGGAGCCGCAGAATGTAAACAAAGACATTCTGCGGCACCGCCAGTCTGTGCAGGGATCGCGTACATGCGCTTTTTTAGTCTGTCAAGTACAGTGAAATGCCTACAGGGACCCAAGAGGATGTTGTCTTCACCGGAAGACCCTGGTGAGTATGGTTTCCTTCTTCAGGTACCCTGTATGGATTACTACCGGAAAAGGGGACTATATTGGGTCAATATACTGTAGGTAAGTATCTGTACGTATGGGCTCTGTGTGTATTGCAGTTTTATTTTTCAGGTGTCTGTGTATTTATTTATTTGGCTATCGGTTCTGCTGTGGAGTCCCAACAAGCCCATTAATGGGTTGCATGCTGTGACTTTTAGTTCTACAGCAGAACCCAATAGTTTTATCTTACTTGCATAAAAAGTCTCCCCCTGGCTGTGGAATTACCCTGCTGGCTGGTTTAGCCCAGTGCTGGTTCTCAAAATACGGGGGACCCATACTTGTTTTGTCCCCCATATTTTGGGAACTAGGACCGGTCCTTGAGTCTGGTGCTGGTTTTAAAAATTCAAGGGAACCCCTATGTTAATTTTTAAAACCAGGACAGGCTCTTTGAGCCCAGGGCTGGTTGCGGCCATGGAGGGGGGGGGGGGGGGGACTGAAGCCTGTACAGATCTGACTGTACCGTGCAGGCTTCTGCCAAATACACCTAGAAAATGCTGCTTAGTAAGTTAGAATTACCGTTTGAATGAATGGCGATTCCTTCTCGTATTCAGTCAATGGCCTATACATTCGTATATGTAAATACGACTACGAATGTGCCATGAATATGAATTGACGTATTTTCAGCACAGTAAATGCCGAAAGTACATATAGGGAGTCATATTTGCCTATGAATACGCCTAAAAAAGGCGTATTCACCTTAGTAAATTTCCCCAATGTAGCTTAAATGCAAATATGTCTCCAAAAATACAGGCCCTGAGCGGGTCCGAAAGTCCCAAAGACCGCAATAGGTGAGGCATTGATGCAAAGAGAAGGGAAGGGGATGTTTACTGCAGTGTGTCAATCACCGCCGGTATGCACTGCACTGCCCCTGGTGTTATGTGGAAGTGCAGGAGGCGTCACACGATAGCGTCCTACAACGGCTGGGTCCGTGCTGCTCAGTGCTGGTATTTAGTGCAGCTCCAAGGATTCTCAAGATGGCGCCGCACCTCTGGCGCTTGTGTGCAGGAGACACTGGGCGGATCAGGCTGCGATCACGGCCGCGGAAGTTAAACTCACCGCCCGTAGCTGGAAAACTGCCCAAAATGCGCCCAGGGACCAGCGCTACAGGATGTGTTTGGGCAGGGATGTCAGAATATTCAGCGGATATGTACCGGAGCCCTAATTCCCATACACAGCCAAGCCACTCCCGATTGGCTGGCTGTTTATCACTCTCCATTTTATCACTTTCTCAAGGTTGATATACCTGGCCCTATTTGTGTATAAACCTCAAAAATGCACTTTAAGCTGTGTACAAACACTTCGATTTTCCCGTTTTAGATTTGATTTTGCTTATAGAAGCAAAATTGAATCCACATAGAATGGTTTTTAGGACACTTTTGATCTGCATTCGATTTGATGCGCGCTTCCGTTTTCTCAAAATCGAAAAGAAAAATAGACTGTGCAGCCAAGGAAATATCGAATTCGATCCAGTAAATCGAATGTGTACAATGTACCATGAATGTAAATCGTATCACTCACTCACCTGCTCCCCGCTCCCTGACCCTGCTGGGATGAGTTCCGTGCTTGGCAGCTTCTGCAGATTTCTATGGCACCTGGCGGCTCAGTACCGCCCTCCAGTGGCCGTCGCCCTAGGCAAATGCCTAAAGCTGCCTAGTGGTGGCGCCGGCCCTGCATACACAGGTCTGACTTGTTTGAGGGACAAGTTGGACCTGATTTTCCTTCAACTTCCCTGGCAGCTTACTAGGAGGGCATTTGCCAGCTCCCTTTACATCTCCCCTAATGAGATTTAAAATCCACCTATCACCAGTTGGAATGTATCTGTTCAGGAGGAAATCCAGGACCTTTTGGGATGTAATGGAATGTTTCGTACCGGGACATAAGCTGTATCCTGTGAATATGTATTGTTTGAATTCCCCCTAGTTGTTCCAGAGAGATCACAATCGACTTTTTGGCCATGTCTGTTCTAAAGTAACAAAGTCCTTGCAATGAATCTAAAGTTTTCACTGTACTGTATATATCTCAGAAGAGCTATTGGACCCATGACATGCAGCTATAACACTGCCAGAAGAGGCGTGGCTAAACCTTACACCCTTCCATAAGAGTTCAGTCACTGCTGAGACTGTCACAGTACAGGTGTGATTCCTAGAAGAATGGCCGGAGATAAGAAGCGTTCCATCTTCCTCCTCTTTATGTTGCAGTTCCCTCTTCTGCAGGGAGCCAAGATTTTGACAATGTGCTTAATGGGTGAGTTTGTGTGATATAAATATGTGCTAAGGCATTCCACACTGTAATGCAGCTGAGAGGCAATGCAGGTGAATAATCTAGTTAGTCTAATAATTAATCTAATAATAATTAGTCTACGTTGCAAGGACACCTGGCATTGCAGCAGTTTTTATATGTGAGTAAATTATTTGGTAAATAGACCAAAAATGTTATTTAGAAGTTCAAGTGCTCTGCTCCTCCCGCCGCTGCCTGGCAGCCAGCGTCTTCTCCTGCCCGGTGCCGGGCACCCTGCTCCCGCTGGCACTGTGAGTCACAAGGTGTGATATGTGCTATGTGCGTTTTCTATTAAATCGCATCTAGATCCAATCACATGCGATACAATACAACAGCGTGCGATTTTAACTAGATACCTCGGCAACTGCACGCCGGAGAACCGCGGCCGACCACATGTGATAAAACTATTAGTGTGTACCCAGATGGATCGGGCAGCTCATTATCCATTCACACTGCCTGATCCGTCGGAACAGACATCACAAGTGTCTGGGCGCATACACTTAGCTGTCAGTCATCAATGGCTCACCCACACACACAATGCGATGCGCCGATATATCTCTAGATATATCGGGCATCAGCTGTGTTGCAGTGCCGACGTGATACATCTGTGATCAACGCCATTTACAGATATATCGCTCATACACACTGGCCGATGGTGCATCAATATATCGGCCGATCAATCAAAGTCGGACCCAGAGTGTGGCATGAAAGGGGTATAACATTACCTGAAAACCTCAGCAGTTTCCATTACAGTGCTGTTAATACTAAAGTATATTTAGCCTTTGCGTTTTTGGCGGTGGCTGCAAACTAGTGTGGACATCTCTAGCTATTGGGGCACACCACTTGAGAACAGCTCAATGCACACTAGTTGAAAAATGCTTGCATAAGATATGACCGTGTTAAGCCTGCCCCCAATCCAATAGGAGTCCAGGTTACTGTTTTTTATGCTGATTCATTCAGCGCTGATTTCCATGCTGCGGTGTCTCAGCCCCTGTGCTGGGTGTGCGAGAGCAGGGAGACCCTCCCAGAGTCCCCTTAGGTTACACAGGGGTACATGTATGAAGCAGTGATAAGGGAGAAGTGATAACATGCCTGGTACTTTATCACTGACCAATCAGCTCCTAACTGTCCCTTTTTAAACCCAGCCTGTATTTTAACAGTCAAGAGCTGATTGTCCGGTGATAAAGTACCAGGTACTTTGGGGCATATTTATTAAGCTAGTAGAAGTGCTGGATTGTAGGAGGAAACCGGAGTCCCAGGAGAAAACCCACACAAGCACGGGGAGAATATACAAACTTCACACAGTTAGGGCTTTCGGACGCATGACCTCAGTGCTGTGAGGTGGTGATGCTAACCATTACATAATGACTGGAAGAACTTGGCATTTAGTAAGTTATTCTATGATGTCCATGTAATATAATGTAATAATATATGTAACATCATGCAGTAGGCAAAAGGTGGTATTTCCCCTAGGCTGTATAGCGGCACACCGGTGTCATTATGTGACAGTTCAGTGGCTTCCACTAGACAGACAGGTTCCTTGGTATGTGACACTGGCCATGTTACAGGTAGCATGTGCGTGACTGCTTCACCTGCATGCACACGTTGTAGTATCTGTAATAATAATCTGTGGGTCAGATGTATGAAGGGAGATTATCACAGTCACACACATGCTACCTGTAACATGGCCAGTGTCACATACCAAGGAACCTGTCTGTCTAGTGGAATCCACTGAACTGTCACATAGGGCCTTATTCTAGTTCACTCTTTCTGACAAAATCCTTCTTTGATGGACAAAACCATGTGCACTGCAGGGGGGGGGGGCAGATGTAAAATGTGCAGAGAGAATTAGATTTGGGTGAGTTATTTTGTTTCTGTGCAGGCTAAATACTTGCTGCTTTAGTTTTACACTGCAATATAGATCTCACTTTGAATTAAAACCCCACCCAAATCTAATTCTCTCTGCACAAGTTACATCTGCCCCACCTGCAGTGCAGATGGTTTTGTCCATCCTAAGAAGGATTTTGTCAGAAAGAGTGAACTAGAATAAGGCCCATAATGACACCTGTGTGCCGCTATACAGCCTAGGGGAGATTCCACCTTTTACCTACTGCATGATGTTACATATATTAACATGGACATCATAGAATAGCTTACTAAATGCCAAGTTCTTCCAGTCATTATGTAATGGTTAGCATTAGCACCTCACAGCACTGAGGTCATGCGCCCGAAACCCCCAATGGCACTAACTGTGTGGAGTTTGTATATTCTCCCCGTGCTTATGTGGGTTTTCTCTGTGGACTCCGGTTTCCTACTACAATCCAGCACGGACGGTGTAATGGTTAGCATTCCCACCTCACAGCACTGAGGTCATGCGTCCGTAACCCCCAATGGCCCTAACTGTGTGGATTTTGTATATTCTCCCCGTGCTTGTGTGGGTTTTCTATGGGCACTTTGGTTTCCTCCTACAATCCAGCACGGACGGTGTAATGGTTAGCATTACTGCCTCACAGCATTGATGTCATTGGTTCGATTCCCACCATGGTCCTAACTGTGCGGAGTTGGTACATTCTCCTCATGCTTGCGTGGGTTCCTCCTGGTACTCCAGTTTTTTCCTACATTCCAGCACGGACGACTGATGGTCGACACCTTGAAATGGTTGACATTGACAAAAGGTCGACATGAATAAAGTTGACATGAGTTTTTCACGGTTTTTGTGTCTATGTTGACATATGCCAACATGGACACCGTGTAAGTGCACCGCGTCCCCTCTCAGCACACTATTACAGTATAATATTATATTATCTTTATTTTCAATTATATCGATCTACATTTCTTTTCTCTTCCTTTCTTGTTAGGTGGGAGTCATTATCTGCTGATGGATGAAGTCTCCCGTGTTCTACATAACAACGGGCACGAAGTGCGAATGTTCCTCCAGGGTGGAGAGGGCATGCTCCCAGGTCAGGTTAGAGGGGAATAGGTTTTAGTGGTTTTTGAAGTGTTGCAGCGACGATTACCTGAGGAAAACTACAGCTGCATACATGAAATGCATAATATTCCTAATACGTAACCAATGGCAAAAATCACACAAGTGAATCCCAGATTCACTTGCAAAGCACGAGGGGTAAACTTTTACTGTGTCCCACTATCCCAACAGCAGGGCTGCCAAGAGAAATCCTGGGCCCCGGTACAACAGTGTCACGGGGCCCCCCTGGAGTGGCGAGCTACAGAAATGAGTTGTGGCCATTAAAAGGATATAGGGGTGTGTACCACACCATATACCCTTTATGCAACACAATAGTAGACTCCTTATACTTGCCCCTTACACATTATGCTACACAGAATGAGCCAGAATTCACATGGAATGTCGTAAAATTCACATTATGCCACATGGAATGACACAAAATTCAAATTATTCCACATGGATTGTGCCAAAATTCACATTATGCCACACACATTGTGGCAAAATTCAGGGACAGTGAGAGGAATGGTGGGGATGCAGGGAGAGAGATGGTGGGGACAAAGGTGCATAGAGCGGGATGCAGGGACAGAGACGGTGGTGACGAAGGGCCAGATGGTGGGGACAGAGATGGTGGGGACGCAGGGACAGAGACAAATTAGGTCTAGAAGGTCATTTCTATGTAAGGGATGGCAACAGAAATCTTGGGGCCGGTACACCAATATCACTGGGATTGAAAAATGCTCAATCCCGGGATTGGCATCCCTAAAAGAAAATTGCCCCCGTGCCCCCACACTGACTTACTTTTTCTGAGCTGCGGAGGGGGGCAGGTGGCCGCAGTGCAGAGGCAGGCATCGGGTAGACATGTGCGACGTTGGAGGCCCGGCGGCTAGCAAGTTCCGGCGTAGGGTATGATGTGGGAGGATGTGGGAGGATGTGGGAGGCCCGGCGGCGAGCAGTTTCCGGCGTCGGGGAGGATGTGGGAGGCCCGGCGGCAAGCAGGTTCCGGCGCTGGTGGTCAGCACTGCGGCCTGCTCACCACAATGCCTATGATACTATGCTGCACACTGTAATGCCCCTGACACATTATGCCACACATTGCAATGCCCCTCACACCTAATGCATAACTCCCAACTTTGGCAGTGGAGAAAGGAATATATTTGGGTGCCAGAGGCAAAATTTTTGGGCGCCGTTTTGTCGCTGTGAGGGCATGGCCAGTGCTGTATGAACTGCTGGCCATGCCCTCAGCCTCCCTGCCTGCCTCATTAGACGCGTGCAGTGTCTAATTCCCGCAGGACCGTCCCAAAAAAATGGGATGTCACACAAAAGTCGATACACACTGACTATGCCACACCACATTGCCCCCCACAGTAAGGCTTCTAATAAATGATAAATTACCTGCTTGTTGCCAAGGGGGTCAATGTCCGTTGCCAAGGGGGTTAATGTCGGTTGCCAAGGGGGTTAATGTCGGTTGCCAAGGTGGGTAATGTCCATTTCCAGGGGTTCTTGCTCGTTGCCAAAGGGGGTTAATGTGTGTTGCCAGGGGTTCTTGCTCGTTGCCAAGGGGGGGGTTAATGTGCGTTGCCAGGGGTTCTTGCTCGTTGCCAAGGGATTAATATGCATTGCCAGGGGTTATTGCTTGTTGCCAACGGGTTTATATTTGTTCCCAGGGGTTAATGCTCATTGCCAAGGAGGGTTAATGCCCGTTTCCAGGCGTTCTTGCTCGTTGCCAAGGGGGGTTTATTGTCCATTGCCTGGGGTTCTTGCTCATTGCCAAGGGGTTAATATGCGTTGCAAGGGGTTATTGGATGTTGCCAAGGGGTTAATATTTTTTGCCAGGGGTTAATGCTCGTTGCCAAGGGGGATTTCCGTTGCCAGGGGTTCTAGCTCGTTGCCAAGGGGTTAATATGTGCCCGTGTGTCCGGCCACCCACCCATCAGCTGCAGCTGCCCCTGCTTTATACTGCCTTCCCCTGCGCATAGAGAGACAGACGCTAGAAGTCATTTTTCACTTCCAGCGTCTCTGACAGGGAGCACAGCTCTGCAGCGTTACCAGGAAGTGCAGAGCTGTGCTTCCTGTCAGACGCTAGAGGTGAACTATGACTTCTAGCTTCTGTCTCTCTGTGTGCAGGGGAAGGCAGGATAAAGCAGGGGCAGCTGCAGCTGATGGGTGGGTGGCCGGACACATGGGCGGGCGGGTGGCCGGACACATGGGCGGGCGGGTCCTTGTCATCCCGGCGCACCCGCAGCCCAATAAATATTTTTTTTAAAGTGTGCATACCCTCCAACATTTGAAGGGCAGAAATCGGTACACATTTAGGAAGGGGCGTGGCCATGGGTAAAGTGGGTGTGGCCTTGGGTAAAGTGGGTGTTGTCACATCCCCAGGCACCCTGCCCCTGGCCCAGCAATTGCTGCAGCTCATGTCACATGGTGGCTTGGTGACAGTGCTGCAAGTAAGGGGGTACGGCGTGGTACGGAGTACCTGTAAGAAATATGTTGCAGGTACGCAGTACCACTTACTCCCTGACCCACTGTCATTTCTATTTTTATTTTAAGTCGAAATATAATGCATCCGCAGCCCGCCCACCCAGCATTATGATTGGTGCTGTATGCAGCTACCAGTTACTGCTGATTTAGCCTGTCACACTGACAGGCATCAGCAGCGCCGACAGCATGAAGAGCAGGCTTCACTATTGTAAGCATAAGCTGCCCGGCTCTCCCCCAAGCAAGAGCCAACCCACCCCCAGTCATTCCCTGTTTCTCATTCCTTGTCTCCTGATGCCACGCCACTATTGTCATTTAGTCACTCCTCTAGCTTTGTGTGACCACGCCCCCTCATGACACATGACCACGCCCATTTTTGGTGGAGGCTATCAGTACCACCAAGAAAAAAAACTTACTTGCACCACTGCTTGGTGGACTGCTAGCATATTAAATAAGTATATTTAATACTTATTTAATAAATAATAGATAAGTATAATAAATATACTTAATTAATATGCTAGCAGTCCACCAAGCCACCATGTGACATGAGCTGCAGCAGGTGCACATGTCACAGGATGGACAGAGTACAGTATAACAGAGTCAAGTGAGGAGATTTTATTATTCAGGTCAGTGCAGCCTGAGCCACAGAATTGACAGCTGGGCAGAGAGAGCTGTCTGTGCGCTGCCTGGCTGACTGGGTATGGTCTCCTGCGTGCTCTCTCCCCACTGTGCCCTCCTTACACTGTATACCCGCCATCTTTATACTCCCAAGTTCTCCAGTACGGAAGACACCCGTGGTGGTCTCCCGCATAGCCAGCCGTTACCTTGCAGAGTGATGTGTACACAATACAGTGCACCCAGGCTGATGTCGGCGCCGGGATCCCATGGGACTCGGAGGAGATCGGAGCGCGGTGGCCGCAGGGGGGTGCAGTAAGATGGCTGAGTAGCGGCAGCAGCCTGGTCTATTTTCAATTCTCCCTAGTCTGGATGGCCGCGAGCCAATAGGAGCTCCCGGTCCAGGCAGCCAATCATGAGCGGCTGCCGGACCGCGAGCTCCTATTGGCTCGCGGCCGTCCAGACTAGGGAGAATTGATAACAGCGTCGGACCAGGCTGCTGCCGCTGCTTTGACATGAGTATACGGCAGAAAGTCAGAAACTAGATCCAGCCGGGCAGCGCACAGACAGCTTTCTCTGCCCGGCTGTCAATTCTTAAAAAAATCGGTACAAGTTTAATTTGCCGGTACAGACCGTTAAAAACAGTACAGTTGGAGGGTATGAGTGTGTGTCCGCCGGACCCGGGCCCCCCTGGCAGGCCCGGGCCCAGGTAAAATGTACCCGCCCCCCCCTGCCTCTCGGCGGCCCTGCCCAACAGTAGAGTGTTAAGTACAAAGCATCAACACAAAATCACTAGGCCCCCATCCACTAGTGAGTTCTCTCTCAGCAATTGGTGGCATGCAGTTTCCCTACAATGTGGGCAGGACCTTCCCGGGAGGCTTCGATTGCAATTTGGTACTTGAGTTGTTTTTATTGTTATGTGAGTTTTATCACATGCAATCTATCCTAATGCGGGATACGGTCATTTGGTCGACAATCATTAGGTCGACAGGTCATTAGGCCCACACAAGCATTAGGTCGACAGTGAAAAGGTCGACATGGGGTTTTTCACTGTTTTTTGAGCCGATGTGCCAACAGGTGGTATTTCATGCCCTACCATCCACTAGGGCGTGGTGGGAGAATAAAATAGTGAGCCGAGCGTAGCGAGTCACCGTGCCCGAAGCATTGCGAGCGATGCAAGGGGATGCGGTGCACTTGAAACTGTCAATTTTTTTTACCTGCGATGTACACATGCAATTCATTAGGTGGAATGGGCTAATCACTTTCCTGCGAGCGATCGCATTCACTGCGATGTGCACCGATTCAGGTGCGATCACTCTCGATATTGATGGCATCCAGTGAGATCTGCAATTGAGATGTGAGGCACATGCATGGGAGCGCCCCTGGCATCGCAAATGCACGAAAAAGCCCCTGAGATGTGCCAGCTTTCATGCAATCCATTGAAATCACATGAAAACAGGCCGTATCGCACTAGTGGATGGAGGCCTCTATTTCATTTAAAATGACACTGCGTAATGTAGATTTTTCCATTTATGTTCAGATTCGGAAACCCTGTACAGGTTTAATGAAGGAGTTATAGTAAGGGCTGGTGGCAGTGCCGGACATATTGATCAGGATGGACAGCTTATGTGTCCTTTCACAAGGGCCGCCGGGTAGCAGACGGATCGCTCCACCGGAACTGACACTGTATTACACAGGCAAATGGGGTGGTTAACACACACCGGTTTTTGGTGTGCTGCTGCAGCTTTTCCTGCCCCAACTTGACATCACATTGAAACCCCGCCCTCACAATGAATTTGCCAAATACGGCAGAAATAGATGTAAATATATTGTAAATATTTAAAATATTTTTATATTTGATTTAATGTATTTTTTTGGTACTTGTGTAATATCACGGCGCCCGTTACGTAGTTAGCGTAGCGTCCCCGTGGCCAGTGTAGTCAGATTCGGCGTAGTGTTCCCGCTTAGTCAGTCAGCGTTACGCAGTTACCGTAATCAGTCAGAGCTGAAGGTGAAGTGACTGCTGAATGGCTGCAGAACCTCTCACAATGTTTAACCTGCTGCAGACAGAGGAGGAGTCGGTGGCATTTTTTCAGCAGCACCATTTGCTGCCACTGACACAAACCGGTGTTAATGGCCACTCAATGCGCTTTAGTATGAAGGAGTGTATGTGGCGCTGCCATATTAAAACCTGTCGTAAGAAGGTCAGTCTCTGTGCGGCACATTGGTTCCCGGGGTGTCGTATACCATTTCTTACCCTCATCCGTTTTATTTATTCATGGGCGGAGAAGCTCTTAAGCATATCGTTTTGTGAGCAACAACTAAAGTTTTCGAATAAAACCACCGTGCTGTACAATAACCTTATGCGTGGACCTAATGTCGCAGCCCCAACGCCGGATTGGCGGTGCGGGAAAAATAGTTGAGGTGGATAAGAGTCTGTTTGTACAGAGAAAAAGTCACGTCGGACGCGTGCTGCCTCAGCAGTGGTTGTTTGGAGGCATATCCAGAGACACCGGTGAGTGTTTTATAACGCCTATGGACAGACGTGACGCCAGCACCCTGATGTCCGCCATCAACAGATATATAGAACCGGGGACAACCAGTGCTCAAAGTGGGCCGATATACACCGGTATGACATACCTGCACTTCCTGTGAGCGCTGCCTTTTTTTTTTTTTTTACTGCAACTCCCCTGCTCAGGAAGGAAGACAGGGGGAGGTGGAAGACAACTCTGTCTTCTGCCTCCCCTCCGCAATAACGGAGTCTCCTGTGATCTGTTAAGCCCGACAAAGCAAAGCAGGTACTTGCAGCATAGCCCAGGGGCAGATTGGCTTCATGGCTGCAGCAGGGAAGCCATGAAGCCGGACTCAGGCGTGCACGGGCTGGAGCTGCTGTTGGAGAGGACAGTGCTCAGTAGTGGGCTTGGCCTCAGCACCCCCGTGCTGCAGCCTGCTGTCGCTGAGATGGAAGCCCCGGCCGCAGCTGTCGCTGAGAGGGAATCTCCGGTCGCTGCTGAAGCTGAGATGGAAACCCTGGCCGCTGCTGCCGCTGACACAGACCCCACAAGTTGTGGTGTGTTTACCAGTGGGGGGGGGGGTATTCCTACTCTCTTCTCCTCTCCCATCATCCGCTATTCCTCCTCTCCTGTCTCCTGCTATTCCTACACTCTCCATCTCCCATTTTTCCTACTCTCCCCTCCTCTCCCATCTTCCGCTATTCCTCCTCTCCCGTCTCCTACTATTCCTACACTCTCTCTCCTTTCCCGTCTCCCATTATTCCTCCTCTCCCATCTCCTGCTATTCCTACACTCTCCTGCTCTCCCGCCTCCCACTATTCATCCTCTTCCGTCACCTGCTATTCCTACTCTCTCCTCCTCTCCAGTCACCTGCTATTCCTACTCTCTCCTCCTCTCCAGTCACCTGCTATTCCTACTCTCTCCTCCTCTCCCATCTCCTGCTATTCCTACACTCTCCTGCTCTCCTGTCTCCTACTATTCCTACACTCTCTTGTCTCTTGTCTCTTGCCTCCCACTATTCCTCCTCTCCTGTCACCTGCTATTCCTACTCTCTCCTCCTCTCCTGTCACCTGCTATTCCTACACTCTCCTGCTCTCCCGTCTCCTGCTATTCCTACACTCTCCTGCTCTCCCGTCTCCTGCTATTCCTACACTCTCCTGATCTCCCGTCTCCTGCTATTCCTACACTCTCCTGCTCTCCCGTCTCCTACTATTCCTACACTCTCCTGCTCTCCCGTCTCCTACTATTCCTACACTCTCTTGTCTCCTGCCTCCCACTATTCCTCCTCTCCCGTCTCCTGCTATTCCTACACTCTCCTGATCTCCCGTCTCCTGCTATTCCTACACTCTCCTGCTCTCCCGTCTCCTACTATTCCTACACTCTCCTGCTCTCCCGTCTCCTACTATTCCTACACTCTCTTGTCTCCTGCCTCCCACTATTCCTCCTCTCCCGTCTCCTGCTATTCCTACACTCTCCTGATCTCCCGTCTCCTGCTATTCCTACACTCTCCTGCTCTCCCGTCTCCTGCTATTCCTACACTCTCCTGCTCTCCCATCTCCTGCTATTCCTACTCTCTCCTGCTCTCCCGTCTCCTACTATTCCTACACTCTCCTGCTCTCCCGTCTCCTACTATTCCTACACTCTCTTGTCTCCTGCCTCCCACTATTCCTCCTCTCCCATCTCCTGCTATTCCTACACTCTCCTGCTCTCCTGTCTCCTGCTATTCCTACACTCTCCTGCTCTCCCGTCTCCGGCTATTCCTACACTCTCCTGCTCTCCCATCTCCTGCTATTCCTACACTCTCCTGCTTTCCCATCTTCTGCTATTCCTACACTCTCCTGCTCTCCCGTCACCTGCTATTCCTACACTCTCCTGCTCTCCCGTCACCTGCTATTCCTACACTCTCCTGCTCTCCCGTCACCTGCTATTCCTACACTCTTCTGCTTTCCCATCTTCTGCTATTCCTACTCTCTCCTCCTCTCCCATCACCTGCTATTCCTACTCTCTCCTCCTCTCCCATCACCTGCTATTCCTACTCTCTCCTCCTCTCCCATCACCTGCTATTCCTACTCTCTCCTCCTCTCTCATCTCCTGCTATTCCTACACTCTCCTGTCGCCTGCTATTCCTACACTCTCCTGATCTCCCGTCTCCTGATCTCCCGTCTCCTGCTATTCCTACACTCTCCTGATCTCCCGTCTCCTGCTATTCCTACACTCTCCTGCACTCCCATCTCCTGCTATTCCTACACTCTTCTGCTCTCCCGTCTCCTACTATTCCTCCTCTCCCACCACCTGCTATTCCTACTCTCTCCTCCTCTCCCGTCTCCTGCTATTCCTACTCTCTCCTGCTCTCCCGTCTCCTGCTATTCCTACTCTCTCCTGCTCTCCCGTCTCCCACTATTCCTCGTCTACCTTTATTCCTCCTCCTCCTCTCCCTTCTCCCACTATTCCTCCTCTCTCCTCCTCTCCCTTCTCCCACTATTCCTACTCTCTCCTGCTCTCCCGTCTCCTGCTATTCCTCCTCTCTCATCTCCTACTATTCCTCCTCTCTCATCTCCTACTATTCCTCCTCTCCAGGCTCCTGCTATTCCTACTCTCTCCTGCTCTCCCGTCTCCCACTATTCCTCATCTACCTTTATTCCTCCTCCTCTCCCTTCTCCCACTATTCCTACTCTCTCCTGTTTCACACTATTCCTCCTACTCTCCCAGGCTATTTCATCAGCACAACTGTGAAACAACAGGAAATTAAATGACATACTGTAAATCTCCATTTAATCTCTGTTGTTTTGCTGTTGTCCTGAAAAAGGTGCTCTGCATGACCCAGAAGCACCGTGTTGACTATGCAGTAATGTTATCTTATGTGAGCCTATAAATGTTTTTGCAATGGTGGACTGATGTCCTAAGTTTTGGAAATATGTATATGTAGTGTGATACACTGCTCTTAAAGACACGCCCCTTTTGAGTGGCCGTGCCCCCTTTTCTGGAGCGCATCCGGCGCGCACATAGATTCAGCCTTTGTTTCTCCATACCCCCACTTTAAAATTTCCACTTCGAGCACTGGGGACAACTATATATTCGGATTGCTGGCGTGCATATAACACCGAACAGCTGGAGCAGGCAGGGTAACACCATGCATGGGTGAACCACCGCTATAATTTCATTGATCCGGACACTGGGGTTCATACCCAAAACATTGAACGCCTTTGGGGATCGTGTAAGTGGCGTAACAAAAGGCAAAAGAGCACTGCGCGCCAAAATCTGGACTCCTAGCTCCAGGAATTTATTTGGCGAAAAACTGTTGGCGCAGAAAACGCTTTCCAGCGTATTCTTTATGACCTTACTCTGCTCCCAAAGGCTGACCAAGCAGACGACACAGATGCAGACACAACTGCGTCAACTTCAGCTGCAGTTTCTGTGAATGCAGAATCAGAGGAATAACTGTTTAATTATTTTCTTTGGTCTTGATAATTTGATATTATTGTGCTTTGTTAAGTTGCTTTTTTCTTCTTTATTATTAACTAAAATCCAGTTACCAATTAACACATCGTCATTACTGTCTAAGATGTATGATATGGCAGGTGTGAATGTGTTCCTGAAACACCCCCACTATCCACGCCAGCCCGAAGCGTGGCGAGCGCACGTGTTATGTGTCCTCCGACCTGTTCATACCCCCACTATCCACGTCGGCGTGGACTTGCGCCACACTTTATAAAATCAACTCCACGCTGACGTGGATAGTGGAGGTATAAACAGGTTGGGAGGATGCGGAATGCGGGACTCGCTGCGCTCACCATGCTTCGAGCTGGCGTGGATAGTGGGGTTTTGAAATGGAGGCATTTGCCAAATTAATCCCAAACCGATGGACAATAAGTGAAAAGCGGTATCCTTTCTCAGTACTAAGTACTTAAACACACTTAAATACAGCAGGTATAATTTCCTGTAAACCGTTCTGCTTATTGGGAATAAGTACACGAAACTTGGTATAAATTCGCATGCCGCAGGGAGGTGGGGAACGGCAGCAGGCAGGGAGATGGAAGCTTCCCTGCCTGTCCTGGAGGCTGTGTGTGTGCTGTGTAGGAGGACTCCCGAGGACACAAGCAGCACAAGCTGCCCCCTGGGGAGCGCTGGGCAGGGGCGCTACACTGACAACGTAGCGTAGCCGGGCGCCGTGATATTACATAAATACCATTATTTTTTTGGAACACACAACATTTATTCGGCTAAAAACTGGTGCATGTGAAAGGCTCTTTGCCATCAGGTCAAAACCGGAGTGTGTGAAACAGCCCTCAGGCTTCTTGCCACCATAGCCAAAACTTCAATCTACCCCCCCCCCCCCCCAACTCCACAGTGCCACCACTACCCACTTTCTAGCCACTCAAGAAATGTCTGTTTTAAATCAACTGATATTTTAGTTTTGTTCTTCTTAAATTACAATGTAGAATAATGTAATTTCAGGATACAAGTTGCCGTCCAGCCCTTATTCAACTTCCACATTTTCACTTGATGAGCAATATCTAAAGGAGTTCCAAAAACTTTTCACAGAACTGCAGAAAGATTTTCTTGTCGGCAGGTATGGTGACGTCTCCTTGCAGGGTTGATTTTCTATATTTTTTCAATCTATTTAATTGATGAATAATTATATGTAACTGCTTGAATATTTTAATCAATGTCCCCCCCCTCTCTCAACGGCACTGAGTACAACACAATAAACAGACTCCCTTGAGTGTTGGGTTTTTCTGGGACAGACCTACCATGGCATTTCAGGTTTGTCCTGCCCCAGAAATACTCATCACAGAAGGGGCAGCCGCTGCCTTCTGCAGCAGCCCCTGCTCCCCTGGGACTACTGCTGCCAGCTTCAGCTGTTTGCGGCGGCTTGGAGAAGTTCAGGGCCACTTGGGGGGCTCGGGTGTTTGGGCGCTCAGCCATTCATCTATCCAGTCATTCCTGTGATTGGATGCCCGAACACACGAACGGCCCCGATCCTCAACGAGCAGCGACGGGGAGGATTGGCAACTGGAGGGGGGAGGATCAGAGACAGCGGGGACGGTGGTGCACTAGTGGTTCACTGCTGGAGGCACCACTGGCGCACCCTTTCTTTACACTTGCTTGCTTGGCGACCCCTCCTGCAGTGCAGCTCAGCCCGAGAAATTTCCGGGCATACCACCAAAGCGTTTAGAGGCATATAAGAGTCCATTAAATAAAACACATTTTCACTTAACAAAACTTTTGAGAATTGCATACGCATAAATTTTTGCCCGTCCGTTGGACTAGTTATTTAGTAAAACTGGCCCTTTTATTATACATTAAATAAGCCTAAACTTTTGACCGCACCTAGCATTGTAGCTATAACCAATTTATATCACAACTGGCAGCATTGTAATTAGTGACAATGCTGGTACTTATGTAATATCTGGGCTCCCGTTTTTCTTATGAGACCGCGTCCCCTCGCGGGGCTCGCCACGCTTCGGGCACGGTGGCTCGCTGCGCTCGCCACACTATATAAAATCAACTCCATGCGTAGTTGGATAGTAGGGGTATGAAAAAAATGGGGTGCATTTAACATGGGAGCCCAGATAATACATAAGTACCACAATGCTTACTGCAGTGGCGTAACACTAGCACCGCAGCCCCCGCGGTCGCGGGGAGGCTCTGTGTAAGTGCGGGCGCCGAGGGGCTGCGGGGCTATTGTAATGCCCCCCCCCCCCCCATCCCCGGCAGCTTTACCTGTATACACTGCGGTGGCCCCGGCTCCCCTCCTGGCTTCATTCTGATGCTATGAAAAATGGACCATCACAAAATGTCCGCCCCCATACAGCAGACAGTTTCAGAGAACTGGCTGCTATATAGGGGTGGACATTTTATGAAGGTCCGTCACCATACCATCAGAATGAAGCCAGGAGGGGAGCCGGGACCACCGCAGCGTATAGAAACATAGAAACATAGAAACATAGAATGTGACGGCAGATAAGAACCACTTGGCCCATCTAGTCTGCCCCTTTTTTAAACATGTTACCTCAAACCATATTTGATCCTTATTTCGTTGTAAGGATATCAATATGCTTATCCCAAGCATGTTTAAATTGTTCTACTGTATTTTCCTCTACCACCTCTGATGGTAGGCTATTCCACTTATCTACTACTCTTTCTCTGAAGTAATTCTTCCTCACATTTCCCCTGAATCTTCCTCCCTCTAATATCAGTGCCTGTCCTCGTGTTCTGCTGCTCCTCTTCCTGTCCCTTCCCCTCTCTTTCAGCAGTGAATGAGCAGAAATAATTATTAATATGATCTGCTATTACATTGTCCCCCTCAAGAAAACTTCCACTCTCTGACTTTAGTCTTATTACTCCTTTTTTTGTTTTTCTCCTTTCACTCATATACCTAAAAAAAGTTGTCCCTCCTTTACCCACTGACTGGGCCATTTTCTCTTCAGCCTGTGCCTTTGCACATCTGATTACCTTCTCAGCCTCCTTGTGTCTGCTTAAATTTCTTAAAGGCCAACTTTTTTGCTTTCGCAATACTTGCTACTTCTTTTGCAAACCACAATGGCTTCCTTTTCCTTGTGTTTTTCCTAACTCTTTTGACAAAAAGTTCTGTTGCTTTTAGTATTGCACTTTTTCTTTTTCCCCCACTACTCTTGCACTCCTTCCAAGTTCCTCCACTCTGCCAAAGAATCCCTTACAGAGTTTCCCATCTCTACAAAATCAGCCTTCCTAGAATCTAACACCTTTGTTTTTGTGTGCGATGAGTCGGTCTCTGTCTTTATTTTGAACCATACTGCTTGATGGTCACTGGATCCCAGATTTTCACCCACATTTACATCAGATATCTTGTCACCATTTGTAAGTATTAAATCTAATATTGCGTCCTTAAGAGTGGGCACCCTCACCAATTGCTGGAGGGATGATCCTTGCAAGGAATTCAGCATGTCCCTACTTCTGGTGGAACTTGCAACACGCAGCTCCCAGTTTACATCAGGTAGATTGAAGTCTCCATGATTATCACCTCTCCTTTTAATGCCATTTTATTGATGTATACAGGTAAATCTGCTGGGGATGGGGGGCAGGGGCGGCCAAGGGGGGAGATGTAGGGGGGGGGGGGGGGGGGGCACTGCTTTGTGATCGGCGGGGGAGGGGGGGGGGGCTTAAATTATAGTTACGCCACTGAATGACTGTAATAATTGCTGGTATCCTATGTGGAGGACTGCGGTGACTGGGAACTGGGAGTGGACGTTGAGAGTGTATTACAAAATAAGCCACATTAGTGGTAACCACCAGCAACATCCGTGGCTCTGCTCGAAGGCTCGTGCTTGGAGAAAATAAAAGTGTAAGGTTCCCTTGAGGATGTTTTTGGGTCGGAGAGGGTAATTCAGACCTGATTGCGGGGCTGCTAATTTGTAGAGCCAGATTGAAATCCCGCCCCGTGCAAGCTTGCAGAAACATTGCAGCCCTGTGATTGGCTGCAAATCCATTAGCAATTCACTCGCCATCTAACGATTTTCCCAATGCATACAGTCTATGCGCAGCCCATGACCTTCTTGGCCAGTGTGATCTAAAGAGGCTGAATGAGGCCTGAGCTGGCGTCACCCACCCTCCCTGACCACGCTTGGGCGCACCTGTGTTCTTCCTGACACTTCCAGTAAATGGCTCGTCAACACCCACAAACGCAAGCTTCCTGTCAACTTGCTTACGTCAAGCGATTAAAAATATGATGGATTTTATTGCAGGACTAGGTGATTCATCGCGCCCTACGGGCGCTCTTCACACCGTCGTAAGGGCTGCGCCCCCTTAATTTGTGAACGTTTGTATATGAGAAATATGGTTAGAATTGTATGAAAGATGCCTGTATTGCAGCTTGAGTTATAGGTGAAATGTGTTAAATAGAGAGCATATGATTTGGAAGGGGGTGTGTATTGTTTTGTTTAATTAAAAAGCGGTTACAGAGTAAGATGTACATTGATAGTGTGGAGGGTACAGTGACATTTGTGGGTGGGGGGGGCTGTGTGTGCGTGTTGTTTAGGTGTGTGTGTGTGCAATAGTATAGTAGGGTGTTTTTGAGTCAGCGGCTCCCCACTGGCGGAGGTCACGACCAGAGGCGTAGGGAGGGCGGAGCCACCGGAGCTCATGCTCCGGGCGGCGATTGGTCGAATGGCGCCGCCGGCCCGCCCCCCCTCCGCAAATGACACAATCATCACACGCAGCGTGTCTGAAACCAGCATCAGCGTGCTCAGCGCCGGCGGCTTCCCTGTCCGGCGCCTGCCCTGCTCGCCCGGTCCCTGCCGCCAAGCGTCATGGGCGGTGAGGCCGGGCGGCGGGCTGACAGTCACGCTGACCTCAGAGGCGTAGGGAGGGCGGAGCGGCGGCGATTGGTCGAATGGCGCCGCCGGCCCGCCCCCCCTCCGCAAATAACACAATCATCACACGCAGCGTGTCTGAAACAAGCGGCTTCCCTGTCCGGCGCCTGCCCTGCTCGCCCGGTCCCTGCCGCCAAGCGTCATGGGCGGCGAGGCCGGGCGGCGGGCTGACAGTCACGCTGACCTATGTCTTCCTCCTCTCTCTGAAGTGCTGCTGCTGCCCGGTCCAGCTTCCGGGCAGCGCAGCGTAGCAGCAGTGACACTGTTTTGACTCCTCCGAGCCAGAGTCACCTGTCTCTGACTCCCTCCCTTCTCCCTGGCTACAGCAGCGTCATCAGCCTTCCCAAGCGCTGGCTGTAGCCTGGAGGAGAAGGTGTTTTGCTGCTGCCCGTGCCACCCTGTAACTTATCCTATTATTCAAGGTGGATTGATTATTATTTTTTTTTACAGCTAAAGAATGTTTTCTGCTGCTGCCCTGGCCTGCTGTGCTGTATATATCTTTATATGTATATTTATATATATATATATATATATATATATATATATATATATTTATTACAGCTGTCAGCATGTTATATAGTGCACCAGATTATGTTACAGTGTCTTATATAGCGCAGCAGATTCCGTTACAGTGTCTTATATAGCGCAGCAGATTCCGTTACAGTGTCTTATATAGCGCAGCAGATTCCGTTATAGCGTCTTATATAGTGCAGCAGATTCCGTCATAGCGTCTTATATAGCGCAGCAGATTCCGTCACAGCGTCTTATTTAGCGCAGCAGACTCCGTTACAGTGTCTTATATAGCACAGCAGATTCCGTTACAGTGTCTTATATAGCGCCGCAGATTCCGTTACAGTGTCTTATATAGCGCAGCAGATTACATCACAGTGTCTTATATAGCGCAGCAGATTACGTCACAGTGTCTTATATAGCGCTACAGATTCCGTTACAGTGTCTTATATAGCGCAGCAGATTCCGTTACAGTGTCTTATATAGCGCAGCAGATTCCGTTAGTGTCTTATATAGTGCAGCAGATA